>NW_016690187.1:7660812-7679061 GCF_001604755.1 Lepidothrix coronata
AAATCCACTGCGCAGGCTCGAAGGGTCAATGACCTTTCCCAAATCTTCGCTCGCGAAGACTGGCCATTATTTATTAATATTTAATTCTAGTTACTCTATTCTAGACTTATTCCAGATTTGTCTTGGTTCCAGAAGGTCATAGAAGTATCTTCCATCAGACATATAGATATTGTAGTATGCCCTGGGTAAAAAAAAGATTTAGGATTCTAGTTGGGTTAGGAGCACAGCTCGTATTATTTATTATCTGCAGATGCCAGGACATTAAAAGTTTCAATTGTTTTCCCACCAAACTGAAAGGCAGGTTGTTAATACAATTACCTCTATATAATTGGAAACTAAATCAATGATGACTGTGTGATTCAAATGGTACTTTAAATAATTTCACTTTTATGATGCTATTTTGTTGCACATGTTATCACCAAATAGCTTATTCATTTTCTTGGCAACTGTGATTTGAGTTTGTGTCTTTTTCTGTGATGGAAGAACCACATTTTCAACCTTTCTAGTTTTCTGGGACACAGTGGGCATTGCTTTTAAGTATTTAGGCTGACACACATTAACACTAGAAGTCCATAGTCCTTAGTGAGTGAATCAAGAGGGAAGGACTGGGTGGATTGTAACTGCCCTCAAAAAAGAAGTAGGCACTAGAGGTCTTTGGCAAGGCCTTTAAAGGAAAGCAAGAATGTGGGGTAGACAAGCAACACAGAACTGTTGCGAAGAACTTCCCCTACTCCTTTCAGAAGAGCGTCCCTAGTCACTGCCTGTTTGCTTTTGGTTTTAAATATTTAGACAGGTAATAGAGAGAAGGGTCACAGACTACTGTTATCACATGGGAGTCACAAACATTAGTGTTTTATCAACACTGTTTTCATCGCAAATCCAAAGCACAGCACCATAAAAGCTACTGTGAAGAAAATAAACTCTATCCCAGCCAAAGCCAGTACAATCTCCACACCTTATTCCATACCATTTACATCCTGCTCAGATCCCACTCTATCCAACAGATCCTCATTAAGCACCTTCCCCTTTCTCATCCTTTGATGTAGACACAGATATAATTTCCTCGGTCTATGAACCACCCCTGTAAAATGTCCATAAAATGTTCATGAAATGCCCATTGAGTTCATTAGTCCAAGACGTTGGACTCCAGCTGTTCTGGTGGTCACTCAGGACAGGAGAGGTGGTGTGTTGTGTGGAATTACTGGGCACCAAAGCCAGCTCAGGTTGGGTCACTGCTGCACAATGCACCACTTCTTGTAAGCCTTGTTCTCCACTGGTAGTGGTTCCTGCTATAGCAATCCTATAACATGCAACTCAGATCATAGTTTACAACAATTTAGAGGTATATACATTATAGTTTCCATCTCTGGCTCCTTTGGACACCACAGTATACTCTTACCCTTGCCTCTGCTCCAGTGTGAACTTATCCACAGACCCCAGTCCCTTAGGGGTGGATCTGCTCCAGTGTGGACTTACTCATGGACCACAGTCTCTTCAGGGGTGTACCTGCTGTGTTGTGGACTTATCCATGGCTCCAGATGCTTCGAGGTGTTTCTTCTCCAGTGTGTCCTTATCCCCAGGCCACAATCACCACAGGGTACACCCTGCTGTGGTATAGACATATCCATGGCCACAGACACATCTGCTCTAACATGGTCTTATCCACAGCCATGAATACTACAGGTTGTCCTGCTCCTGCACTTATCCACAGGTCAAATCCCTTCAATTCAAACTGACGCTGGAGCTGCAGCCTGTCCAGCCCAGCAGCACAGAAACAGCAGTGATGCCCAGGCCATGAACCAGCCTGGGCACATTGCCATGTCTGTTATCAAAATGCTCCCAGGCACAGCTGGGTAAGATGATAAGCCCTACAGCAAACAGCAAGAGCCAGAAAAAAAGGCACTAACAAGCACCAGATTAATGCACAGCAGGGCAAGCCCCATGACAAGGACAGCACCTTGCAAATTAATAGCTAAATAGCACTAACAGATATAAATTCAGTCTAGCAAACTCCAGTCAAACCTGTTGTTACCTCAAACCCTTTAAGCCCCAAGTTGGGCACCAAAAAGGACTGTCAGGGTTTAACACCGGTGGGCAACTCAGCCCCACACAGCCACATGTCCACTTACCCCCATTGGGATTGGGGAGATAATTAGAAGGGTAAAAGTGAAAAAATTTGTGGGTTGAGATAAAGACATTTTAATAGAGAAAGCAAAAGCTGTGCACACAAACAAAGCAGAACAAAGAATTCATTCACTGCTTCCCATCGGCAGGCAGCCGTTCAGCCATCTTCAGGAAAGCCATGTTTCATTACATGTAATGGTGACTTGGGAAGAGACACCATCACTCCAAATGTCCTCCCTTCCTTCCTTCTTCTCCCAGCTCCATATACTGAGCACAACATCATATGGTCTGGAATATCCCTGTGGTCAGTTGGGATCAACTGTCCAGCTGTGTCCCCTCCCAAGTCCTTGTGCACCCCCAGCCAGCTCCCTGTCAGGGAAGCTTGAGAAACAGAGAAGGCCGTGACACTGTGCAAGCACTGCTCAGCAATAGCTAAAACATCCCTGTGTTATCTTTTTATCTGTCTTAATCCATTGTTCTCAAGAACTTTTCAACTTGAAAGGAAATTAATTTCTGAGGTTAAGTCATTCAGCCAGAACAAGGTAGAAACTCTGACAATCATGCATTCAATGCATATCAATGTCAATTGATTCTACAGGATGAGACAAGTAGCAGCAGAAGATAAACCGTTCTTGATTCCTCTGAGTCAAATTTAAAATTGAACTTTCCTCAGAAAGATTAAGGGTCTATATTTGACTTGTCCATGTTCATGTACAAAGTCTTACCACTTCTTGTATTTCCACTGTTCCTTGGAATGAGATCATAACCAATACTTAACATCTGGGATGTGGGGAAAGGTTGTGGGTATTTGGTTACTAGTACTCTAGTACTAGAGACAGGGTTTTCTCCATGAAGAGAAGAAAGAACCATTTACTGTACTTTAGACTGCATGTTAACCTCATCTAACTTTTAGATGGTAAGGGTTAGAGAAGATGAATTCCAGCCATCATGGATGAGAACATACCACCTTATGGCAACAACTAAGCAAGGATCTCTGGTCCATCCTATGACTTTGAGATGTAAGAAGGGAACAGAGCTTGTGTCACATGTAATCCAGATTCTGGGGCGCTTGGTCTACATCTCCTGCAGAGCTCTCTGTAAAACAGAGGCTGTCACCTTACCACCGAGTGAAAAATAAATTTTGTTTCACTAATTCCTTTCACCAGTGTTTTTCTAGTGACATCACAGGGATAAATTTTAAAATTAAATTCCTTATTAAAACTGTAACATCAAAGAAACTTTAGTCAAAATCCCAGATCCTCAGAGTCACTTCCCATTAGTCACTGGTTGAAAGTTCAAGAATTCAGTGACTGAAATTGACTGAAACAAGTCAGCACTTGTTTCTGATATTTTTCAGAAGCTGGAAAGTTGTTATTCCAACAGATATTTTCTTCCATTGCCCTTTTATTTGAATGTATCCAAACTAGCAAGGTTTTAAAAAAGTTTATTTTCAGCAGTAGGTGGCACTATGAAGTTTCAAAATTATCCCAATATAAAATAAAATGCTAAGCACATACATTACTTTAAAAAGAACATGAAAATATATCAGAAAAAATTCTGATAATCAAATTAATAATTTTGTAAATTTTACAATTAACAAAAAGTCTAAAGCAATAAAAAGTTCTCTATACTCTTTGTAAAGTACCACTATAGGTTGTTCTTGAATGTACTGTTTCATCTACTTTGAATTTCCTGAAAATTATATCTATCTCATTTGCATATAAGCTTTAATATTGCAATAATGACTGTCAATACATATAGACTAGGTATGTACGTTTTATAAGGTAAATGAATGTATACCAACAGGAATACACCAAATTGAAATGAATTTGGGATTTTTCTTGCTTGGTCAAAAGTTTATATTTACAAGCAGAGACTAAAGCATTACCTGTGGGGCCATATTCCTCTACGTATATGATACAGAGATGTTACTATACCCCCACATAATCTCCAGGATTGGAAAGATGTTTCTTCAAACTTTTTCTTCAAAACGTTTTCTTCAAAACTTTAGTACACAAAAATCTATAAAGGGCAACTAAGAAACAAACCTGTGTTTTCAGGTATTTCAGGTTGCCTAATGAAAAAAATAACAATATTGCACAAGTATTGTGGGTACTTTCTTTCAGGAAGTTCTCAGCACAATACACCTCGTTCCTCAGTGGTGTAGGGCAGGATAAAGCAGTGAGATGCGGTATTTTTATTAAGCTGATTTTTGGATGACTGCCTTTTGATTAAAAATTAAGTGCTGGTCTGCCTGAGCACAAGGAAAGGAAAAAAGAAATTAAGCAAGGAACACAAATGAAATATATAGTCAATGTTCTTTTATCTGGCCTGACCAGGAAGTGTCCTTGCCTTTTTTTTTTTCACTCCAGGCTTCAAGGAAGCTACTTGGCTTTGCATACTATTTCTGCACTACGATACAACCTAACACCTCAGATTCATGCTTGCTTTTATTTTGCTTTTTAATAAATAAAGCATGTAGAAAAGACACTTTTATAGCTTCAGGACAATTTTTCAGGAACTTACATTGTGTATTACTCATTTTGTGCTAACGTGGTCTGCTTACTGTTTCTTTTATAAAACTGAAAAAATCAAATGCTGGTACTTAATAAAAACATGTTTTGCAAGGAGCTGGCAGCAAAAGGTTTTTTAACTTGTGACAGCCTGCTTCGGTTTCTCCAGAATCTCCAACAAGAGTCCTTTCAGTTGGGTTCAGTTGGGTTCACTTTTAGACCACAGAATAAAGTGGTACTACAAAAACAATATGCGGGAATATACTTTAAATTTTCGTGCTTGTTCGCCATTGCAAATGATTCATTGTCGCCATGCATTCTACCTCCATGGAATCAAAGCCATAGCATCATAACAGCTACTTCAATATACCTACCTCATTCAGCATATCTTCTGCTTAGACCTCTGTAAGATGTTTAGTGGCTCTGTGGAAGGCTCCCACTATATCTAGTACAGTTACCATATATGCATATAAGAAATCTTAAATTTCTTTTCCCTTCCAAGGGATATATCAATTTCATATAAATCTTTGGGTAGACATCCACCTCCAACATGACGGTGCAAGGAATTTAATTATTAGAGATTTATCAAATTTATACACTTGTGCAATTTTTTAAGTTATAAAATCACACTTTTGTACCTTGAAGGGCAAAACTGAAAATGAGATTTTCACTGCAGCTGTGTTTAAATTGCCAGGTGCACCAACAGCTGTGTTGTTGTGCGTACCCAAAGCAGACCCAGTGCACCAGCATTAGAGACCTGCAAAGCACCTGCAAAGGAATAGGTAGTGTCCTAATTCCACTCTATTTGGCTCTATTAGATCTTTGAAAGTAGCCTCAAAAATGGGCTCAAGAAATGACCAAAGGATCATCTGAAAGGTATATACTGACATATACTGTCGCCCAGGCTACATACACAATGGCAGTGGTCAGACCCTTTTCAAAGCTGTATTCAGTGCACTGAATTGATTAACTATTTGACTGCTGCTTATATTTTCAAGGGGAATTCAGCTAGCTCTCTGAAAAATGTCATTTACTAAATACCAACAGGTGCTTTAAGATAAGACACTCCAGTTATTTGGCATCTGACACTGGGGTAAGGATCCTGGCTTGTCCGCTCTAAAGCGTCCCCCCCTACACCTGAGGAGTAGGACATGGTGGTGGATGTGGTGCTGTTAATACGTGTTGCATATTTAAGAGCTGGAAAAGCCAAAAGGTTGACAAAATGTTATCAGGACCAGTGACATAGCTGCTCTGAGAGGGACCTCGCCCGGAGCTACCAATTCCCAACAACTCGTGTGTGCCGAGCCCCAGACCTCCTGATTTCTGTTTTGGCCGGTCCGGTGGCTCGCTCGGGTTCCCCGGCCCAGCGCACACGGGGCTGATCCCGGGGCTCTGCTGTCCCTCTAGGTCCTGCCGTCCCGATCGTCCCCCTGCTCCAGCGCCGAGCTCACCGAGCACGGGGCTCCCGCACCCACCGGGAACACCCCGAGCAGGGGTTGCCCGCGGGCCGCGGCATCGGGGCTCGGGCGGTGGGGCTGAGGGCGGACAAATTTCCCGACGCGGCCGCCGCCGCTGCCGGGAAAGCCACCGCCTCCGCGGGCCCCGCGGGCGCTGAGTGGCTGCGCGGCCGGGCCGGGGCGGAGCGGGGGGGGGGCGGCCGCCGGCCCGGCGCGGCCCCGTCCCCAAACAGCGCCGGAGCGAAGCGGCGGGTGGTGTGGTGTCGGGCCAGCCACCGCCGCGCCGTGCCGGCCTCCCCGTGCGCCGCGGCCCAGCGCCATGGAGATCGAGCCGCCGCCCGCCGCACAGGTGAGCGCGGCCCGGGGGTGCCCCGGACCCGCCGCCCCCCGCGGGCAGCGCGGCCCAGCCCCGCCGGTGCCGGGAGAGGGCGGGGCGCGCGTCACGCGCCCGGCGGAGCACGTGCGGCCGCCCCGCCCCCGCGGACGTGCTGAGTCACGGTAGGGGCGGGGCCGCCGCGGCCGGGCCGGGGTCAGCCAGGGCCGCCCGCAGCCGCGCCCGCAGCCTCGGCAGCGCAGGGCCCGGGAGGGCGAGAGGGGCCAGAGCCGCCCCCGAGGGAGCGGCCGGGGCGGCGCCGGAGGGGCTGGCTGAGCCGGGCGCAGCCGCGCGTCGCTGTCCCCACGGGCCCGGGCGCTCCCGCTCCGCACTCGGGTGAGTTACCGCGGGGTCCCGCTGCTGCAGCCCGGGCTCGCCCCGGGATGTTGCACAACAACGCAGCGCCCTGGGACGGCTTCGAGTTCGGGCCAGCCCCGCACAGGCAGCCCGAGGAGCCCGGGCCGGCTGTCGGTGCGGGGCTGCGGCCGGTGCGCCCCTCGCACCTCCGGCCGCTGGGAACGCCCCTCCGGGGACTCGGGCACAGCGGGGCGGGCCGGCCGTGGGCTCTGTCAGGGCACATCTCTTGGAGGCTCGGGAGTGTTCGTGGTTTGTACTTAGTGGCTCAGAAAGCTCTTCTCTCGAAGCCCGGGGAAGTTCTGAACCGTTTGTGTTGCAAACTAGTTGCACAAGAGCGGGGCGAATAACTGAAAACATAATCGAACTCCATTTTCATTTTATATAATCTTGTTTTTCTTCGGCTTTTAAATGGAAACCTTATCAACAGTGTTAGCTTTAAAGAAGTAATACTTAAAGCTTCATCTCGACCTGTTTTAATTCTTTTAATACTCCAAAACTAAGACTCTTGTGTTCTGATGATCTTCCAGTGTGGGTTGGTACAACATATGCTATGCCGTGGAGTTTCTTTTAACATTGTTCAGGTATTTCCTACAGGTAATATCACTTTAGCAGTATTGAATATACCTTTTTCTGTTCAATGGACACAGTTGCTTTTCCATCTTAGGCTCTGCTTGGCCCATCTGTTTTTCTAGCTGTGTGTGGCATAGCCATGACCACTTTGCTTCCTTCTCGGTTTCTTGGAAAATACTGTAGCAAAAATCAGTTTCTTGGCCTGTGCTATGTAAATACCCTGTGAATTTGTTTTTGCCTATATTATCGAGGTACTTCTATTATCATTCCTGAGTGACCATTGACAGACCAGTTCCTGTGTACCTGCTTTTCTACCTTCTTCCTCCATCAACTGTGACTTCTCTTCCCAAAACCTTACTTTTGTTACTCATTTGCCTGCTTTGTCAAACCTTTTCTACCAAGCCGTCTGTTGCAGTTTTCCTGAGTTCAGCAGCTGCTGGCTTCTTCTCTTACAGACCTAGCCTGAAAAAGCATTGTGTTCTTTAGATGGCAAATAATCATCATCTTTGACATATAGTTTTAATTGTATTTATTAAATGGAAAAGTTATGTATGTGTCCTTTCCCATAAAATGTTCACTCACAATGAGCAACAGGGAGCACAATCTTCATTTAGCCCTTCAGATTTTGTGAGCCAACAGATGGGGAGGGATTTGTGCACTTGTGCAAGTGCAGTACAAGCTCCTAGTTTCTATATGCCTGGTAGCAATTCTCATACCAGTAAAGGTAAGTGTGAAGGACTGGGACTGATCTAACTCCTTAACTAGAATGTAAAAAATCGCCACCTTCTGCTACACAATTCTGTGGGAGTTAGCAGTGCAATTGCCTGCAATATTCTTGAAAAAGGTATTCCCTTATTGTACACCTCTGCCTGGAAATAGGATGCACCTCTGCATGCAGAGGTGAAATGAAATGTTGCCTCTTACATGTGAGGAACATGGACTTCAGACCATCCAAGAAAAAAGTGCAACGGAACAAGTGTCACTACGTTTCAAATCACACATACAAAGGCAGGATGTAGTAGCTGTTCTCTTCAGTAAATTTGAGGTTATTGAAATGGTTGCTTGTAACCTTGTAAAAAAAAAAAAAAGCTCAACAAGTTCCTCTCTTACTAAGTTTTAAGCCTCACAACAATAAGAGAGGAAAAAATTCCCTTTCCAACACAGAAATGAAGTTGTGGGTTGCACTTAGGCTGAAGTAAGACTGATTGTGACAACTGGCAAAACAGACAATAACTGAGTGTCCGTGTAAGTGTATCTGTTAGGGTTTTTCTAGAGAACTAGAGAACTGTCCTGAAGAGTCTCCAGCTCAATTAAGTGTGATCTCTTCAGTGTAAAGGGCTCTAGTGAGGAACTGCACATACTTTTTTTTCTTGACATGCTGCATTAGATTGTCAAGTGAGTAGATTTATTTTTTATTTCCCATAGCCTATCATTTCCACATGAGGTAGATTCTGCAGGCAAGTTAAAGAAGTACACCATTCAGGACTGGCAACATGTCATGGCTTTTTGAGTTGGTTGATTTTTTTGATAATGAGGTTTAATAACCTTGTTGAATAGGAATATCTGATGAAGGTATCTGTAAAAATATCTATTTATGTATCTATGTGGATAAATTTCAATATAAGAAAACATCTACATTTCCGAGCATATTGTTATCTATCAAAATGATGGATAAGTTTGGAGGAAGTAGATGAGAGAGTATCACAACCACTTTCTTAAGTAAAAGTGATTTATTTTGACCCTCCCAGTTGTTCTGTGTTCACCTTGTGCTATCGAGCTGTACTGGTAGAGCTTTCTTTCCTTCAAAACTCACAAAAGAATATCTTTCGTTTAAGCCAGTGTTAGATATAATGCAATGTAGTACGTTTGGCTGCAATGAATGTAGTCTAGTAGGAGTTGATCCTGTCAATCTGTTCAGGAAAACAGCTAATTGGATGTTATTGTTAGTGTAGTAAATATCCATCATATGAATCCTGTTCTGTAGTTTCTCTTTCAAATGTGCTAAGAATTTACAATTGTACTGGAAATCGGTGGAAGTGCAAGTTAATTTTCTCAGAAAATCTGAACTTTGAAGAAGTTTGTTGCTAGCACTTGAAGCTGGAGAAGAGTTTGGCTTTGAAAGTTTGTTGGGAAATGTTTGAAAGAGACTAAACTGTAACAAAAAAGAATATCCAGTGTAAGCAGAGGACAGCTGGATGCTCTCTGTGCTTTAAAGAACTGGAGACATTTTTATAGCACTGTGTGGGTGGTTAGGAAAGTTTGTGTACACTTCCCAATAACGTTAGTGAGCAAGAATAAATTTTGGCTTTGTCTCTTTTTTCTTTTTTAATTAAAAAAATAGAGATGGTATAATAGTCATCCTGAATAAGAATGCAACAGGTTATGTATAGTCCAGAAAGACAAGGAAATTACTGAAAAAGTGTCAGATTATTGTATCTGTTGTTGCACCTGAATAGCCTTTTGTTTCTTTTACTTTCTTTACCTCTTAAATTTGCAAATCAGAAAAATACCTGTTTGATAGATATTGCTATTTCTGTGATCCTGACTGAAATGAATATAGCAATAGCATCTTGAACATACTTTGTTTAAAAAATCTGTGATATCTTTGTGGAACACGCTGGGCTTTGTGAGCTGATGTTGAGGAAAACTACAAGTGGAAGGACTTACGTGAAATATTTGTTCTAAGTAAAATCAATTCATACTATAGTTGAATTTTTCATATATAGTTGTAAAATTTTGTTATATTTTGTCCTTTAATACAACCAAAAAAACCCAAAACAGCAAAAGCTGTTGGAATTTATCACTGAACCTTTTTGCAATGCAGTAGACTTTTTAAGGAGAGTGAAAACAGTCAATTGGAGGTTCAAAAAAGGGTGAGCTTAGGGGAGAAAGAGATAATACAGAAAGTTCAGCTGAAGATGCCAGTAAATGATGCCAGGTGTACCCATGCTTGTAACACTGGATGTGTGGTTCATCGGGAAGAAGGAATTAGATTGATTCTTGTATCCCAAACATTACTTTCTTCTTTTTCCCCTCCCTTGCAATTGTAAAGATACGCTTTAAAATGACTAAACCATTCACTAAAATTAGGCCACTTTGCGTGATGTATTTGCAGTGATTGTCTTGGCTGAGGCTGGTGCAGTACAAGTCCAGGCAGTAACCTCTTGAGCATGAATTAAATATTAATCCCGTCCTGCTTGAGTTGCAGTGCTTGAGTTGCAGCCAGCAAGAAGTCCTGCAAAGTCTCCAGGTTAATCACCTGGTTAAAGTTTGCCTTGGCCTCCATCTCATTCCAACCCTAAGTAACCTATTATTTTAATATAGCACATTTCTAGAGAACTTCAGAGTTTGAAATACGTTCAGTTTTCTGATACAGTATATTATACCCAAGTTAAACTTTGTACCACAGAATACAGCTTTAGGTGAAGGGGAAAGAATATGACACAGTGGTCAGATTAGTCATTTTCAGCAATAAACTAGTTTAATTGCTTTTGAAAACACTTCATCTGCTACCTATGCAAGTCTTGTTATATAGACCAATGAAAAATCATGGAGGAGGAGTTGGAAGTCATGGCTTTGAATTTGTGTTATCCAAGGGTGACTGATATACAGTGAACTGAAATGCTGCTCAAGACTGTTCAACTGTAATACTTTTATGGCATATTTGTTTTATTGAGGTAAACAATTAAACCAGCCGGTAAGAACTGAAGCCAGCAATGCTATCTGTGGTGGATAAAACTGCTGAAAACCATGGAAGGCTTATCTGAAACAGATACCGGCAAATACATTTCAAGTAAAGATAGGCATTGTGTACTTTCAGCTTTCCTACCCCATAACTGCCTTCTGTATGGGAAAACAAGGCTAGTGACAGTCACGTATTAATTGGCAGCAGCAAGAAGTCAATTGCTCTTACAGCACTCAAGTTTTTCTAAACTATAAGAGCAGTATTACTGCTCTGTGAAGCAAGTGCAGGAACAGCTCTGTCTCTGGGTATTTTTTTTTTGTTTCAGTGATTTTTAGATACGTATTTCTTAATTTTTCTTTACGACTTTTTAAAATAAGGAAATGAAAAAATACATTCCCTAGCAGATTCTCTTCGTTTAATATTAGTTTTACCTTGACATGCATATGCCACCATTTCAAATAGAAGCAAAATGTCTATTTCAAATAGAAGCAAAGTCTCTCAGAACCATCCATTTAAATTAAATATTAATTTGGCACCATACATTTGTCTTTACTTGCTGTTGTTACAGGCTGCTTGGTTACTCAAATTAATATTTAATTTAAAAGTGTTTAATTATTGCTTTGGAGAAGAGCATTTGTCTTCATCCTATGAAGGATCTTCTGTTATCTGTCTTTTGCCGTTTTGAATTCTTGGTGAAGTATTTGTTCTGCTTTCTTTAACTGACACATTGATTTTTGAATGTATGTGTCGATACATGGGCTTTGTGTTTGCCTTTTAATTTTTATGTTAATATTTGCTCTAAAATAAGTGTTTTGATACATCGTTCACAGAGATCTTAGCAAGCTATTAGGAGATAATAAGAGTGCTAATTACTCAAGTTAGCATTATTTTATCAGCAGAGTATAACTCCTGCTCAGTAGTATATTACTAAACCCTAGCACAAGTATTCATTGGCAAAGCTCCAGTAGGATGGGTATAGCTGAGAAATAATACTTACGTGAGTGCAATTTATACACTACAGATCCACTTGAAGTTTTTCATTATGTCAGTTCATATTTCTGATTTGGCCTGATTAGTTGCAGTTTTTATACTGGGAAGAAGTAATATAAAATAGTGTTTATTTTTAGCAAAGTTATTTTTAAGGTACTGTAAATGACTATTAATTGACAGGTTAACTAAACCATTCCAAGAAGCATACCTTTGTTGTTAATGCTATTGCAGTACTGAGGGAGTTGACACCACCCAACCTTGTACATGTCTTGCAGTCTTAAGACTTTTAGTCTCACTTCTGCAGTATTATTATGAGCAATTTTATTAAAAAAGAGAAGAGAAAGGAAAATAAAGTTCCTTTAAGATTGATGTTGCAGCAACAAGTTATGTAAGACCAATTTGAAACCATCTCTTTAAAACCTTTTAAGGAAGTATCTTCTGCTTTGCTATGAAATGTAAAGATATCAACTTCTCCCTCCTTGTCCCCACCTCTCTCTTGCAGTTTCAAAGTTTTATTGCTGTTTGCTGTATTGATTTTACATGCTGTCTCTTGTAAGTATAACAAAAATTCCACTTCTGGAGACAGCTTGGAAAACAAAGTTTGCGTACTTGGGAGATTGACTCAGAAGGAGCTTGATTGATAGCGTGCCTTTAAGAGCAGGTTTGTTTTATGATTAAGGGTGTGTCTATTTGCTGTGTTTGAAATTAATACCTACAAAATGTTGAAGCAGTGACTTTTCAACAGCTGAGTTATGTGAAAAGCTGCCATGACTTTGATTTGCTTCCTGGTCAGGTCATGACCACCATTTAGTTGTAAAGAGCTATGATAGAAAGATCCTGGGGGCTTTTGTTTGTTTGAACCCTTGTGGTAAAATTAATATCTTCCTACCTATTGCTGTAATTGGAGTGGAGCAATTCCTGTGCTGCTTGGGCTGTTGGAAGATCCCCATTCAGAATTCCCGGGCAGCACGTGGTCAATGCAGGTCAGCTCCCATGGAAGATGACCAGTTTTTCTGTCTGCTCTGCAGCTGAGCATCTGCGTGTGGACACTTGATCCTTTCTTCTTTCTACCCTTAGGAACTGTTTGTTTGGGTTATGTGCTGTTGGGTAAGAAGACTGAATTTTGTTATAAATCAGGATATTTCCAGTTAGATTGCGTGTAGTTATGTGACCAGATGACACAATCATCTGGGTAGCAGAGCAATGGGCAGGAGAGGGTGGCAGGGATGAGTGGGTGGCTCTGAAGGTTGGTGCAGCTCAGCTCAGATGGGTGAGTTTTTCAGATGCTTCATGGCTGGAAGGAGAACAGGGAGACTGTAGCGGCAGAGGTCATACAAGACGTGTCAGTACGAGTATTCTACCCCAGCTTGTTACACTAATGCTTGTCTTCACCACTATGACAGTAGTAGTCACTGATAAGTCTGCACCAGTGCAGATAATACAGTCATTAAGTGCCCTTGAAACAAATGTACTGTAGACCCTGATGCAATCTGGGTGAATTATTTGACATGAGATGCATGGACATGTTTTCTGTTTTATAATACTGAATTATATTCACACTTGGTTTAATTTCTTCTACTGTAGATGAGTCTTCAGCAGATCTGTGTCAGCTGAGGAGTTTCTGGAAGATTGTCCCGCTGATATTTGTAAAATAAATCAAAAAAATCTGAATAGACTTTTGAAGCAAATAGAATTTAAGATACCTAAGGATGAAAATGGAAGTCAGTAAATAACAATGCTAGTGAAATAGCATAATATGAAAAACAGTACTTATATTTGAAACTAAACTGTGACTTCTAACAGCTGGTCTTCCAAATTATTTAAATTGAATTCTTTGGCTATGGAAATGCACATCATATTTCTGTGTTTCATAGATGTGTAGGTTGTAACAGAGAATTACAGCACAGTGACTTCTGATACTGTGCTATTTCGGTTTTAGTATTTGAACTAGAATATTATCAGGTCAGTTCTTCAATTAGTATAAGTTGTTGTGACTCAGTGAAATGTTGTAGTGCCATGGAATGTTTTATGGCTCGATTTGTGATCCTTTATCATCTGCCACTTCAGGAATCTAGTCTGCACCAACCACTCTTGGGAATCCTTGCTCAGCTGATAAACAGTGTGCACATGTCTAGACATCTCTCAGAGTTTCTTTTTGTTGGCAAAATGAAGAATGGAAGCCACTTAAATAATGAAACAGTTGAGTGCTTTAAATTATTCTGAAAAACTGTTACTAAGGTCAGAGCCATAGAATTATTTTAAACTCAAAATGAAGCTTGGGATGGGAGTTTTTGGTGAAATGTGGATGTATGTGGCAGAGATGATGAACAAGGTCTTATAAAATGCAACTAGTAATAACAATTAAGAGTTCATAGCTGAGTCAATGGGCAGTGATTTACCCTAACAGGATCTGTCTTTCCGTGTCTGAATTAACTGTGTTATAGAGAAACCTTAGAATCTTGCAATTTTTTTACTGATAATTTGCTATAATCTCATTTTTTCCTAAGTATTTACTGAGGCACAAGGAAGAAAAGTGTTTTGGTCAACAGAAGACTGCGTAAGATCCCAAACTGACATTTTCTTTGCATTCCATATTTTTCTTAATTTACAAGTGATCTTAACATTTTTGCTCAACAAATTGATTCTAATTATATCTGGAAAGCAATAAAATATTCTGTAATGTCTTCTGCTAGAAAAATCAGCTATAAATGCTGATTTTAGAAACCATCTGCTAAATATAGTGTACTGTAATATACTTGCAAACTGGATGCCTTCCTCTCCCTCATATTTAATATTATCATGCCTGCAGTATGTTTACTGCTTGTGGATGAAAAAGGTATATTGACATGCTTATTATTTGTGGCAAATAGTTGTGTTTTGGCTGTCATAGGTGCTGGTAAAGTGTATGAGGGGACACATCAGGGAATGGCCTCTGCCTTGATTTCTTAGGTATATCTACCTACTTAATCAGAAGGCTGAGAGAGACATCCTTGTGATAATTGGGTGTGTGGGCTATGAGTGTCCTGTACACTCCAAGGGGACAGACACGGAAGAAGCCCCAAGGGAAATGGTGGGCAGTGGAGGGTTTTGATTTAGATGGAAGGACACAATTACTGGTAGTTGAGTTTTGCAGTTTTGTTGTTCTTTTGAGGATATTGACAATTACTTTGGTAAGAAGTATAAAACCATTTACCTATTTATCTACCATCTTTACCATCTACCTGATTTATGCCTTGGAAGATTAATTAGATCCCTTTGCTTTCGGAGTTTATAAATTTAAAAGTGAGGGCTGGATTGCATCACACAGACAAAGCTTTAGTTTTGTACCCAGTTGTTGTTCAGTTCCTCAATGGGCTTACCTTTTTTAAGTAAAAGCTGTCATTGTTTACAGAAACGATAACTTACATGTGGATGCCTGACACATTGGCCCTTCTTGAACTTTCTAATTTAGTTGTTTAACTTTACAGGACCTTCACATGGAAGAGCTTCCTGAAACCTTTGTGGGGGCTGATGACTTTTAGAGGCTTGCTTTTTGCTGAGAAATGTGTGAATTACAAGTGCTTAAGACAATGAGTAAAATCTACCCTTGCCTCATTCTATGGAAAGACAAGTCTCACATACATAATGGTGTGGCTAGAGGAAGGGGAAAAGCTATACAAAGTCCTTTCATGCAAATTAAATAACGATTTCTGTGATGTTTCATGTCAATTTAGGGAGAGTGTTTTTGGTCATCAGTGCACAGATGAGTGTATTATTATTGACTGAAGCTTTTTTGTAGTATGTCACTAATGAAGGCTGTTCATATTGTCAAATAAACCATTTAACCATAGATTACTTGTTTGGAAAGATACTGTCACCACAGTGAAAATGTGCCTCTGGGTCTCCCTTTCTCCAATCTGTTACAGTCCTGTACTGCCCGGTGGTGACCAGTTGAACAGCAATGTAATTTTGGCCTTATTTCTGGATCAGTTTTTTTCTCCCCTTTTAGAAACTAAATAATCTTTCTAATTGTATTAGAAGTTGAACACTCAAAAAAATTCTCCCTGCTTATTTAGTCAGAACTATGGACTGACACTGAATTCCCAGCATTATCTATATGAATTATGTATGTGAAAAGAGCACATTAATTGCAAGACTGACTCACAAAGGTGTTTTAACAGCTGTGCCCCACAGACTGCAGTGGGAACTGAGTATCTACGTACTCTGCCAGATGTGGGGACATCACAGCTCTGCCCATATCTGGAGCAAACGCTATTCCCTGCAATATAACCGTATTCTTAAGCTTTTAGGCTTAAGATTGTGCTCTAGGCTGATTCGTGTGGAATTTCCTTGGTGCAGCCTTACCAGGTAAGATGTCTGTGCTTCTGAAGGAGGGCTGGTAGATGTGTGCTGGCAGGACATGTGGTGAACCTCATTGCTTTGTAACCCACCCAGACACTCTAGTTGCTTACTGCTGTAGTTTGTCCACAAACAACAAAAACAAAGTAAGTTGCTTGTGAGATCAGTGAGGTGGAACTTGTGGAAACGTGCTTCTTGTAGTACTAGAGCACAGCAGTTTCCAAGTCCAGGCTGTAATGACCCATCTGGTGCCTGTCCCTGTAACTTGCCCAGCCATCAGCAAAATGCCAGCTAGAAATGGGGGCTTTACACTAATATCCCAGTGTGGTGAAAATGTGTGGTACAAGAAAGATTCTGAATAATCCTGGAGAATATTTTTACCCTCAAACAAATACACGGTTTTCATGTTTGGTTTGAAACGTGCTTTTCTAAAATGTGAAATCAAAATAGTGGCTATAATAGGTTATAACCCAAGGTTAATACAACCTAATAAATGTCATTTGCAGTTTTGTTCGGTTCTTTCCTCTGTTCCTCTGTTCATCTTTTCTTGCTTCCTGATTTGTTTCATTGGACATACGAATGTGCTGTAATTTGACTGGATCATGTTTCCCAGATGACTGAGCCATTATTATAAACAAGTCCTCTTGTGGATAAACTAATGAGTATCCTGTGGCAATGTCCACACAGAGGACATACCTGGCTGACTACTGCAGGATAGCTTGAAGATACTCATTTAACAGGTAACTGTTTTCCAAGTACTGTAGGTTCAATATAGAAAATAAATTGGAACACAAAGGCTTTTGTATTCCCGCTGTTAAAAGATCAGTATTTTACTTACATTATTTGTTTACATATAGGGATTTTTTATTGTATAAATGACGAAATTCAATAAATGCCCATTGTATTACGATGCAGTTTTAACTTGAGAGGAAGAAAATCAAGCACAGATAAAGCCATTAATAAATCTACTTCATTTCAGGAAAAGCTGGTCTATCTGAGATGGCTGCTATTTGAATACTTTTCAAAATGGAGTTATGTGGTGCAGCACCTACAGATTAGACAACAGCTAGAAAGTCAACCACAACAGAATCACCCACTTTACTTGCTGAGGCAACACAGCAGTATTTTGTTGATGTATCAAGCATGTAAAAACAAATAGACAGACTAACCCTCTCATAGAAAACAATCCTGTATTTTTGCCAGCCTCCTAATTTCATTGTGCAACTTGTGTAATAGATTGTAACTTGAATATATATTAACCTTGTGTGCTTATTGACTTAATAATTTTGTAATGCTGCTGATGCAAGATAAAGAGCAAATAGCTCTGTTAAGCTGAAACAGAGAATCAGACTTTGAGTAGAAGGGACCATAACACTACAACCCAAATACACTATGGAAAAGTGACACAATATAATTAAGACTGGAAAGAGAAGAACAGAACCCATCTAAGTGAAACGGCAAAGTTCTGAAAACATGTACGACTCATTGCTTTGGATACTGATGTTCCAGAAGGCACTCCGGGATGTCAAGAGATTTAGGACTAAGTTTGAAGAAGTGACACCCTTGGCCATGTTTGGCTTGTTCTTAGCAGTCAGGGTAGCACTTGAAAATATGGGCATAGTTCAATTTATTCAAGAAAAATTCACTGTCAGCAGCGCACCATGTTAGACCTTACCCTGTCTTTTCCTTTCAGCTAAAGCAGGGGAATTTGGAGCAAATACAATGCATGATAGATCTAATCCTCAATACTAGAGGATAACTTTGGAAAAATCGGGTATTGGACAAAGAAAATAAGTGCCAGTGTCAGAACTGAGATTTTGCTTTCTGTAAGCCGTGCAGATG
>NW_016690187.1:7679532-7786791 GCF_001604755.1 Lepidothrix coronata
GGGGGGGTGATTTCTTTTTTTTTTTTTTTTAAATCTGTTGAGTCCTGGGCCCATTCAGCCCCTCTGTATTAAACTGTATTACTATTTTAAAGCTACCATCTACACTATGTATTGATTAAACAATTTAGAAAGCACAGATACTTCTGGAGTATCTGAGATTGTTTCATGTTCTGTCTTCTGCAAAAAGATCTGCAGCACTGAGAAAGAATCCCCTGATCGGTTGTACCATAAATGGTCACCTCAAGGCAAACCAGATGTGGTGGGAAAAGGATATATATATGTATTTCTGACTCCAGAGATTAATGAGCCAGAGAGGAGAATGTCTCTCCTGCTGCTGTGCCCCAGGCTGGAAGGGAGTGCTGTGAGGCTCTTGCACACAGTCCGTGTTTTAAGGAGTAGCAGGGAAGTAGGGATTGATTGATTTTGCAGAAAAAAGAGAAAACTTACCAAAGTGAAAAAGTAAACTGCTTTATGTCGTTCCTTTTTCTTTTCTTTGCTGTCTTTCTGATGAAGGTGTTTTTCTCTACCTGCTATGGTCTCGCTTACTGTTAGCATTAGGATTTTGCAGTTTTTAGAATTGAAATAAAGTTAGTACATTAATGACCATAAACAGCCTACAACAGCTATTTTTTATTGCAGTTACATTCTTGCTCATTTTATGTTCTTCAGGCTTAAAGAAACTTGTCTTTTCACTATTATTGGAGAAATATACAAGGTATATGCTTTCCCTGGCAGTTTGGAAAGTTTGCTTGCCATGGGGTGTATTTAAGAAAACCTTCATGTTGAGAGCTTTACAGACCTTACAGACATAGCCTTTGTTGAAACCATTCCTGGAAGGTGCTGCTTCAGGTGAAATCCATAAGTCATCCACTGCTCAGAGGAGATGTTTCTGATGTGAGGGTTGGGAGAGTGGGTGAGTAGTATCCAGAATTGCCAGGCAGAGCCTCTCCCCATTTTTGTCAGAGTAATGCCCAGACAAGGCTTGTAGTGAAGCTTTCTTAAGAATGCTGGACAATCCAGCCAAGGAATTTTTCCACTAATCTAATTTATAAGAGTAGATCCTGGCAATTTGGCATTTATTAGGAGAGCATGCTGGAATACAGTGGGAGGTACAGTCTGAAATATGAGATGTATGTCAGGAGAAAATAGAAATTGGCCTACACACACTTAACATTTCAGGAACTGATCTTATCTGTCTCTCTGGAGGCAGCAGAATGTCCAAAGACACATGGTCAGCATGGACAGCATATTTTAACAGTCTTATTTATGTAGACATGGAGTGAAAATTGTCTTGCAACATCAGTTCTTTAAAGCTAGGGCTTTTCAACTCTAAGAGTCCTTTCTTAGGTTTAGCCTGCCAGGGCTTAAAAAATGTTTCCTGATGCAGGCATCCAAAGACTTTAGGGCCAGGAAGGGCAAATAGGCATCAAGGAGCAGAAGCAGGCTGGTGTAGTGTTAAAACATACTGGTTTAGTGTGAGTCCAGTCACACCATACCAGGCACAGGTATGAAAGACAGAAAAAAGACACCCGTTAAACTCAAAAGCACTGTGTTTGCTCCCTGATTGCCTGGAAGGTCTTGGTGAAGAATGTGGGACAGCAGACAGCTCCGCAGGGCAGTCGGGGATTTGACCTTGTATATTCACAAATCACAGGTTGCTGTCACATGGCTTTGTTTGACAGCTGTCTGTTCTGTCATGATTCCAAACCCTAAATTCAGGCATCTAAATTTGCTATGGTAACTCTCTGCCTTGCAGTGCAGATAACTTCTGCCATTCCCTTTTCTCCATTCTTCTCAATTGTTTTTAAAAAGTTTTGATGTTGGGCTAACTTCATCTGCTTTCTATGCTTTCTCTCAAGCATGAGGCTTATGTGTCCAGGATTTTTTTCTGTAATTATAAGCTGTAAATAAGTAACTTACCTTGAAAAAGATTTAGAAAACCAACCACTAGTTATGGTGATGACAGAGATCATCTGAAAACATTACATGATTTTTAAATAATTTTTAAAAACTACTTGAACAAGATCGGTTCCTCCAGCGAATAATGTGGGAAAGACATTCAGCTGTTGCTCCCACTGTGCTTTTCTTAAGTGGTGAGATGTGTCCAGCTCCTCTTGCACTTGCTTTATTACTTTATGGCCTCCTTTTCATTCTTGCCTTGGAGTATCTCAGGTCCTTGATCCTCACTTCCTACACTTTTTTTTGAATAAAGCAAAAATGTAAGGTGCTTTTCGTTCATTCATTTGCTTTCTGGAAAAGAAATAAGAATTGAAGGATACTTTGCCATATCTGTTTCTGTGAGCAAGGTATGGGAGTGCTTTCCTGCTCCTCATGGGATGTTGGTCTGAGCTCCTTGCTGGATGCAATAGCCATTGTTTCTGTTCCTCTTTCACTGACTCATGCTGGCATGTGAAATCATCTGTCTCTTTGGGGTTAGATGCTAACAGATCACGGGAGAGGAAAATAAATCCTTGTCTAGTGAGCGGTTCTGCTAGTGTTATCCCAGTTTATGTTGCAAAAGGCAGGACTTTAAGTGAATGCACAAACCCCACAATGTGCTCTGTATCAAGGGGATAGCTAGTAATGGGTTGAAGGTGCTGTCTGAGATAACAGATTGTTTCTCTGCTTACACTTGGGCTGCCGGATCGTTTCCATTTTACCAGTGCTACCTGTAAATGGATAGCAAAAACCAAAACCAGTTAGATATATGAGACAGGAATAAAACAAAAGATTAACATTTTGTTTAAAGCACAAAAGTCAGTCTATGAAAGTAACATGAAAACAGGGTCGCTTTCCCTTGTTTACCCTTCTGCAAATGTTTGCTTAGGAGCAATAAGAGTTAATTGTCAAACTTTACAATGTAGTCAGAGATTTTCTCATAAAATGTATAACAGACTTTGCCCAGATGGCAAATGCTGATATGTAAATCCAAAACATGAAAATTTCCATTGGGGGCCAGATGGTGGCTTAATGTGAATTGTTTAACATTTATGTTTATCTTATTAAAAGTGCCTTTATATGTCCAAACTAAGCTATCAATGTGATTGGAAGAGCATATCACTAAATGAACAGAAAAATCAAACCATCAGTACAAGGCACCTCCTGCTTACATGGATCATGGGAAAGCAAAGCATGTCGTCTGTTGAAAAGTTCTTTTTCTGCCTACAAAGTTATGAAGAAAATATAACCAAAATTAAATTACTGTCTGCTTGGGGAAAGTATTAAATCCATATTATTTTCCCAGAGGTTAAAAATGTTGGACAACAGTAATACCCGTGTTGAATACTGTAATGTATTTCCCCTCAGTGTAGGTGTTGGTGTTCAGCTCTAGAGGCGAGGGGGAAGCATTGTGGCTGCAATCCCTCCTGGACGCAGGCCCTTCCTCCTCCAGGGGAGGCCTGGCTCGTCCTGCGGCCTCTTGGCTCTGCCAAAGCCATCGTTTCCTCTGATGCAATTCACGGAGTTGCACAACGGAGGAAAGAACAAGTGGGCGCTTGTGGAGTCTGTCACATGAGGCCGGTGCCTTTGCAGTAAATGTGTGATATTAAGGGAAGTGGTTAGCGTGGCTCTGAAGGGCAGCAACAAGCCCTGGGTCAGATGAGTCTTTCACAGGACTCTCTGTGCACGTGGACTCCAGACATCAAATACACAGTTACTTTTGGGATGCTTTCCCAGTAGAAGGGGAAAAATCCTTCAGTGATAGAGTGCCTGCCTGTGTGGATACCTGTGTGTATGTGTGTGATGCTGTTCAACAGTGCAGAGAAATAATTTAAAGAGGAAGGTTGAGGGGAGGCTGAAGGAACAGTATTGCAAAATGTTTGCTTTAGACTGAAAGTTTTTTTAAGAGTTCTTTGCCATTACCTTATGCTGGTGGTTGTGACTCACTCCTTAATGAATCACTGGTCAATGTTGGCTCCGTTAACTTTGACCTGAGGCTTTGGACTAATGCCTAGAATATTTTTTTTCTTAAAAAGGGCAGTATTACTAAAAACATTGGCTGAAATTATAGATAAGTGTTAAATGGCAGGTTAATATTTAAATCAGTGTGCTGTTTGATACTATGTATCAGCATACTGACCAGAAGAACACTTCCTCCATGTAGCCTATTTAAGGCTGAGATGTAATTACTTGAATTGTTATTCAAAGTTAAGGCTAATATTGCTGTATTTATGTAGAACTTTTCAAATTGAAAATAGGAGAGCTCCTTTCCAATTACATGGTGATAATAAAAAAAAACAACAGACAACAAAGCAACCCATGCTTTTGGTTTTTAGTGCCACAAATACAACAACTAAATAGAATAAATAAAGATGCTCCGAAGAAGCATCGCTCTCCAGGGTAGCTGTTTGGCAAAGCTCAGCCTTTTGCCAGAGTTAAGACATTGGCCTAAATATGGTCCCTTGAAAAATAGTGACAGGAGCCAGTCAATGCTGTCACAGTTGTCAAACAACAGCTCAAGATCCTGACAATCCTGATAAGTATGGAAACATATTCATTCAAAAAAGAATCCTGCTTGCTGAATTGACTGCTACGCACACACAGAGGCAGTGCTGAACAGCCACAGCAATTTCTTTGGTCAGCTGGTGTCTTTGGAGAGATCTCATCCCACAGCTGAGGCAGCACCCAAAGCTACTTAACTTTGATAATGAATATTGCCAGTAAAATGGCTGAAAGAAGTAATAGCTGGGTCATAAGCTTTTGCACTAAGGCTATGTGAATTTTCTTCCTAAGGAAAATGTGTTTTGCCTTCTGTAGCTCTTTTTTTCTGTTCACTTTTGTTTTACATGATTTAAACTGAAATTGAGCACCAATTCTGATATTTTTGTGCTGCAGTCTGTTACAACTCATGGAGGAAAACAGCTCTCTTAATTCACAGCTTTGTGCATTATATAAACACATATTTTGATTCACATTTTTAAAGTTGCTTTGTAAATGAATAATTCAGAAGTGAGCCCTAAAATCCAGATCCTGCAGTTTTATCCAGAACATATTGCAAATGCTCAGAGACTAGGAAACAGTTTTGGATCTGCTGCTGCAGGAGACAGTGAGCAGCTGGTAAACTACTGGCCCTTAATGAAGCTGTACCATATTGCAATATCTCCAATTACTGCAGAACTTAATTAGTTCATTTTACTCTGCCAATCTGGAAAGACCAAACATTGTCTTGGGCAGCCACTGAAATTATTTCAGCTTCTTCATTGCTAGCCATTAAAGCTGAGTTTGGTCTCTCCCAGTAAGGTATATTAAATGTTTGTTTGGTTTTTTTTTTAGATTTGGGACTGCCTGCATTGTGTTACACCCATATATTTTATGTAACTACCCAATTTTATTAAAAATTGATTTTTTTAGTTAATAGTATAAGTCATTCCTGCCATATGTAAATATGAGTGCTAATGGTACAGAATTTTTAATAAAGAAATGAGAGAACTGAATTGGTTTGTTCAAATGTGGACTTTCCCTAAAGCTTTTTGCCATAACTGTTGTATATAAGTGATTGTTTTGAATGGCAGCATGAGTTGGCATTCAGGTTATTTTGCTTCTTTATTTGAAAATAACCTTTAGAGATAAGGGAATGTTTTAATTTGAAATGATGGCAAAAAAATTGTATCTTGGGTGTAGAGCTGCTAAGTGAACCAGAAAGGTTCTGTTTAAATGAAATGCACTGTTTGGTATATTATTTGTAGTGTGTTAGTATGGTGAGGATGCCCAACACTGAACATTATTTTTATGTGCTGCCCCAAAGGGTAATTTTCAGCATAATGAAACATGACGTAAAATCCAGACTTCCAGGCACCAGATAAATGCTTGGCACTTACCATCTGAGAAATGTGGCTACCAAGTATTAAAATTCTGTATCAACAGACATACATATTGATAAGTTTTGAGTGTTATAAAGAAAATAGTCTCAACTTTAGCCTGTAAAAATATTGAATATTTGAACAGTAAAAAACCAAAACAATCCACTAACCCTCTTGTCCCTCAGCCTCCAAAAAAACCCCTGATGCAATAAATTAAAAGTAATTGTAGCCAAAGCAAGTAGTATTAACCTATTGCTTTTTCATAAATAGCAACTGAATTTGTCTTCTGAAACACTACAAGTGCAAGGGGTAGCTGATTTCCAAGAAATTAAGGTCATTGTTAGCTGTCTGATAATGATGGACTCTGTAATGAAGCAGAGGCCAGCTGATTAACTGTATTTGAAACCCTTTGAGCACTGTTTATATTCAGCTACTCCAACCACATCTAGAACATCGAAGATTTAAATTACAATTTTTCAATAATAGTCTTAATAATTGTGTTTAGTGCTACAGTGATGTTACATCACTTGGTGTCTTTGAAACCACGTTATCCTCCAACTCTGAAGCTCTGTTCTGCTGATCTTTAAGGTTAATACCAGGATGGAACATAAATATTTTAAAATACATTTTGCAGTATGGCTATTTTAGTTACTTCAGAAAGCTGCCATCATGTTTTTAGTCAGCTTTTACAGTTTTACAAGATCACATGAAAAAAAATTTACATGGTCAAACTTTTCAATTTCTCTTCTTTCCCCTAAAATGACTTTCTTAATGTGACACAATTCATTCTATAGCTTAATGTTTTCTACAAGTTAAAAAAGAATAATATATTTATCCTCTAGCTAGTTCGTGTAATACCTTACCAAATGTAATAAATTCTTGGTTTCCATGAGCCTGTGTGTGGGCCACAGAAATCAAACCATCAGTTCCCACACTTCAGGAAGGTCATATAGAGCCATATTTTATTTCAATAATTTTGTAGGATTAAGAGAATAGGACTAAATTACATGAGTCCATCCATTTGACACAGAGGTTAGAAGCTTTGCTATTGTTCTAAACCAGTTCTGATGGGGAGGACACTTGCTTAAAAAAAGCATTTCTGTTACAGGACATGAACTTGATTGACATCCTTTGGAGGCAAGATATAGACCTTGGGGCAAGACGTGAAGTTTTTGATTTTAGTCAACGACAGAAGGAGTATGAGCTCGAAAAACAGAAGAAACTTGAAAAGGAAAGACAAGAACAGCTGCAAAAAGAGCAGGAGAAAGCCTTGCTGGCTCAGCTGGAATTAGACGAAGAGACAGGTGAATTTGTTCCTGTGCAGCCAGCTCAGTGCATTCAGTCAGAAAATACTGAGCCGCCAGTTGTTTTTTCACAGGTAAACTCCAGTATGTGTTTGTGAGTGTGTTCAACCCTTTTTCCATTCACAGAAAGGCATAATGCTAGTGGCTGCCTAAAATTAATTTGCATGTGTTACTGTAATGGAAGATTCTTCAGTTATTCAAAGATGCAGTGACCTTTTTTCATAACTTTCCTATTTAGACCACAGAGCCTTCAAAACCAGAAGCAGAGGCCTTGTCCTTTGATGACTGCATGCAGCTCTTGGCAGAAGCATTCCCATTTATAGATGAGAATGAGGTAAAAATTATCAATACAGCAATTTCATGGGTGGTCTTCTACAGGGTCAGTCTCATGTCTTTTCTGAGTGAGATTCGTCTTCAGCATAATACTAATTTGTGGTCTGATTGAAGTTTTCTCCTCAAGCTGGCTCCAGCTGGAATAAAGCAGTGTGGTAGGCTTGAACTAGTGCTGTGTTTGGAGGGAGTGGAGTGGTTGGTACTCCTGTGTTCCTCCCGCTTCCGAGTGCTGCAGCCAGGGCTCGGTCTGTCAGGGCAGCTGGTGCAGCCACACCAAGTTCTGCACACAGTGATCATGGGCTGCTCAGTTTCTGACAGTGAGCTCAGCACAGCTCTCTGGATTAGTGCCTTCAAGTTGATTTATTTCCATCTGCTGACCCAGACTATTTGATGTGCAAGGATAGGCCCTTCACCAGGCAGTTTCTAGATTTTTCCCCCTCCCCATTTCTTTCCTTAATATGAAAACACCTTTCATGGGAATATTTTGATATTATCCCATTGTTTACAAAAATGCTTTTCTTAGGAAATACCTGTCTGTTCTGCAGAAACGTTAAAACTCTAAAAACCAGATTTTTGCTTTGGAAATGCAAATCTGGTTTTTTGAGTGGGGTTTTTGTGTGGTGGGGTTTTTTGTTATTGTTGCTTTGTTTTGGCTTTTTAATTTTTATTTTATTTTATTTTATTTCAGGTTTCTTCAGCTGCATTTCAGTCATTGGTTCCTGCTCAGATTGATAGCAACACAGCCTTCGTTTCCTCTGATCAGACTCAGCCACCTGAATCACCTGATCTAGTTCCACCCACTGATGCAGAGAATATGCAGAACATAGAGCAAGTCTGGGAAGAATTATTGTCCCTTCCAGAGTTACAGGTTAGTGTGATAACCACCTGAAAAATGAAGCATGGTATTTTGGAAGACTGTGGTATTTTGGAGAAGGCAGTACAATAGTGTCTGAACAGATGGTGACTATGACTGTTGTGTTGGATTCTACACCTATAGGGTGCCTGTAACTCAATATAAGCTTTAACTTTTTCAAAAATATCTTGAAAAACCTGTAGAAAGAAGGAAATGAGTTGTTTATGGATAGCCCTTAATAAAACACACTCTAACTTCTCAAACAGAACTTCCTCATGTTTAGCAAGTCATTGTTTGCCTCTATATGCAACTTATTGCAGCGTTATTACATCGTTAAAATTTCAGCTGCTTAAAAATGGACACTTCTGAATTATGGATCTACAACAGGAATTGTTTTCACAAGCACTGTAAATTTTTTTTTTTGCGGTGTCATTGTATGAATCATTTATAGTTTCTTTTGCATTCAATTTTCATCTAAGGAAGAGGTTTTTTAAAGCTGATAATAGAACATGTATTTAGGTGCATAGAGGAGTCAGGTATATTTTATATAAATGCTGCTTATATGTGTTCAGTAAGAACTACTTATATAATGTACAAAATTCAATATTCCAAAGGAACAAAAAAGTTACTTTGCTAATACAGAGGATATGTCGGGTTTTTTTAATCCTATCCTTATATTTTTATTTATATTTTCTTTAGATTTGACTATAAACGAGAATAAATTTATTTTCAAATATGTTACTGTAGAATGTCACCATGCTCCAGCACTATGCTGCTCTACTTTATGCTATCAATACAAGAGATGATTGCTAGGTGGAATGCCCGTAAATCCAAATCATATTTCAAAAAAATAAAGTGAAAATTTGTAGGAATTGTGTTTTTTCTGCCACTCTGCCTTTTTCCTTCATTGTTTTATATTTTTCAATTTTTTTTCTAGTTTCCTAACCTTATTACTGTGGTAGGCTTAAAAGCCCCACGTAAGTGGCAAAGGCAATTGGCTGTGAAGAGGGAGCAGTGATGGTGAAAAAACATTAAGAAACCAAAACAAAAGAATCTTGGAGTAATTCTGATTAGTAATTGAATAATTTTCTGGGTTAAAAAAGGTGAGATAATTAAACTGAGGGCATTGTCTTTTAGAAATTAAGTTTAGAGAAATGGAAAAACAGAGCTCTCACATTGAAAACCTTAGCTTAAGCCTTGAACAACCTCTGGTTAAATAATCAGTGTGTGGGTCCTGTTATTAAGAGAAACAGAATCATTTTGATAATTGCCTAATTCCTTGGGGACAGCAGGCCTGCTTCTTTCAGCTTCAGTTAAGAAACTTCCACCCTGTTGGAAAGAACATTGATCTTGTAGCCAGTGAAAGCCCATCAGTGCAACAGTCTGATGCTCATACTGGTGTTAGCCAGCTTAACTAAAAGTATGAGGCAAGTTGTTTGCCAGGTTTCATGTTAAGTACTCTTAGTTCACCAAGAATTACATTTCTCTGTGCTGAACAGCTGCTTCATTCAGTAAATCCTAAAAGAATCTTGGTTTTGAGGAAACATAGCATGAAACTAAGAGTCCTAAAAGTAATTGCTTGCTAGTAATGCTCATTGAGTCTCATTCAGGAATTTCACATTTACTGTACTCGTGCCGTTCCTAGCAGTGGTGCTTGTGAGAAGTTCAGACCTGGCAGCTCCAGGATCCACACTAGCAATTACCAGAACAGGAGGTCTCCATGCATCTTTCCTAAAGCGTTGCAATGGGTCTCTTCAGCAACTTGCTCTGAGTTTGAGATGTTCTGCTCTCTTTATCTAAATAGCTTTGTCCAGAACAAGTTGCTTTGTGCTCATGTTTTTATATCTGTCATCTTCCTAGATTGCCTCTCCATAGTACAAGTGTGCTGTAGTCATCTGGATTACAGCAGTGTTGTAATACCCCTTTTATGTGCGTGCTGATTGCTAAAATATTTAATGTTTGGAGGTTATAGAAAACGAGTTTATCAATTGGAGATGTGTTTCTCAACTTCTCCCTTGCATTTCCCATCTAGTGTCTTAACATTGAAAATGATAACCTGGCTGAGGTGAGCACAATCACCAGCCCTGCAACCAAGCCAGCAGAGACACACAACAGCTGTCATTACTGCAGCTCATTACGTGTGATGAAAAAGGATGTTAACTGCGGTCCTGATTTCCTGGATAGTATTGAGGGTCCCTTTTCCAGCATTTTGCCACCAGAAGACACCAGCCAGCTGAGTGTGAACTCTTTAAATGACACGTCCCCTTCCAACTCTGATTTCTGTGAGGATTTCTACACCACCTTTATCGATACAAAGGCGAATGGTGACACAGCAACGACAAACACTATCAGTCAATCCCTTGCGGAGGTTCTGAGTGAACCTATTGATCTTTCTTACTTCTCACTGTGTAAAGCTTTTAATGGCAACCTCTCAGGGACCGGACCAGAATGTAATGACTCTGACTCTGGTATTTCACTGAATGCAAGTTCTAGTATAGCATCGCCTGAACACTCTGTGGAATCATCTGCCTATGGAGATAAGACTTTGGGTTGTAGTGATTCTGAAATGGAAGACATGGATAGTGCTCCTGGAAGTGTGCTGCAGAGCAATACTAGTGTGCACTCTATGCAATTCCAGGATCAAGTGTTTTCTTCCATGGGGCCAAACACTCAAACACCAAGTTTGCCATGTACAAAGACACCAAAGAAAGAACCCCCTGCTGCTCCCGGCTACCCCGAAGCTCCATTCACAAAGGATAAACCTTCAAGCCGCCTTGAAGCTCATCTCACAAGAGATGAGCAAAGAGCAAAAGCTCTGCAGATCCCTTTTCCTGTTGAAAAAATTATCAATCTCCCTGTTGAGGACTTCAATGAAATGATGTCTAAGGAGCAGTTCAATGAAGCCCAGCTCACACTTATTCGAGATATACGGAGGAGAGGCAAGAACAAAGTGGCTGCTCAAAATTGCCGTAAAAGAAAACTGGAAAATATAGTGGAACTGACACAAGACTTGACTCACCTAAAAGATGAGAAAGAGAAATTGCTTAAGGAAAAAGGAGAGCATGACAGGAGCCTCCGCCAAATAAAAAAGCAACTAACCACCTTATACCTCGAGGTCTTCAGCATGCTACGTGATGAGGACGGAAAGCCTTACTCTCCTAGTGAATATTCACTGCAGCAAACTACAGATGGTAATGTCTTTCTTGTTCCTAAGAGCAAGAAGTCAGGGACTAAACTTTGAAGGGCAGTACAGCTGGCTACTGTTCTTTACTATTTTTGTATCATTATCCTGATAGTTTTTACTGTGAGGTGGAATGCAGAATTAGGTAATATTTTTCAAGTCTATGCAATGATAATTTTAAAGTTGTTAATTAGTTTATGGAAGATGCAAGTGGAAAATTAATAGTGTAATGCAGATGGATGTATGCAAAATTTGTAATCTCACTTTTATAACAGATGTTTTCTTCTTATAGCACCACTTTGACTAGTTTCCGTATATATGTAAATATTTAAAGATGCCATATTTATATACTGTTCCTATCTATTGTTATATTCATAGATTTATTTGATATATATATATATAAATGATTTTAGCCTTCTAAATATAATTTCTTGCAAGACAAACAGGTTGGCTTCTGATACTTTTTTATAAATATGCAATAGTATGTTTCCCATTTTTCTTACACATTTATACTTGCTTTATATTTAATATATTATTTCAATTTAGTATAAAAGTTGACAGTGTTTGATTTTGCTTTATCAGTTCATTAAACTTTTTAAACTCTACTTCATGCATGTTTATTTCCCTAAAGAAGAGAAATCCTCACTAGTTTTCCAAGGCTAAGCCTTCATGTAACAGATATGCACAATAACCAATTGCACAGCCTTGTCAGCATTACTAATGCTTCATTCAGCGTAATTTAAACTGTCATTTGGAAAGATCACGTAGCACAAAGTTTCAAGTCTCTGCTAAGTTTACATTTTTGTTTTGCTCTTTGAACACTACTTAAACTTGTGAGATCTTCCCTCCAAAGGCATTTAAAATCAGTTAAGACATTGTCAGCATTATGCCTTTTTCCAACTAAAATTTCTGTACATTTTAGAGTAATTCTTCTAGAAATACACTCTTGTGTCTCCGATCAACAAGCATCACTTGTCCCTGCTGTTACTTTGGTGCTTAAGGAAAACAGCATACTAGCTGCCAGCCAACTGCACTGTTTGGAATCAATGCTCAATGAATTGAAAAGTGTTGTGGAGTTTAAATTATGATTTATAAAAGAATAAAAATTGGGCAAACAAATAGCATTGTTTTGTTTACTCTTGAAAGGAACTCACTGCACATAATCATTGTGGATTTTTTCAGTACAAAAAATGCATGATTTGTAAGACACATTGTTTGTGAACATTAAAAACCATATCTTCTTACAAAACTTCTAAAAGGCATGCTTAATCTGAAGCGAGTTTTTTCCTGCTACTTATGCTCTATATAATTTTAGGAGTATTTTGTCTATTGCAGTATTATGCATTTAAGTAATTCATTTAAGTAATTCATTTAAGTAATTCATTTAAGTAATTCATTTAAGTAATTGTAAAACCCAAGTTGTTTTGCAAGACCTCATGGCACATCTGTTAAAAAGAAGGACATAGAGATGCTGAGAAAGGGTAGAGTAGGATCCACAAAAATTGTTTAATACTACTGTAGGAGAGTTTAAAGAGAGACATCAGATTAGGAATCCAGCCTTCCATTAGCTCATTATTCACAAAGTTAGAGTAATGCTAAGTAAAATGATACAGTTGCTGGTGAGTTTAGTCTTGAGATTTTTATTTCCCAGACTTTTTAACTGTGCTGGATTTGCATATCCATCAGAAAGCATCACATGACTGCACATGAAAGCTAAAGGAACAATTTTAGATTATCCCAATTCCATACTATATAATTATTTTTTTTAACCTTCTGAGTGTCCTCAACCCCCCGTGCAATTAGGAAGTACGGAAAGCCATAGTCCTGACAAGTATTATTGTGCCACAGGATGCTGTGGAAGGGCTCCTGTTTTTCAACTCTTCTATGCTGTTCGCTGCTTTCACACAACTCCTCAGTGACTCCAAGCCCTCTCACCTCAACAGCAGTACTAGTTTGGAGGCAACAATTATGTAGTTTTGTTTTTCACTGGATGCACAGAATTTCAGATGCCCTTTTATTGTCAGGCTGGTCACAATAGCATCACTCAGTGTAACTTCACAGTCAGCTTTTATTTTTATTACCCCACAACCTTTGTCACCTTGTCATTCATCTTCCTGTCAACTCATTTACTGATTCTGAATAGCAGAGGTCTCCCCAATACCTGGTGCAAACACACACATACACACACTATCTCTCTGCGGTGCAGTCTTGGCTGAGTAGAGCAGGATTAGGAAAAGCAGAGCAGTAACAGCTTCCCCACAGAGATGGGTTTGCTTCGGGGCAGTGTAACACCAGGAACCATGATCCTATTAACTATGTCCGAAAAGGCACATGTTCTGCCAAGTGCTAGTACCAGAAGAATGTTTTTAGTACTTAAACCTAGGACTATCAGATGCTCCAGCCCCACCTACCTCAAGAGAAAAGTAACATAAAAGTTTCATAGAAGTTCTCATACTGTGTTCCTTGCTGCAAAAGTTTCAGGAGAGGCTCTGCCCCACAAAATGTCTGTATTTGACACTGCAGACACAGGGAAGTCATGAAAAAAATTCATCTCAGATTTGCAGCATCCCTGCAGTGACAGGGGCCATGCCTGTTACAGCAAGTACTAAGATATGCAGTTTTACAGAAGCTATTAGGAAATGCAAATCTAGGTGACCCAGCTTGCACCTCGAGGCTGCTTACCTTGGTTATACTGACCTTCCTTGTTAACTGTATGCCAGGCCATCCCCCTGCCCAGTCCTTACGTGCTCTGAACGCAGGAACACTCCTCTGCTTGGAGCAAACGGTCGGTAACAATGTGATAACTTGGGAGGCTCGATTTTATAGACAAAGCAGATTTATTTGCTCTAGATAGGGCAGCCAGGTACCAGCTAAAATCAAAGCTACTGCAGCAGTGAGTGATACTTTTCCTTCTGCTGTTATTTAAATGTGCCTCTTGACTTTGCCACCAGCACTGCTCAGGAAGAAAAGCACCTCTAACAGTTGCCAAAGCTGGGCGAGCACTAGAGGAATACCAGACACTGCTGCCATTTAAAGCATGAGGACTAATCCATATTTGAGGATGGCTGTTTTAGAGCATAAGCATTAAGGAGAAAGCACACTGAGCCTTGGCCCGGACAGTCTTTCAACACTGATACACAGTAGCTCTAATACACAGGCAGGTCTGATGGCAAAGCAGAGAGAACCTAAAGAGCTCCTGGGTTCCCCCTGCCACTAATTAGGCTATCAAATGTCTGACTTACAGAGAAAATGTTCTCTCTAACTGCAATATAAATACTTTAATTACAAAGTGGTTATAAACAGACTCTTGCCCTGCACTTCAATGTTCCTTAATTTGTTCACTAATGTGAGAACCAAAGCCAAACAGCAACCTTACAACCTTCAGAGGGGCTGTTGCATTTGTACCCATGTCTAAAATATAATACAAGGATAGCATTACCAAGACAAAAAGTGCAACAACAAAAAACCTGCAGTTAATGCAGACACCTTGTTTGAATTTCAGCAGGCAAAGAATCAGGCTAAAGGAACTCAGACTGTGACAACTTGCATTCCATCTAAACCAGTATTCACATCATGAACACAGTGAATGCTGTACTCGCCTTGAAACATCCAACATTAATGAAAAAAATTCCACACCACTCATGTATGTAAAAACTTCATAGTGCAAACTATAACCTTTATTATTATTACTGAGGTACAGAGTATATTCCCAAACCTGAGAGTGGCTAGAGACACTGACAAGTCTAAAGCATCACAATGCTGACCTTATATGCTGACAATTTTCCACATGGAAACCATTTATTTCTTGATCAAAACATCCAGTTTTAAAACTGTTAAAAGTAAAGCTGAAAAGATGGGCTGAACCAAGGTTTTCTGACTTGCAGTCCCCAAGTTGGAAAGATGATCCTGTAAGAAAACGTGTTGCAATAATTCAAGACCGCTTTGTGTTCATCACAGCACTAAAAAAAGGTGATGGCAACGCATTTTAGATTGTAAGTCATTTGACAATATACACTTTATTCTGATACAAAATTAAAATATTTTAAACAAATTTCAATCCATTATGGACTATACTGAAATTTTTAATTTCTATGCTATTTTAACTTGTTTAACCACAAGTTCTGAGATTCCAGCACACTAGCACCATTGCTCTTGAAGTCTTTGCCAGTTATTATACCATTTTATTCTGTTTCCAGTCTTGCGATATTATCTTCTACATGAAGGCCATTTTTCTTCTACTTGGAGATACTTGGATTACTTTAGTTCAGGAAAAAGCTAATAGATAGAGATGGCAACCTGTAGCACCCACAGCAGAAAAAGAATCATCCATCAGATATCTGAATTTCAGTGATACTCAAGATCCTACATGCTCCACACAATTTAAGATACAGGCACTTGTCAGAGACCACAGACTGATTTTTAAGAGAACATTCCACCCCAGTGCAGACAGCATATGAAAACATGTTAATGTCTTAAACACAGGAACCAAAGACAGCACATCAGTACATCACATAATCAATGCTTGAAAGACTAAGAGCTTTAAATATTAAACAGATATAAAAGTTAAGATGCTGTGTTCAATTTCCATGTTATGTAATAACATACTTATCACATCTGCATCAATCTGGCCTCCTTTTGGGGAAACCCTCCTTACTACCTGGAAGTACCATCTTTGTTTTCAAATAAACTTCTGTACAACTGCAGCTTAGGGACCAGTGCTTCATTAACTTTGCATCTTTAGATCTCCATCTTTATTTACAGCTGCTATTTTCAACAGCAGCCAGTAAAGAAAAAAGGTGGCTATAAAATAACNCTTAGACAAAGCTACACTTGACCAAGTAGTCCCTTCAAGAACGTGTTTATCTTTGACAAAGTTACTTCTGAACAAATTAGGGTACAAATAATTGAACCTAAGCCAATTAGTCTAGTAAGAGTGTTATGAATCAAAGTGTGAAAATAATTTTAAGTGAATATTTAGTTCTTTATGTAGTGCAAAAAGACCTGTCCAGGGCACAAAACCAGTCTGCAGCAATGTGGGATCCTCTAATGTTAAGGAAAGGTAGAATTCTGCTGTATACATAGGCTAGTAGTAGAATGCAAACTAGAAAGTTTTTGTTAAAAATTACTTTTGTTAAAACAATCTTAAGATACTTGCAAGCACAACAGCATTTGCCCTCACCTGAGTAATCGTGAAACACTAATGCTGTTCCCCGTTACCTGTTGCTACACAAATGCCTGGGGGAAGCTCTACCTAGCAGAGGAAAATCACAGGTTTTCAACTTCCAGGTGTAAGCAAGCAAGCTTGTCACCTCTGCAACAAGCTGACTGGCATAATACACTATGACTGTGACTGTACTGCTGCAGTTTCAGATTTTGGCTCAACCTTGGCTAAGCAAAAACTTTTGTCAGTTTTTTAAAAAAATATATACAGTCATTGGGAGATTTTTCACTAAGTAGCTCCTGATTTTGTGAAAATCTCTGTAAATTACTTCAAATTAACTTTTAATTTTACATTACTAAATCATGAACTGCTTTCTGGAAGTTTACAGACAGAAAGTTTAAATACTTGAATCAGTTTGTGAACATGCCTCACCCTCTGATAAACTGAAATGCAGATTCCATTTGACTATTTTCAGAATAACTGCAGTATAGCCAACACTAAAATAGAAATTGACTTCATAAAAATGATGCACAGGCTCAGAAATGTATCAGGAAGTTTAAAAGGATGCTGGACTGCTATATGAAAGGACCTGTAACGATCAAAGATGCAGAAAAGGAAATAATACATGTTCGAAGCGCTAAGAACCAATGTGCATAAAATCTGATTCCATGAGTTTTCAGTTGTACAAAAGCTGTTGGGGATTCAGGGTATCATGTGACAGTACTGGCCTCCACTTAACTACCCTGCCCGAAAGCACACAAAATCTAAAAGGGAGCTCTTTGATTTGTACAGGTACATACAACCCCACCTGGTAAGCCAAGCTCCACTCACTAGGAGGGAAGTCCCAGCTCTTGAAGGGTGCAGAATGAATGCAGCAGCAGGTCACACACTGCTGAGAACTGAAGAACTGCTTCAGCATTGCTGCCTTTCTGGGCTTCTGGGGGCTCTTTCCATTACATGGCACAGAACAATTTCCCCCCACCCCGACCCCAGCACACCCCCCTACAATAACCAGAGTGCCTATTTCAAAACATTTACAATTTGTCTTGTTGATCTGGAACACACAGCAATTTTGTATCTGCCAGGAACACAAGATTCTTGGATAGGAACCGGATGACATATACTGGAATACTTGCTCCTTACTACTTATGGCTTTCCTTGATATCAAAAGGCTGGCAAAGGAAAGCCTAGAAGGAAAGAAGGGTTAAACAGATGTTTTACTATACACTACAAATCTTACCCAGTCAGAAACCTTCAACTGAAGAGGATGTGCAAGACATTCCCCATTTTGTCAAGCAGCAGCTTCTCATTCAACCTGAAAATTAAAGAAATTACTCTTACCTTGTTTAAAAACCTTCCGCTACTCTTTATAATTCATGAAAAATTTTAAAGGCAAACCTTACCTATGCTCATTGCCCTTCCTTTCAGGTCTAAATGCTAGACCTATTGATTTTGAGTCAACTCAAGTAGCTATCACTCAAGGAGGTTCCAAAAGGTGAAGAACTCTTGCTAGACTTTCTTCGATATTTCAGCTGTGATAAGCAGATTTAACTAGCCTTGGGAAAGCTGCTCACTATCAGCACAGTATCTTATGCCTTCACTTTTCTGGAAGTTGAAGCTGTTGCTCCTGCTGCCTTGTCATTCTTTTATTAGGCTGACTTCTCCATACTCAATAGGCTGCTGAAGTCCTGTCTTACGAGTCTCCTTAGCAATGTATGGATCAAAGAAGTACATCCTAGGTTCTGAAAAGCTGGTGAATCACTGTCCTCAGGGCTTACACTTTTCCACATCACAAACAACAGCTAAGCTACCCCACCCACCTACAAAGCGGTCACTTACATCCATCTCTTAAAAGGTTGCATACAGATCTTGTTCATAAAGTTTATTATGACACTATTTTTCAAAGTTAACATTGTTGTCACAGTACAGCTACAAGAGGCCCTGTTAAAAAGAACACTGTCAATACATTCTAAAAAAATTTAGAAATACCAGATCAATTGTCAGAAGGGACATCAACCCCATCCTCCAGTTGTCCCTGCAATCAGTTGCAGACCCCAGGTGCAAGTCTACACATCTTCTACAGCATAGTAACATACAAAACAAGTCGGTAGTTTGGTGTCTCACTCCCTAGTGAGTTGTGGTTTAGTTTCCCATGTTTTCAAACTCCAAATGGGTTGTTTAAAAAATGCCTTTATTGAAGTACAGCCTCCCCCCCACCCCAAGCCCAAATGAATATGTACAACAAAAGCGTTCACTAAACCACCAATTCTTGCTTTAACTTTTGAGATCTTTTAAAACTCCACAGAAAATAAGCAGCAGACTTTGAAATCCATTTTGGAGGCTACCATCTTGACACTGGTTCCTTGTTTTAGTGTACTGCAGTCTAAATACACTCCAATAACAGTGTTTAAATAACATATGTTTAATTTTTTTTTTTCAAACAACACACTCATTTTTCTACCACTTCTTAAAAATTATAATTCATTATTAATATGACTGATTATGCCTTGAGCCATTTCATACATCTTTGCAGATTCATTCCTATACTGGAATTGCATTTACCTTATACTGCACATTGACCCAGAAGTGAAACAGGTGTGAGTAATTCCAATACATATTGCCAAGTGTCTGAGTATTTCTTTTATTGACTGGGTCCCTACTCTTCTTAGTCTGAATTGACAGCAAGCACTGGCCTGGCAATAGTCAAGAGAATTCACATCAGATGAGGACAGGACAGACTGCAGTGCCTTAATTTGGAGGTCAGAAGTGAGAATGGAGTACCATTTCTAGCCATATGCGCTGGTAACATTTGCTACTCCAATGCACCAAATCCAGTCGCAGCACACTATCACTGCCTGTGGGAACTTGAGACTGTACGTTCTACATTGTGGGAAGTGTTTCTAATCGGAAAAATACAACTAGATGGTGTTTTATTTTCAAGCTCTTAGCTGAGCACAGAAATATGCAAGGGAAAAGGCTTACAAACTATACTACTTCAGAGCCCACGGGGAATGGGCTTTTGGAACGCATTACCTGGGACTGTCAGTGATTACACCTGCGCTACCCTTGGCTCCCAGTCAGAAGAATGTGTCCAGAAAATTGCCTAGGGTGCATGCAAGAAAGTATATAGCCATTAAATTATTGAGGAACATACCTATTACTCTCACTATGACGCCTCATTTAATTGAAACAGTGCAGTCTGGTGTGAGGGAAAAGGAAATGGGGACAAAGGAAGGGGATGAAAATTCCAAGCCACCCTCCCCAAAGTATAGTTTTATTGAAACAGATTCATTGTATATCTCAAGGAAACAGGCACTTGATTCCCCCCACCTTAACTTCTCGGGAATTACAATAAATATAAAGGTAAAAAGCAAGTTTCTTTTTCTCTTAACCCAAGACTTAAACAACTTCAGTTATCCCTTATGCATCTCAAATGAGACGGGAGACAGCTTTCATGTGTCTAAAGTTGGTCTTGTTAAAATATTTATCATGCCTTATTTTCTTGAAGCGCTAGTACTAATACAGAACTACAAATTAAAAAAATATGCACAAACCAAAAAGTAATTTTAAATTTTCATTAAGGTAAAGCTTAGTTCTATGATTCACAAACACTAATTTGAGTAACTCAATCCTAGTTATACATCTAAACAAACTATAATGCAACATACAGATGTTTTCCCTCTGTATGCCTATGTAAGTCATGTCAATGACAGTTACGTATATACACTGAGACTAGACCCTTAAGACTGCAAATCAATAGGTGTTTCTATTGTTAACTTTAAATTAATACAAAATAGTAATTGAGAAATGCATTAATCTTCTCTATTAACTAACAAGGAAACACCCTAAACTACATTTTATTTCTGTTATAGTTCTCTGTACTAAATGTGGAAAAACTGAACTACACAAATATTGAAAAGTTAAAAAATCATTGATTTGTTTATTCCTGGTACCACTACCACAATTTACAGGGCAATATACCTGATGTAATGGGAAAATAAAAAGAAAAAAGAAAGACAAAGCTACAACAGAGAAAGACCTCAGGAATGTACATCTAATCGACACTACATTGCATTAATCAATAGCTGCACTTTTTGCAAACTGTGGCTATGACAGTCCTGATCAAGAAGGGTTTCCTGTTTAAGCTGCAGTAACTTTTCTGACTATGGATCATCGTTCCTTCTGTGGCAGATTTTACAGTTCCTCTAATTCATTTGGGACGACTGTCTCAAAGTAACCTGCAGCTTTCCTGACAACTCCTCGCTCTCTCTCCTGCTAAGAACTGTAGCCTGTTGAATACAGGATAAGAAAATTATTACTCTCAGTGAACAGTTGCACATTATTAATCATCATTATAAATATACATTACACCTACCCTTTTTCTGGTAGCATTTTTAGAATCTTCTACCACCATAGCCCCCACTTCCACTTCCAGATCCATAACCACCTACAAAAATAGGATGTATATTGAAATACAAGAATAACAAGGGATTTTAACTCAAAAAACATTCTCTATACAAAATCATGCTTACCACCATAGGGACTGCCTGAACTTCTGCCACCAAAGCTACCACCACCTTTCATGGGACCATAGTTAGACTGCTGCTGTCCACTGTAATTGCCAAAATCATTGTAGTTTCCACTTCCACCATAATTACCTGAAACAAACACAAATTTATAAAGTCATGTTTGATCAACTCTTAGGGCACAAAGCCTGCAAATTATGGTATCCAATGTGAAAGTAATAGTTTAAAACTATTTCAAATGAAGTTCAAGCATTTTGCATGCTACCTTTATGCAAAATGTACGAGTAACAGAAAACCCTTACACTGGAAAATTTATCGATTTGAGCAGGCAATTTGATGTTAACACAATTTATGGCCCTTAAAGTAAGAAAAGCACATGAGTTTCACCATCATTCTTCCACTGCCCAACACTCTGCATGTATGACAATAATGTAAATTACATACTAACTATTTGCTCCAAAAAGTGACAAAAGTGTAACGAGCACGCTGCAAATGTACATCAGAAAGTACAATAAAGTATGCAGCAGCTTTTGCAGCTTGACTTCCCAAATGTGGGGCAAACAATAAAAAAAGCTTATAAAAACTTATATTCACAGTCCCTGGAAAGGAAGATGTGATCTACATGATGTGAACTGGTATCTGAGGAAAACAGCGTATTTAAAATGGTCAAAATCTTTAATATTCTACCTCCACACACAGAACTACAGCTGAAACTTTTTGAAAAATACATCCCAGGCAACGTAATGTTACAGCGTATCAAAGCTGATCCACACTGAAAAGAACTCTCCTTATGCAACATGGCATTCTATGTTAAAATCTACTTGTACAACCCGTTTTATACATATTCCAGCACCATATTTCAGGCACTGTAAAATGAGACCTGAGTAAAAAATATGGATGTCTAATTAAAGTTGGCATCTTACCACCACCAAAATTTCCTCCTTCATTGTAGCCATCATATCCTCCTCCACCACCTCCATATCCACCACCTGGGTTTCCATATCCTGGTCCTCCACCACCACCATAACCTCCTCTGCTGCCATAGCCAGGACCACCTCCATAGTTGCCACCTTTGAATAAAAAAGTCAAACTAAACACACCAAAGCCAAATACCAGCAAGGAAAGGTCCATTTAACAAAGAATCCCAAACCAACACAACTGCCCAATAAAAATCTCCCACAGCATTTTCCCTTTATTATACTCATTGTGGTTCCAACTTTATCTGAGCTATTTAACTGAAAAAATCCCTCATGTTTATAAAGTCAGGACCCAAGTAATCACACACTACTTCCTTCGTCCCTTTCTGACTATTGATAATTGTCCTTTTTGGCCTTTTGGTAATGTACACATTTCTCTTCAGATGCATTCTGGATACTCATCCAAACTTCATAATGAAAAAGATACTACCGAGCCATGAAAACTCTTACAGTTGATTGAAAACATTTCTGGTATGATAGCTGGCCATTGCTTTGTTCAGTTTTAGTCTTTTCAACTGACAGCAGAATCTTCATTTAGTTCTCAATAATCTCTAACAGCTGTCTCATGGCCTCATAATATGAGATTATTTAAAGGGTAAATACAAAGGAGTATTTTTGTCCATCCATCCATCATTTTGTGGGGAAAACAAAAAAACCACTAATTCTTCACAGCTCTACAATGTAGACATTTAACTTCCATTATCACTATTATCACATTATCACCAAAGCAGATTTTGTTTTGAAGGTGAATGCAAGACTTACAGCTTGTTCTAACAGTGTGGGGAAAAAGAAAGTGAACAATACACTTACCATCACCAAATCCATTGTATCCGTCACCACCCCCAAAGCTTCCTCTGCTCCCACCACCGCCACCACCACCCCCATAGCCTCCTAGAACACAAAACAGATGAGAATGTTTTCCTGAACACACATGTTAAATGTTTAAGCCAACTGACACAGGAAATAAAAAAAAAACAAACCACACCAGAAATCACATTCTATATAAATATTCCAGTCATTTACCTCTCCCACCAAAGTTTCCTCCTCGGCCAAAGTTCCCTCCACCGCCTCCAAAGTTTCCACGGCCCATGAAGTTGCCGGAGCCACCCCCACGACCTACAAAATATTTCACTTGAATTACATTAATTGAAAGCCCGTTACATAAAATAACTATGCACAACTACAACTCACCTCTCTGAGAGCTAGCAGTCTGCATCTCTTGTTTTGAGAGTGCTTTTTTCACTTCACAGTTATGTCCATTTATAGTATGATATTTCTGAACTACAGAAAATTGTGAAATAGCAAAGTTAGAAAATCGCATCACAGTAAAACTCTCAGAGACAGCTACTGTAAGGCATGAGCACAACTTTTAAAAGAAAAATGACCCCATCTCTTACAACAGTAAAGCAGTTGACTGTGCAAAACCTCATTCCACATGTTCCTGTTCTGAAGTCTTACATTAACACTTATCCTGCAAAAGTAGTACTTAATGAAGTTACATACCAACAATTTTATCAACTGTGTCATGATCATCAAAAGTTACAAAAGCGAAGCCTCTTTTCTTTCCACTCTGCCTGTCTTCCATGACTTCTATGGTTTCAATCTTGCCATATTTTTCAAAGTACTCCCTTAAATTATATTCTTCTGTATCTTCTTTAATTCCACCAACAAATATTTTCTTTACTGTGAGATGTGCCCCAGGCTTTACAGAATCCTGAAATGCCAAAAATGACATTCAGTGCTTCACATTATTAGGTAAACATTAGGAAAAAAAGTTAACTGAAACACTAACTCACCTCCCTCGAAACTGCTCTCTTTGGTTCAACCACGCGCCCATCAACCTTATGTGGTCGAGCACTCATGGCAGCATCCACCTCCTCCACACAAGAGTAAGTCACAAAGCCAAAGCCTCTGGAACGTTTTGTCTGGGGGTCTCTCATCACCTGCAAGAACATAGGAGGTATCTGCATCTCTGTCCTAGATTAAGTACCTATACCCTTCCCAAACCACCAACTATTATTAGACACTTTACCACACAGTCCGTGAGTGTGCCCCATTTTTCAAAGTGCTCTCTCAAGCTATCATCTGTTGTTTCAAAGCTCAGACCTCCAATGAACAGCTTTCGCAACTGCTCTGGCTCCTTCGGCTCATGGCCCTACAAAATCAAAAATCAAAAACATATTTTGAATACAAATCACAGAATTAAAATTTCACAGAATTACTAAAAATTATCTGTGCACATTATACCTACAAATAGGTGGAATATATTTACATAAAAACAATGACCTCTAATGGGTATAAGACAGTAGCATAATAAACAATTAATGAGGTGTGATTTTAATTAAAACCCTAACTAACTAACAACCTTAAGAGTGCTCAAATGCAAACAGTAAAAGAATTTCAATATACTAAATAACTTGGTTGCTCCCCGCCCCCTGGAAGTGCATTCATTCTATGCCTATCTTTGAGTTGCAGATTGCTCTGTAGGGACTAGCGATGAAGCACTGCTGGACAAAGTTCTAACATTTCATGAAGCATAATCACAAAGAACTATAAAAAATTTAAGGATGCAGAAAGGAGTTTAATTGAAGCTTTTGACAACATTGCCTATATATGAGCAGTCACATTTTAAAATGAAGTTTTAGAGCCCAGTTTTCTATAGAATGATTAAAGTGGATTTACAAGTACAATTGTGTTTCTGCTTTCAGTGCTGCATTTTTTTAGTGGGCAGGGAATTTCCCCACACCTTTGACAGGAGTTTATGAAATATTATTTTAAAACTTTCTTCCACTGTAAGGGAAGTCTTACAAAAGGTAACCAAATTAAAACCTTGTTTTGCAATTATGAACTTCTGTGCATGTGAAACACTCCACAAGGTACTGGCCAGCTATACTATGTATGACTTCAGTTCTGCAGCACAAATGCGCAACAGGCTTCGCTGTTTCTGCTGCAGTGCGCTGAACCAGACTAGATGCAGCATTACTGTGAGAGGGGAACTACATAAAACCAGCCACAGACTTCTATGTGTAGACATCTTGCTTCAAACCTGAGGTGCTTTAAGCTCTGCTAAGGTGCTAGGAATAGCCAGGAAAGCATCCCTTTGAGTGAGATTTTCTGATTTACACAGTGCTTTAGGAAATTGTTGGTTTATAATGTTCAGGTTGTACTACAGGAAACAACACCTACGACAATGAAAAACTGACTAAGAAGCAAATCCCTGCTTTCATACCTGCTAAACTTTGTGAGAAACAGCACGAGCATTCTCAGTTATAGTTTTCTATTTATGGCCTTGTTACTGCAGGAACATTATATAAATGATTAACAGGCAACAATCCTAGGACTACAAAGTTAAGTTTCTTTTCTACAGTCTTCTAAGTGGTCTGGACTACAAAAGTATAATAAATAAAATCTCCCTTCTAAGTATATGTAAACTTAAAATTTTATAGGGTAACACACCCACTGCATACGGAAACTGCTTTAGGCCAAGTGTTGTTTTCTGTTGCTGTTTTTTTTTAAATCTACAGACAATATGTAATTTTTACCTGGGTCATGTTAAAGCTGGGAACACTGAGTGTTTCAAAGTCTCTTATATATATTAAAGGAAATTTATTTTGTGGAACTGCAGAGTTCAGACTCCTCCAAAACAAAAAACCTATATAAGGAAAAACTAGACAAACTTTTTACAGTTCTCTAATATCCCTCAAGGCTATGATGGTTTTCAGCTAACAACTCAGACTGCTTTTACCTTAAAAGAATGACCACACAACTTTTCAGGTCACTCCTGAAAGGAAAAGTGAAGTCCTTCTCAGCTTATTGTTATTATGTGCATATGAACTGCTGTTCTCATACAGGAGCAAAAACACCTGCTGTTATAGCTTCTCTTTCATTAGAGAGAAATTATCCTCAGGACACACCTATGTTATAGGAACTCTACACAAAAATAAAAGGCAGCATTTTCTTAGGGAATTAGTTTTTTTCCAGCCAGTTTGTTCTCACTGGGGTTTTCAGTGCTGTCCTATATGACAAAGCGCTGTTTTCTCGGTTGTTCTGCTGGAGGTTACTCATAGCAGCAGTCTCTCCTGAGCAGCAAATGCTGTGCAACACCTCTCTCCCTTCCTCCTTAGTATAACTACGACACTGCTCCAACAAAATCAGCAGGCGGCCTCCTACTCAGCTGACACCGCAGGCCAGCACGCCATTTTGCAGCTCTCCTCTACGGGGGCGGAGAGTTTAAGCTGTAAGAACGCCAAGCCTGCATTTAGCCGCCAAGACGCTGTTTCTCCCCTGGAACTGTTTAAGGGGTTTCCAAGCACATTAATAGGCTCTGATGAGGCGGGAAACTTTCTTTCCTGCCTCGACTACTGCCTTCCTCCCTAAAGCCAAGGCTCTGCGCAGCCCCGACCGCCTCCATTTTGTGAGCGGCCGCGTCTCCTCCGCCGTCAATATGGAGCCGGGGGCGGGGCCGCGCCGTCAGATCCCGGCGCCGCAGTGGCGCCATGGGCGGGGCCCGCCGGCCCGGCAGGAGGGCAGGGACAGGCCGGCGCTGAGGGGACTGCGCGGTCCCCTCCGCTCACCTCCTCCCGCCAGCAACATCGAAACACTGGTTCCTAGGTCCTACCTAAACCCCCAAACGCTCAGCACAACCTAACTGTACCTCTCATCAGAGGGGAAGAAAAGATGGCAGCTAGAATCCTAATCTTTGCAGAAATCCGGACACCTTTAGACAATGCTGCTGCAGATACATACTGCCTCTATCCCGAGGCTGCTATCAACTGAAATTTCCTATGGCAGGGGTTTTGAATAATCAGCCTTTTGGAGCTGCAGTATTTCTCTCTAGAGGCACAGGTTTCAGGTGGAGCCCTCCCATGCATTATACCTCTATGAACCAAGTGTCCACAAAATGCCTGGCGCCACACCTACAGGCAGCTGTGGCTAAACGTGAGACCATCCTGTCCCCCAGGCAGTACAATCCTAGACTGTCTTCTGAAAGGGGAAAGCTGACAGGCAGCTGTGGCCTCAGCACCTTTCTCTGTGAAACAGTTTCTCTACAAACTCTATAGGTTTTAAAATCATTCCAGGGCAAGCTACTTTTGTGAACTACAAGAGCTTGTGAACTACAAGTATGCAGCTGAGCAACCTCAGTTACACTCTATCCAAAGTCCAAATCAGTGAGAGAGTTTCAACATTCCTTCCAGAAGGACTTTACACACACACTACCAGACGCATGCAACTCTAACAAGGTTTGTTCTTAAACCAAGTGTAGAGGCCTTCCCACATTGCAGTAGTATATCATTCCAGAAAAAAGTCGGTTTCAACTAGCTATTCAGGCATCCTGAAAAAATGATGTTAGAAACCAAGCAAATCGAAATAAACAATCAGAAAATGCCTCAGTTATAAACTATATAGACATATTTAACACCCTTTTTGCTGATCTTAAAATTACCTTCTGAAGGGTATCAAGACCTTTACCCCCCCTCCCATTTCCACACCCTGCCCCAAAGTAACTAGCTCCCGTCCTCCCAGAAACAGCCCCAACATCTTCTCTATACTACGCACCTTATTCAGTCTACGGTATTTCTGCTAGAAGCAAAAGAAAACAGTTATTTTTACTTAGTACAGCTCGCTTTCATTTGCAGTGACTATCAGGCAACCATTTTTTCATAAAAAAGAAAAAAAAAAAGGAACCTGTCTTCATTCCCACTAAAAACAGGACTTTGAAGATATGAAGTATCCAAGTTCCTGCTGATACTCTGAGGATGCATGAATTTTTCAATAATTACACCTTGCTTTAATCAGAAACATATATTTAATTGGTTTTGTTTTAACAGAAAACTAGAAAAGCAAAATTTCCCCATTATGCTAACACCCCACCCCTTAAAACTGTAAGCAATAAACTGCAATTTAAAGTTACTCTGCTAACACGGGGATGAAGAAGGTAGAAAAAAAAAGCCATTTATTAATATATCAGATAGAAATTAGTAACTTGGGGTTTTTTTTCTTTTGTTTCCCCTTAAAACTTGTGTTTTTAAATAAAAAAACCAATCCTCTCACCTGTGAGGATCGTCTTCCTTTCCTCTTGTAGTCTTCCACCTCTCTGTCTTCCTTAATAGCAGCCATTTTGGAAGGGTACTCTAACTCAGCCTTTCTTTTAGATCTAGGAAACCTAGAAAACAGGTTGGATAAGTCAGCACTTACCCCAATTCCTGTGACACAGGGCCTTCTCTGGTTGAAATGCACAGGTGTGGCTTTACAGGCCGAAACGGGTAAAAGCAGGAAAAAAAATCCAAGTATTTAAAAGGGTAAAAATCCTCAGCCTATTTGCTGATGAAGAGCTGCAGAAGGAACATCTGCTATCCTAGTAAAGCTCGTTTTACAACTGTTGGAATACCTAGGTACAATGCTAAAATCTGCAGAAAACCTGTATCTATTACTGTCTTACATAACTATCACGGATACAACTGATACAAGGCAAGCAAATGCCATCTCTGATACACAAAACCACTACATAAATTTTAAATATATATATAAATAAATATATAAATATATATATAAAAATATAGAAATCTAAAATCTCTGGATTTTAAACCCCAAAACACTTAACATTTTACAAATAGTGCTAGTAAGAACTATCTGATGGTAACCTATTGTAATCAGCAATCCAGCATCCTGGAACACTAAAGGATGTCTTACAATGTTTTCTGTACTGAAAACCATTTACCACTATCAGCAGTGGAATTTACTGACTGTCTCTTGCAACATCAGGAATTTTACCAGCTGATCCTCAGCAATATGTAACACTAGACATTAACATTACTTTTTCTTCCAAATTATCTATTTGATTACTGTATTATATAAAGTTATGTATGTATCATTACAAAAATTACATCTTCTACAAGATAACCACAGTGGATGAACCCATACCTATACATTTAAACAAAAAAATGTTCCCTACAGCCTTTATTCTTTAAAATCTTTTGAGATCTTCAAGTTCCTTGCCTTAGTATTACCGCATTGGTATCTGACCACTATTCATCACCACTTTGGATGTTTCCTGAAACTTTATTACAGTCACTAAAATGCAATACTGTACATTTTATAACATACTTCAGTAAAACTACTCTTGTGGTGTATTAAAATCACAGATATCTACAAGATTAGGTGTGTTTCTGTGGGGGTTGTTTGTTTGGGTTGGGGTTTTTATTTAAAGTTTTCTTCATGCAAATACTGCATATGGAAAGGCAGACAGGTCTCTACTAATGACCAATATGTGCTGTTATTCATAGTGGAAATTATTGTTTAATATAATTCCAAGTTAAAATACAGCTTTAAATTAAACTCAACTGTGAAATCTTGAGTATCATGATTTAACGCATTAACAATTTTAAAGGTTTTATTAAGTAACATCTAAGTGTTTGTATTATCTTTAATTCCTCTCTACACAATATTAAACCTCCTCTTGAAATCCATTAAATCAAACAACAGTTTGACTTAGGAGGTATTAGGATATTAAGTGCTTCAACTGAGCTGTTCAGTTCTTGAAGTCATACATGGCAGGTATGGAACAGACCATTAACAGTTCAAAGGCTTTTTATAAACTGGTCGTATGGCAAAATACAACTTCAGGAATTGTTAGGAGGAAAGGGATAAACTTATTTAAATACTTTTTGTAAGTAATGGAAAGTATGCAATCCCTCTCTAATTTTGTCACCTGCTGCTTCCCCCAGTGAGGCTCAGTGCTGGCCAGCATTAAGCTCCCGGGCATGGTCTCTGCAGGCCACGACGGTCAGAACAGTACTGTCTCCTTGCTAATGCCACACCACCAGCTCAGTTGGAACACAGCTATCACTAAATGCTAGTTAAACTAGCATTGAACACTTACATACTGCAACTTCACTACAGAAATGAAACTAGTCTCAGAGCAAATCTCTTAGCTTATAATGAGAAAAAGTCATTAGGAGACGTCTCACTACTCAAAAGAACTTACAATGCTGCTGTATCTCTTACAGGAGACAAGGAGCTAACAGAGGCAAAACAGACATTCCCAAGATGGAAGTTTTCCTGTCCAATCAGAGAATACTATGGAGATATATCAGTCTTTTCTGTAAACAGCTAAAGTTAGACCTAAAGTGCACACACTTAAGTGTACTGTAGTAAACGTAAAAGTTAAAGCGGGGAAAAAATTATTTTCAGCTTTAGGTGTGTTGGTAGTTTATTCCCAATGCCAACAGGAATGTCTGCCTGGGAAAAAAATTGCCAAGATAAAAGCTTAGTATCTTATGTGATGGATTTTCAAGCTTTACAGAGGCATGTTCAAGTGCTCTGAATACATCAACCCCTCCAGTTAAATCTCAAAGCTGCTAAAACAATTGCTTACATGGAAAAGTTATTTTTAGCTGTTTTGCTAAGGGATCCAGTTTCTTCTCCGCTTTTAATGTAGGAACAGTAGCTGATGTAGATCACTAGTGTGATCTCTTGTTTTCTGATCTTAATTTTATAGGGTTACATCTTGCAATGAAAGGAATAAACAGCACACAAAAGAATCTGCACTGTTCTTCTCACCACACTCTGAAATACTTGAGAAAAAAGCCTTTGAGAAAAGGTTTCGTGGAAAGAAAAGCAAAGGGGGAAGATAATGACCATTTCCCTCCACGTAGGGCAGGGATGATTGCTTCAGTCTGCATTTGATCTCGGCTTCAATAAAGTTCAGGATATCTGAACCAAGGTTTGTACAGGGCTGCCTCTTCGTGCTGCACACCAAGATCATGGCTGGATGCCACCAAATGTCGTGACGTTTGTGCATGTGTGGTTGAGGGAGTGAAGAAAGGGAAGAGAGCTCTGTACTTTGCCTTCCCCCACCTCTCCGGGCAGCAGAGGCTCGCTACACGTGTTAACTCCCCCTAGAAAGGGGTGAGAGATATTAGGGAGGTGTCGCAACGTGTATCAGCATTCCTCTACGAGAAGCAGCGTACTGCACCTAACGATCTTAACGCTTTAAAAGTCTGTTCTGAGGAAAGCGAGTGTGGAAAAAATGTCCCTGGCGCACTACTCGGGTAACGTACGTGGGGGGAGGGGAGAACACAGGGAGGGCAGAACAATGACACAGACACGTGTGGGGCTCGCCTCTCCCTGTTCCCGCCTGAATCCGCGCCCAGGTGTTTCGGTGTGCCCAGGACTGCTGCGGAGGACTCTGCTACCCACAGCCCTGCCCCAGGCCGAGGGCCGGGCCGCTCTCGCCCACACGCCAGAGCGCTGCAAAATGGCGGCCGCAGCTCGCGGGGCCGCGCGGCGGAAGCGCCGCTCTCCCGCTCCCTCCCTTTTCCTGCCCGCGCCATTGCGGAATAAAGCGCCGCGTCGCCGGGGAAAGCGGGTCTGGAGCGCGCCAGGAACGCTACAAGGAGGCGGCGGCCACGGGAACCGCGAGGGGCTCCGTGAGGTGCCCCCCACCCTCACTCCGCGCCCTCCCGCCCGCCTGCGCCTGAGGGCTCGAGTAGAGATCGAGCTGCTCCGGCTCCGCGCGACGAGCCGCCTGGCCTGGCCTGGCCTGGCCTCTCCTTCGACCCCCGCCTTGGCCGAGCCCGGCGAGGCCCACTCCCCGTTACCTCCATTTTGTGCCCGGACTTGCCTCGCGCAGCGCCAATATGGAGCCGAGCGGGAAAGGGAGGAGGGCGGGGGGGGTGTCACGTGGCGGGAAGGCGGGCTCGGGCCGCGCGCGCGCGCTCCGGCCATTAACGTTTTTCTCCTCAGGGCCCGCCGCCCCTCTCCCCCGCCCGCGCGCCCCGCCGGGGGGGGCAGAAAGGGCCGGGAGCGAGGGAAGGTGAGGAGAGGAAAGATGGGGAGAGGGGTCGAGAAGCGAGAAAAGATAAGATATCACCGTGCCGAGCGTTCAGCGAAAGCGCCTTCTCGCCCCCGTCGGTCCCACGCCGGCCGCTGGCCCCGCGCACGAACCTCCGCCCGCCTGCTGTGGGGGTGGCGGCGCCGGCGCAGCCGCGACTGGCGCGCGGGGCAGCCCCGCCCCCCGGACGTGGCCCCGCCCTGCGGGCGGTGCGGCCCCTGCAGGGCGGTGTCCGCGCGTCTGAGGGCTCCGCGCGGAGGGGGCGGTGAGGGGGGAGGCCGTGCTTTGTGCGAAAGAGAAGGAAGGAGGAGATGCGGTGTTTACGGGGGACTTCCTCCGGAGTATCAGAATGTGCCTGAGGCGCCCAGGACCTTCCAGGAGAAGTTGTTTTTCCCCACGTATCGTTTTTATTCTGGAAATGCTGCAAGGACGCGGCTAAAGATTGGCTCCCTAGAGCCTGTTGTGCGCTCACCCTTTGAACTGGTATTCCGGATGAATAGCAAAACAAATCGAAGCAATAAGTTTCACGAACTTTCCCACGTTGCCTATACCTTTTAATGGCGTTTTCCATCATAAAGTAGCATGGAGAGTTCAAAAAAGAGTATTCTGCAAGAAGTTTTTGTAGAATAAAGCACAGTTAAGCACATACATTAAAAATTTTTCCTTATCTGAAAAATTATGTCAGGAGAAGCAGCGTTATAAAAACCTACCATTAAAGTCAACGTTTCTTTGGTCTTGGTTATCTCTATCCTCTCACAGTATCAGTAACTATTTTAGTATGATGACCTAACCTAAGCAGGAGTTGGCACTTAGCCACTTTAAAAATATCTTTATTATGCTGTGTAAAGGAGTAAACTACTTTATGTGGTTTTACTGAATCACTGGAAGTTTAGTGTTAGCTGCTAATTTAATTTCTTTATTTTACCCTACATTTTCTGAAAAAAAAAAAAAGACAAAACCCAACCCCCAAAAAACCTGAGTTTCAGACTGGCATCTTTTATTTATGCAAAGGTTTAAAAACGTGTTTGGTTAACTAAAGAGAATTTTCCTAATACGTAGAGAAATTCCCAATAGGTCTAGAAATGTTTTCACTGCTATTGTGTGCAGAAGTTGAAACAAGTTTTTAGATCATTTCTGCATCTCTGTGAGAAGGTAGATGCCTTTACAGAAAGTTTCTTGAAAATCTCAGCATTCTTTGCACTGAGGCCAAACCCAACAATTTCTCGTCTTCCTTCTCTCAATCAAGTAAACCACCCAATTTCATTCTTTATTTAAAAAAAAATGCTTCATATACGTTGTTTATTCTCTTGCCCATTACCCACAGGGTGAGAGTATCAAGAGACAGACAATGGTACTGGCTAAATACGTCTCTTAGTTTCAAAGATTCCTGTAGTTTACATGGGAGCTGCCTTCCTGATTTTGAAGAATTCCATGCCTTTATTAGTTTGTTTGTCATTAATTTTGCATTTAACTGTTACTCATGAAGGCTGATTGTCTTTGAGTTTCATTTAGTTGCACAGCCATAGGCAGATCACATTTGAATTCTACAGTTTCAGTTCATGATCGCCCTCCCCTGTGTGTAATCAACTGTAGAGAATGTAATAATTTTATAATACTGTGCTTACTGCGCTGACATAAAAGACAAACCAGTAAATGAAGGAGATGCACAATTTACAAAGATTCACAGTGGCAAATGAAAAGCTTGAGGGCTTAGATAAAAAAAAAATAATTTTGATTTCAAACAAACAATTTTCTGCTAGTAAAGTGTTTTCAGGTTATCAGGTTATCTAGTAGAATATTGCTTACCATTTTGGGTCACCCATTTCCGTAAGTGAAAATGTAGCATTTAAAACACCTGTATCTATTCTGGCTGATGTAGTTTCACAGTCAGATGAAGTTTCACATAATCTAACAGATGTGGTATTGGTCATCTATGCACGTGGCTGACATGCTTTTCTTTTTACTAGCAGTGTTTGCAAACATGTAGTCTCCTCTTTGTAAGCCAAGGAAGCAGTAGTTCAAAAAAAAAAACCCCACCAAAAAAAAAAAAACAGCGAGAAAGGCCTTTTGCTTTTATATATTTCTGTGGCTGAAATGTCAGTTTCTCTTCATTGTCCTTTTTTGTCGTGGGTTTGTTGGAGGTTTTTATTGCTTGATTCTTATACAGCATTTGTTTGTGAAGTGAATCCTTGCATAGGTAAATATTGTTAGTGAAATTGGCTAAAGTGTTTTCTAGTGTTACACAGAGTTTAAGATGTGAATATGAAATTGCTCTTGAACTCTAGTCTCTAGAGTAGTGATGTTAATGGAGCCAATTCACTGAAATAAATGTATTTTCTATAAACTTCTGGGATTACAGAAACAAATGGACTCATTATTAATTAAATGTTAGTATTGTCATGATAGTTTTGCAAATGTAGTTGATTTGCATATATTTAAGTTTCATACTTTAAGAAGGATGCAGACTACAATTTTGATAAGAAGGTCTGAGTGCTATAAAGCAAAGCATTTGCATGAGCTTCAGGACAAACGTTTGTTTAACATTCAGTTCTTTTTTCTGGGTTATAGAAATACAGTATATTTAGACATAGACAAGTGTTACTGCAGACACTTGACTATTGTGCAAGCTTCCTTGCACAATAAGACAACAAGACTGCAGCTTCTGCTATCTTCTTCATTTGGAAAGAATTGTTCTCGTCTCTGAATTTGATTTAAATTGCTGAGCTTTGCTGAAAAAAAGACAGGATAATAAATTAGTGTAAAGTCTTGTAATATTTATGCAATTCTTGTATGCAGTGTATGGTGCATGAAAACCTTGTACTTCATTAATTAAAAAATACATAGAGTTAATAAACTAATTATTTTTAGTACAATTATGCTACAATATTTACTCTATTTCAGTAATTGTTAATAATACTCTTTATATATATGTACAGAAATATATGTCTACATATATACAGACACATATGTATACATACATATATTTGTATACACACACGCTCCAGAAACAACAAATCCTAAAGGCCCTTTCCACTACAGATTGTGCCAATCAAATGTCTCGTGCCCCAGAACTCTGGTAGTCTCTGCAGGTCTTAGTTGCTGTGATTTGAGAAGGCTTTCTGTCTGTTTTTTTTTTCCTGTGGAAGTTATTCAATGCATGCAGACACGTCAGCTGCTTCAATGTGAACTCTCCTATTTTAATTTTAATAATTGATAAGGGGTGTTTGAAGTAATATGTCAGTCTATGAGCAAGTTTGAACAGAAAACACACATACTTATCTACCAGCCTAGTACAGGTTTAGTAATCTCCAGCAAATATTTTGGAAATAGCACCAAACTCTTGACTCCATCTGTCAGAGACCTTAGATCAATTTCCATGACTTCTGTTCTTTAAGAGCTATATCTGAGAGCTGTGATCCAGAAAATGAGAGAGATCAAACAATTTTGAGCATCTCAATTAAAAATACTTTTAAAATGCTTTCCCTTTGTATATTTCAGTTTCATTCAGGGTCACAGGATTATATAAAATGTTTATTTTTTACAATATTTTACATTTTTATCAGACACGTAATATGGAAAATAATCCTGCATTTTGGATTGCTATAAATATGAATAGTTTCCCAAACACTCCTTTTTCCCTTTTGTTCTGCTCTTCTTTGTATGCTAATTAAATCTGAACCTATTAGACTGTATTTTATTCCATAATCTGCTTTGTCTATGTTGTATCTGAATTTTTTAAAAAAATTTTATTTTCTTGAACCCTTCTGACAAAAATGAAAGGAAGAAGTGTGCATTAGCAACGATACTAGGATGAACCAAACAATAAAGCCACTAGCAGTGAAGGAAAAATAGCTTGCTGAGATACCATTATAACACAGCTGGCTCTGTAACTTTGGGCCCAAGATTTTCACATTTACTGTCTTAGGATGGGGGAATTCTGTTACTAGCAGAATTATGCCCTGGACAAAGTGTACAGGTGCCATGTTTAAGTGTCAACAGTCATATTTAAGGAGCTTACTTCAGACAAAGAATCCTATGCCTAACATTCTATGCTGTGTGGTTTACAAAAGGCTCTTTGGTAAATTTGGGTAAATTTTTTCTTAAAAGCAAAATTCTTTGTTTATGCTAGAAATTTTTTTGTTATCAAACACATTTTCTTTAAATAGATCAAACAGAAAGGAGTTTATGTATTGCTGGGAGAAAAAAGAATGTGATTTACAGTTGAAAACTCCAGGTAAAATGAAGTTTAATATGTTACGTTTGAGATGCCAGTGCATGAGGAGTCAGCTGTTCTGAAATTTGCATAATATGAAATGTAGAAGAAAGAAGAAAAATGGAGGATGTAGCAGGTAATATCTCCTGTTCTTGAAATCAAAATTGTAAAAAATAATATGTAATTATGCTTGATCGTGGTGTTCATTCTTTGTTACTAAGATTTGCAAAACCCTAATTAGAGGTAATTGTACAACTAACTAAACAGTAAGAATTATTTGATACATTTTGCGAAGGCGAGGAGGTGGATTTCCTGCTTGCGTACGTATCTGTGCAAGAGTAGAGCAGAGGAAATAAATCTTGTTCTTCCCTTGACTGCAATGCAGATCTGGCTCTGGGAGGGGTTTTCGTACCCGCACGGCTCGAACACATGGTCTGTGCCCAGCCAATCGTTCGCTTCACATCTGGCACTGGATTTGCGTGGCTCAGAATGGCTCTCCGACTGCTAAACAAGAAAACCTCTCGCTTTTTTTCCCCCCCTAAATTGAATTTGCACACAGTCTTCAGACTGTGATTTATATCAAACATAGTTTTAACTGTTTATCTGGTATACACTGTAGCTACCCTAACAATTATTTTGCCAACACCTGTCACAGACAGGATTTTTTAAAAACACAGCTACATAGATGATCCTTTCCCTGACTTGCTGTCCGTGCTATGCTCTAGGCTGCTAGGATCATACTATTTGCTGGCATGCTGTGTTTTAGTCTCTTTGTACTCCACTTTTTAGTATTACACCCCCTCGCAAGTCAGATATTTCAAAATGCATTGAGTTGATTTTTTACATGATTATTTTCTGGTCTGTTACTGGTGAGAAACAGTTTATTCTTTTTATAACGTGTATTTGAGATTTTTAGATTACTGTGACTTAAGGACATATGTACATGTCTTTATATATGGCATGAAATATGTGAATAAGACTATGTCTTTCAAAAGCTGTCAAAATAAATTTAAAATTCAAGAGGGTAATGCCACATATGCTAATGATTGCATTTGGAACAGGTATTAGGAATTTGGGATTAGGGTGTATCTGTTTTAAAAAAATTGAATTTTCATAATACGTTCCATACAAGTTTGTGGTTTTTTTCCCAACATAGAGATTTTGTATTTAGTTAGAAATAGATATTGCTAAATATAAAATATTAAGCCCTAAAATATGAGAAGTTGTAGTTTAAACCCATATCATAAGGATTATATTAGTTTCTGCCAAGTATCTTATAGTTTTTTTCTCCCTGCTTTTAAAATGATTGTACTGACCAATACCAGGAGTTCAGTGGAGATGCTGGGAAAGTAGAGTGAAACTGCAGAAAATGTCAAGAACTGATCTACTCGTTGTGGCTGATTAAATCACTAAATTAAGAGAAATATATTGAAACTGCAGAGAGAATATAGCCAAAGGTGAGGAAACTGCAGCTGGTAGTTAGTCATTTGTACATTCAGAGACCTCAAGTGTACAAGCTGATGTATTCAATGGAAAATTGTGTTATTAGTTAAAAAAAATGCCTTGTAATGCTAGAGTATTTGCCAGGGAAATGGCTGCACATGGCTGTTCGCCAAATATTATAGGTCATGTACAATAAACACAGTTTAAAAATGCTGAGTAGTGGAAATATTTATGGCAATATATAATCCAATTCCATTTCTGCCTTCAGGACAGACATGGTTTGAATTCATTGGACATATTATTAATTGTCTTCTTTGTGTTAATAAGAAGATGGTAATATAGGCAAATAGATTATGCAAGAGAAATCTCACATAAGGTCAATGATCCAATTTAAAAAAATGTATGAATATTTAACTTTCAAACAAGTCACTTTGTATAAATGGGAACAATTCAGATTTTTCAATGCTGCTAATTTGCTTTTGGAAAAATGACAAAAAAGTATTTTTTGTGTAGTTTCCCCTGACACTTGTCACTTGGTGAAATGTAATGTTTGCAACCATAACATTGGAGTTGTTTCATCTGCATTTAACATGTATTTCATCAATCAACATTATCCAGATGTCAGAGGACTTGGTTACAAGATCTTGTGCCAAATATACTTAAAACATAGTTTGACTTTGTAGTTCTTAAGGGATTTAATAAACTGTCTAGCAATGTGCCCAATGTGTAAAGAAAATAAAGGCTCTAGAATTGTGAAATCAGATTCTTTTCTGATGTCTGATTCTTGCTTGTGCTTTACGTTGGCTGAGGATGAGGCCTGCAGTCTAAGGAGACACAAGTAATTTGCAGATATCGTCCATTCTCATACTCTTTCTGGGTGCCATTTCTGAGGCTTGTTAGTAAAAACATGCAGATAAATGGGTCTGTTTGCCTCACTGCAGTGGGGCCACCTCAAAGAAGTATCACCTGGGAGTCTGTGACTTCAGAGTTTCTCTTTAAGTTTGGTCAACAGACACGTGCTGTAGTGAAAATTGAATTTGTTCAATTTTCAAGTCTATCAGTACACAAGATTATATTTAATAATAAAGGTGCTTATATAAATATAGAAAACATGCAGCTTGCTCTTTCTGTCAGTTAAAATTGCCATTTTATCTAAGCAAGAAGTAGCTGCTTCTTTATCCTTTCATATGGGCGTGTGCTAACCCTCCAGTACACCTGTTGCTTTTACCTCCAACTTGTGAAGTTAGCTATGAGATTAAATTAATTAGTTATTTTTCCTTCTGTTCTGTAGTCCAGTGCCCAAACAAAGCCTCTGTCTCGTGTAGTTTTTTAGATTAACAACTTTGCAAGAGTTTCAGAAAGCACAGTGATGCAATTATGTAGCACATCCCAGTGGAAAATTAGGACTACTGTATCAGACCTGGAGCAGCAAGGCAATATTCCAAACTGACTGCTGGAAACTACAAATCTTGACCATTATTGCAAAACTTGTGAAAGGAACACAAAGAAGAGTATTATTAGCTAGTCATGGAGTATTAAATTATACATGGACTGCAGCACTGGTGAAATATTAGCTACCAGCCTAAAGCTCTTCCTTTTTTGGTTTTGTTCACTTCAATAACAAGAGGCAGATTTTCCTGGTTTGACCTTTGGATTAAATCTGTCAATATTGATTTTAAGATCTGCCTACAGTCCATTTTTTGAACCCAAGTTCTTTTCTTTTTTTCCTGTGGAATCAGTATCTGAGATCCCAACCAATTTTTTTACGTGCATTTTAGCCTTAGGATGCAGAAGGAATTGGCAGTATATAAGCTGAAAAATGTCTGTGCAACTTTAATCCCATTATTAGGGTTTTACTTTAGTGGTATTCAAGTAAAAATAATACCTAAACTTTAACCTGTTTTAGAAAGACTCCTGTACATACACGCAATAGCAAGCTTCTTTACTCTAATGAAAGCTGATTACTGGACCAAAACAGATGTTGCTGAATTACTTCTCTGTGAAGGATAATGAGGAGAAGGGAATATTTTGATATAAAATAGTTTCTTTTGAATCGTGCTTGCCCCTACAGTTTTCTACTAGGTATTATCTCAGCTTGATAACTGTCCCACAAACCTTTGGTTCCTCGTAGCAGGGGCCATGTTGCTTTTTTGTCTGCCTTACATAAATGGTCTTAGTGTGCTAGAACCTGTATTAATTACTACTGTATGAAACCAACCAGTGCAGAAGGGCTCCCCAGACCTTTCCAAAACTGTCTCAGACCTTCCTGAGAGTCTCCTGGTCACTGCTACTCTTCCTGCAGCTCTGTGAGTGTTCCTGTTTCCACTGAGAACTGCATAGGAAATTCGCTATGTAATGTTGTAGGACTGCAACCTTGTAAGTTCACAGTCTAGGTAGGATGATTTGGGAAGAGAAGTAAACCATCTTTGTTGTGACAGTCAGCTGCGCTTTAAACATTCTGTGAAGAACTGGATTATAAATACACACAGAATACACAAAAAATTATGAGTATTTTGAAAAGTTCAACTAATATATAATTGGTCATTGTTACTTCGGGGGGGGGGACAGGAATCTCTGTGTTTCTAATAAAATCAAGCAAAATGCTATTTTCATAATGCTGAATTCAAATACTTTTCAGGGTTTTTTTGTTTTCTTTGTTTGTTTGGTTTGGTTTGATTTTTTGTTGTTTTGTGTGTGGGGGGGGGGTTTTTGGTTTCGTTTGGTTTCAGGGTTTTTTTTGTTTTGGTTGTTTTCATTTGTTTGTTTGTTTGTTTTTGTTTTTTTTACTACAGTCAGATTGTCTATGTTTTAAAATGTTGGATTGTGAATTGCAGCATCTGAAATGTAGGCCCACATTCCCCTCTCCTTACTGTTTTCTGAAGATGGTAACTTCCAGCAGGGGAGGTACCAGACAACAGGCAGTGTACAAATGACTTAAATCTCTGCAGCTGTTGGCTCATTTCTGTTCTGGTGCCACATGTTGTTATGAGTAATTTGTGGTATTCATCAAAAGTGGAAAGTGTATATGCTTTTTGGTTTTTGTAATCTATGTGCTACAATTGTAGTTAAGCTGAATGTTACAGTATTAATGCAGATTTTTTATTACTTTGGCAATACTCCCCCAGCAATTACTGCTCAACAGGCAGACTGTGTTGTGGGGAAAAAAAGTCAGGGTGAGGTATGACAAGGAAAAAAGTCATTGGCTCCTAGCTAATCAAAAGGAATACCTTATTTTTTTTTCTTTATTTTTCTCTTGTTCCTAGATATAATGTATAGCAGAGGAAAGTGATATCAAAAAGAAGGGGCTTGAGGAACTTAGTGGGGACAGGTTATGGAAACAAACTGCTTGTTTTCTTTCTGTATAAATGGTTGGTGATTGTACTTACAGATGAGGTAATTGGTGCTAATTCAGCTAAAATTAGTATAAAGTTAGAACAAGGAACAACAGAATAAATACCAGAGTCCATCTGGAGTCTACTTAAATATATTTATGTAATAGGCTAAAAGATTTCCACCAAAGGTTACATTTATTATTCTACTGATATGTCCAGGCTCACAAAATTTGGATTCCAGGATGCATTTTTTCACAATCTGGAGGTGTTTTGTTTCCAGGTTTGCTTTCTGATCTCTCAACAGACATTGTCTTTTACTTTGCTTTTACTCATGAGTGAACTGCCTTGCTCTTTATGTATCTCCCCTTTTTTTTACAATTTTTGATTGTATCTTTCATTTTTATTACTATCATCTGCTTTAAAAAATAGGTTGTAAAAAATTTTAAGTTAATGATAATTTTATTTTTATATTTATAATTATAATTTGTATTTTTTCTTCAATCTCTCCTTTTATTTTAAAATAAGATGGCTAATATAACACAAAATAAATTTAATGAAATGTTAACAAATAGTTATTATAATTGCATGGCATGCCCCTACAGTTGGCCCTTGGTAAAGAAGGAGTCATTCTTTACAAAACTGGTTGGATGACTGGGATCCAGATTATTCCTGCATGATGGATCTAAATTTTTCAGTTTCATAATGACCATGATACTGATGTAATATATCAGTTCTATTGCACACTTTTGACATCTCTACAGTAGTATTATCTGAAAAAATAGTGAATTCTTGACTATGAACTCTTTGGGTTTTTAGTGCTAAGGCTGTCATCCAACCAACTTTGGGATCCTCAGATACAAAGCTGTACTTAGGGGCTCTTATTAGAATAGCATATACCAACAGTGAAGAAAGGATTGCTAAATTCCTAGAAAGAGGATGAACCTGACTTGAAAGTATTCACTTAAAAACAATGCATTTTTCAGATCAACCTCAGGTGATGACATATACATTTTGTGTTATTCCCAAAATGGCTTTGTATGCGATTTAAAGCAGTGAAAATTACTGGCATTATGAAGCCTGGTTTAGCTTGGTTAGAGAGTCACCCCCTCCACCCCCCCTCCACAGATAAATAGTGAGAAGCTTGGCATAAAGAATGCAGCCTGGGGCATACCCCATAAAACTTACAATGCAATTAAATGAACAATTTCTACTGGAAATAAAATGGGCATGTTGAATAGAATATGAATTAAACCAGGCAAGAACAGTCAGACAACCTTTCGTAGTACTCCAGGCTCTTGGAGAGAACCCCCAGGGTCAGCAGTACCAAATGCAGCTGACAGGTCAAGGCCAATCAGTAAAGAAAGATAACTGCAGTTTGCAATGAAAAGCAGGTCATTCCAAATTTTGATTAATGTAGTCTCAATGCTGTGGTGTCCACTCGACTGGGTTAGCAAAATAAAGACAGATAGCAGCGGATTAACTCTAACACTTCTTTATTATACTGCAGCTGTTAGAAGCTTCTCTGCTGCATTCACTAAAACTGGTGGGTTTTCTCCAATTTATGATCCTTCGTCCCCCATTGCTGCCTGTCCTGAATTCTGTGGAATTGACTCAGTTACAAAGGGCTGCCCCATTGACTATTTGCAGGACTACCAAAATGACCTCAAAATAACTTTGGAACAAGGCAAACCTACCACATTCTTAACATTATGATTAGTTGATGTTGGCAGTGTTTATCCTGTGGAGTATATATAGTGAAAAGGTGTCAACTTCAATGGCTTTGTAAAAAAATAGGGGCAACTAATTTGTTGTTTATTGACAGTTTTTGTTACACAAAACAAAGACTCAAAACCTTTGGCTACAGAGGGAACTTTGGAAGTGTTACATTCAAAAGGCAGGAGTCTGAGAAGTCCAGATACAATGAAGAAATGTTGCCTTGTAAAGTTTCCTCTTATGAAAGAACAACTGTGATCCGAATCTGTGTTCTTTAGACGGTATTTTTTGAGGTAGGAGAGAAACAAGTATGCTTTCTTAATTGTTCTCTTCTCTTCCAAGATAACATTAATTTTGAAATAATGCTTTACAAAACACAAAATATCTGTATCAGCAAAGAGTGAAATTCACTAGCAAATATGAAGATATTGAAGAGATTTAAACATCAAAAGAATTTGTTTTAGGTGGGTTCCTTCCATTGCTTTCCAGTCTTTTGTTTGATTGAATTTTTTTCTTTTGGAAGGTAAGTATTTGCACCATATCAGCTTGAATATATGCTGTAGTGTTTATTAACCCAAATCCATCCATGCACAGTCTTCCAAATCGATCTATTAGTTAGGACTGATTTCGTAATTTCAGACACCAGCACTTCCATGACATCAGTGATTGCCCTGGAAACACAAGTGCAGTCTGTGTGCATACTCACCTCTGTGCTGGTGGTGGGAGCTGCCTTCTGTCTGCAGTTCACCAGGGTGGAAATGCAGTGCTTAAAGCAGGCTGGAGACTGGCCTGGCAGTGCTACTGTAGTGTGCAAATGGCAGAATCTGACCAGTGTAGATAACAGTGAAGGTGTAGGCCAGGTTCTCCATTTCCCTGTTAGGTAGGACAGAAATGTCAGTAAGAATTAGAATGCTTTTTTCCCTATGTAGCTAACAGTATAAGCTATTCTGTGAAGCTTTTTCTTTTTTTTTTGGTCAGGAAAAAAGAGCCATCAGCTAGCTATGTAGTGAACCAACTACAGAATTCGTAACATGTATAGCACTATTCTTCAAAGTGTACATTCTCTTCTCTCTGGTCCTATGGAAGATCGTGAAAACGAATACGTGTAACTTTATGAGCTATGCTGTTTAATGGTGCCAAGGTCAGAATAGCAGGGTTCTCTTGAGGTGACTGCCGTTACTGATACCAAAATCTTGTCAGTATGTCCTCACTTTCATAGTGACTTTTGACTTGATTAACAGTTGCACAGAATCTGTCCCAGAGTAGGAGAAAGCTTTATTTTCTTTTTAGGGAAGATTTGCTTACTCTATGGAAGTTTTTCTTGTATTCAGATCACAGCTGAGAGATTTGCCTCAAACATGATGTATTTATAAATTATCAGTACTCTGTTGTTGATATTAGGTGAACAATTATCATTTTCTTTGCCCAATCCGTAAATAAATATAAAATTTCATAGACAGTTTGGAACAGTTTTCTGAATTTTTTTTCTGAGGCTCAGCAGTAGATGGCTGGCTTGTAACTGCTGCTTTGACCTTTGTGTGGGCCTGGATGTGTGAGTGCGCGTGGCAGTGCCTGTGTCAGGTCAGCCCATAGCGGCTGGTCTGAAAGAATTGGAGCAGAACATGGCAGTGAAGTCGATTGCAATGTCAGAGCCACTGCAGTCAGAGAATGGAAACCAGGGCCCTGCCTCTCAGGGCATCTGTATCCAGCCAGCAGACAATGAAAGCAGCAGGCTCTAATGAGAAAAGGGAAGGAGACAGACTCTGTGAAATTTATTAGCTGGTGCAATAAAGCTGCTTCTTTGGGAATGAACCTGAAGTGGCCTCTGAGTTAATTTGGGATGAAAAGCCCAGTAAGGGAGGCAGTTTATTGGGGTTCATCCTCTTCATAACCCAAGATATTGACCCCTACGGTCTCCCAGCCAGCAGCAAAAATATCAGACTCTCCCATTTGTGCACAGTGCCATTTATTTTCATGTAATAAAAACACCCCCTGAGTCTGTTAACTATTATCCATTTCCCTTTGCAGGATGTATCATACCAGTCATCATTGAGAATATTGCTTTCAGACTCATTTTAGTTTATAGCCCGAAATATTTCTTGTTTGCTTTGAGTAATTGTTTTCTGTTAAAAATTAGGTAGCTGGCTTGTTAATTAGTAAGATATAAACCAGATACTTCACTACATTTTTAAAGCTATGGTGCCAGCTAGTGGTGAGAGATGATAGACAGTGTCTCAAGCGTGACATTTATGTAAGTGTAGAGTATATTTTTATTTGCATCATGATAAGATGACATTAAGTTTTATTTGTCAGTTATCAGTACCTTGTGACAAAACAATGCAAAATAAAATGATCCGCTGCTATAATTTTCCACTTGGATTTTAATTTGGTTTTGTTTATTTGAAACCTTTCTGCCATTATTGATGGAGTAATTATATCATTCATCAGGCCATTTGCCAGTGAAGCCTTTTAGTTCTTAGTTTTTCATGTGTGAACATCAGTTCTTATGCAATATGAAGCTGTAGGTGCTCTTTTACTTTTCTAGAAACTGAATTTCTTTAAAAATGCGGTGGAGTTTAGTTGTGAGCAGCAGAAAGATGCTTAGAGGGTTTCTGCAATTGATTAATTTTTGAAAATTGAGAACTTTAGTGTGGCCAGTACAGGGTAAAACTCTTAATTGATTCTATGCTATTTACTTAGCTGATGCACCCCACTAAGATGAAAATCTTGTATTTTATTAACATGTGGGAAAATTCAAACAATTCATTATTCACATGCACTGTCTGTATTCATATAAGTTCACAACAGAAAAGAAAAATAAGCAACCTTTAAGAACATTTGTAAAGAAATGTAAAATTTAATATTTTTAGTGTTTGGGGGTTTAATTTTTTTTAATTTTATTTTTATTTTGAACAAGAAGTCATTGACAGGCCATCTTTTCTAGTTTAATTAAACAATAACCAATCTCAATGAGGTTGTGGAAGGCTCTTGAATACTAGTAAATAAAACTAGAAGATGAAGCATTTCTTTCATTAAATAGTAGAAGCTGCTTATAACTCTATTACTTACTGCTAAAATCAATTATTATTACTAATACTCTACGAGTAATTTATAACTGAAGGCACACTGAAGGTTGTAAAGCAGAACTTTTCTTTTTAAATGTCAGACATAGCCATGAAGGTCAGCTATTGTGAATAAGGACATCTCAGATGAACACACTTGTAATAATATTTGTGAAGATAGATCTAGTGTTAGTGACAGCTGCAGGCAGCAAGCAGAGCTGTCACAGTCTTACTTCCAGTCAAATGTGTGTGATTACACTGGTGTAAAAATATAGGGATGCTGCTAATCCAAGGGAATGAAGAAAATGGAGTGATATTTTTATATGAGATTGAATCAACTCATACAGATACACAGGCAATTTATTTAAAAGACACTTAAAACATTAACCTATGCAAGAAATAGTTTTCTGTTATGAAAATAAATTGTATTCTAATAGGTGCGAAAAAATTTCAGGGACTCATGGTGCATGTGTGTTTCTTTCCACATAACTACTTGAAATATTCCATCATAGTTTCATCATACACTTCCTTCTGGTCCACTTTCCTTACCAGTGTATTTTTGACAGATGTGCACTTTCTGTTTTTTCTCATGTGCTGTTACAACACAATTGCTTTAATTTAATACTACAAGGAATATTTCAATTAAAAAACCCTATATCTCTTAAATTATTGAAGTGCAAGTATGAATTTTAACTGATTTCTTAACTGGGGGGTTTATAATATGTCTTTAATGCTGTTTCCTAATTTATTACTTGAATTATTTTGTTTATTCTGCAAATTGGTAGTCTCCTAACATTTGCATAACTTTGCATTAAATAAATAATGTTTTACTTTTTCAAAGAACATGTCATATGTTGTCCAGTTGCAACAGTCATAGAAAATTAGGTACACACTTTGAATGTGAGGTCAACAAATGGCAGTCTCCAGCTTCATTTTTTTCTTTTTGTGCTTTAAATTAAATAAATGTCCATAAACATAGTATCAGTGCGTAACTAAACCACCATTTTATTTTATTTATTTAATTTTATTTTATTGGAATTCCACTGTCATTTAAGCAAAAAAGTTACTTATTCGGACTAATGGCTATAATGTTGTCAGCACTGAGATTAAATTGCCAAGGCATTTGACTTTCAAACAAAATAACATGGAGTTCAGTGACATAAACACAGGGACCAATATTTATTATGTTGATACATCCATTTGGATTGGCAGTCCTCTAGCTATCATGGTGTTTGACTCCAAATGTATTTCTTATCCCAAATGAGTAATTTATGCAGAAAGCAGATATTATACAAAAATGTTCTTTAAAAAAAACATTTTAAAAGTATTTTTAAGTTTATTTTTTTACATGTTTACTGACTAAGATATAGATTTAGCAGTTTGCTTTCTTTACTATTATAGAAAATGTGTTGTTAATATAGTACTGAAATAATACATGCTGCATGTATTCTAAACCGGATACCCTTGTGCATCTCACAGAACTCCCTGAAATTTATGTATTTTAAAATCTGTGTAATACATTAAGCTCAGTTGACTTAGAAAAATCCGGATCTTAAGCATAAAGCTTGATTTAAAAAAAAAAAAACCTGCCTAAATTGAGCTGTCATGTAATTCCTTTACATCTACTGATGTTGTGTTGGAGTTGGTGGAGTTGAATGTGATACCATGGCTGACAAAGGGGGAAAAAAGCTTCACGATAGTTTTGAAATCAAAAGGAATGTGTTTGGAAAGCCCTTTGGCAATAAAACCTACAAACAAATGAAACCTCACAACCCCCAAACTAACAAACAAAACCCCCAACAAAATCAACCAACAACCAGCTGCTTTATTATTGACAAAGAGCTCCCACATTTGAATACCTGAGGGTGCTGTTTTCTGCCTTTCCCTTGGAATGCTGTCACTGGAGCCCTCCACCAAGCTCTGTGTCAGAAGATGGAGTGGCCCGGTATGGGAGTTGGCCACATCTGTCAGGAAACTGCTACAGATGGTTCAACTCATTAGCTGCCAGAACTCAGAGCAAACATCATCCAAGAGTATGGGGACCTCACTTGGACTAAATGTTAAGCTTGCCTCCTGTTCAGTGTCATTGCATTTTTCTGCAAAATAAGATCCTTAACTATTTCTATTGGAGCCTGGATATCCCTGGATGTAACCAGTCTGCAAGTCCTTTGTACAGTTTGCAAATGTTAAAAAAGAATAAAAAATTAGCACTGGTTCCAGCATTACAGGTCTATCCAAACACTGTCTTCAGCATAGCTCACCATATCTTTTAAGTTTTGGCTATATCTGATATTAGTACATCTCCACAATGATACCCCACCTGTGATGCAGTGATCTGCAATATGGTCTACATTTGTATTTGCAAAACCTTTCCTTTAGTATCATGTCTGTATTGTGATGTGTGCAGTCACTCATGCAGAATTTTTCAGCTTGCCCGTCTTATTGCTTGGTGTTTCTAGCGAAGTGGTTCCATGTTTGCGTCAGTGTTTTTAGTAGCAGAGCTATCACAGCAGGTGTGTTCCATGGTTAACTTTGCAGCAGAGCCAGCAGAGGGAGCAGACACATTGGTGGTTTATGGTACTGACAGATTTTTGCCGTTTTCCCCCCCCTGTTTTTGGAAAGATATTTTCATATACATGATCATTATATATGAGAACATGGCCAAATATTTGTGCTTTGAAAATTCAGTAACTGTGGAGAAAAGCCAAGCTGTTGTTTTTTCTATCATTACAAAATTATCTTTGATTTTGCAAAGATTTGCAGATATCAGTTTGTGTACCGGGAGTAATTATTTGGACTCAGTTTTTTTGTACCCTGCAGAGAAGAGACTTTCCCTCCAAAAAAACCCTTCTGTTATACTGCAGAGTACACTGCCTTTAGAAAAACCTCGATATAAATTTAAGGACAGGTTAAGATGACTTCACCCACTTGCAAGGTCAAGCCCTTAATAAATCACTACACACATTGTGTGCAGTCCACCTGTGTGAAATAGGCTTGAAGAGACTGTTCTGCTCTGAGCTGATATTTGGAGATACGTTTTTGGTATATGCAAAATATGCTATACAAAGATTTCTTTTGCAGTTATACCTAAATGCAAAAATTGCTCTCAGATAATTTTCACATTCATAGTCCTTGTGCCTTGGGCCTGCTTTCAAATTGGACAGGAATTTTACATGAAAAAGTAACAGGGTAGAAAGGTGAGAGTGTTTTATACAATCTTATGTGTGTTTAAACAACATGGTGAAGTAAGTATTACTTTGTAAATGATGTTGTTTGCATCATGATTTAAACTTTGTTTAAATACTTTTTTTTCTGATAGCATTATTGCACTATATGCTTGGTTAAGCCAGGCGGGGTTGATTATCATTAAGTGTTATTTATTTCTATTTTATTAAGCTTCCTTTTACATTCATGTTACAGGTTAATTTATACTTTTATTTCATGCACTACTTGGCTTTACTGATTAATATGCCCCATGGCATTCAATAAAGCCAGGCACTGGAGGAAATAAGAGTGGTATTAATTTCTAACATTGCTATAAATTTGCCTTAATAAAACTAGCTCAATAACACTGCAGTAGTAGTACAATGGATGCTTCCAAATTGTTAGCAAAGACACAACTGAAAGAACAACACATTTTTTTCCGGAATTTAAGAATGCTGTGCTGTCGTTTTACTAGTGTTCAAATTAGGCTACCTGTTATAATACTGAGTGCTCTTACATTGTGTCCTAAAAAGAGGTATATGTTTTTCCAAAAGATTTATTATTTTACTTAGTCATTTAGTTCAATCAGATGCAAATAAATCCTCTGGATCCTTTCAAATGCCTTGTGGATTTTCATGGCCACTGTTACTTAACAGACTGCCTAAACCCAGGTTTCAAAATATCAAGTGAAAAAGAGAAAATTCTGGAGTATAAGGGCAAACAGAAAAAAAGAAAAATTAGAACAATGGATTTTCTTTTTAGAAGTAAAATGACTCCTATTGATTTAAGTTTTCCAGTATTTTTCCACTGAATTACATGTTGCTTTGTAGTAGAGGAAAATTCATGAGAAAGAAATGTAGATAGGATTGGTGAATGTTAGTTTTAGATGCACAAACTACTTGTTATAGTAGAAATATTTTTGCTATACATTATTAATTAACTATTTTTTCAGGTCTAGATTGTGAAATCTGTGTAGTATAAAATTCTGAAGTAAGCTTTGCCATGTAACATCTAGCTGTGACAAACTTTTTACTCATGTCTGAATTCCTTTCTCACTCAAACTCATATTGACTTAACTGAAAATTTTGCTCAGAAAGAGGGTTTTGGATATATGAAAGCGTGATAAAGCAAGTTAGCACAGAAAAATCTGAACAAAACCATAGCCCCAAAAGATTGCCAAATCCTCAGAGCTTATTCCTGGAAGGTTCATGGAGAAGACCTTATTGTTCCTCAAGTCAGTGGGATGTGAGACTTCTGCACGCTTTGCTGGGTCAGACCTTAATAAATCACTCGACATATTTTGCAGAGATCACCTACGGGGTGAAAGGCAGCAAATGTTTAAAAGGATTAATGTAAACATTATATATCAAATAGAACTTATTTTTACATTCAGGCAGCTATGAAAATAATACTGTCATTTTGATAAGTGTATTGGTTAGTTAAAATCAGATGGGCAGCAGACAGGCCACTATTGTTGGATTTTATATATATAAATATATATATATTTATATATACAAATAAATGCACTTATATGCATTTACATAATGTATAGCCTAAGGATCTACCAATGTAGATTCAAATTTTAGGCTTAATAGAAGGATCTTTGCTTAATATGTCTTTCTAAATAGTAACATACCTTGTAAAATTGCCTTACTTACTATAAAACTCATATATGTCCAGACATACCATTTAATTAGCTTATATGGTGCTGCTATAGTTTAACTATGTCAAACAACTTTAAGTGTCCTGTAACCTTGTAATCATAGAGTCACTGAAGTTAGAAATGGCAATGCTGTCCTTGCATGTGCAGGGCACAGCCAGGCTGGTTCCGTGCCCCGCATAGGCAATGTTATTTTGTCTGGGATACTCCTCTTGCAGAGTTTCATTTTATCAACTGTTTTATCAGAAGAGTATTTAGTTTCTAATGGAAAACTAAATGTCTTCCTGTATCAAACTTTTAAACAAGATACTAGCCAACAATAGGAGTAACAACATTCACGGTCCTGTTGGATTAATTTTTTTAAGTGGGGATACAAACTGTAATACTTTTGGGGAAAATTGCCAACTGCTGTGTTAAGCTGGACATCTTAGTCTAGAACTGTATTTCATGGAAAGCTCCTCTATATGCCCCTGGAGCAGTGGAAAATTAGGTTAGATAAATAGACCATTGATTAGGTTGTTTGGCAGTTTAGTTTGCCAGAAATTATGAAAATCTGTACCATGTATTAATACTGGGGATCTATGCATCCAGTGAATGCTTTCTGTCTTTCATTGACAAGAACAGAAGTTTGGACTACTCATTAACTCTCTGGGTATGGCCTTTGGGGTTGTATGTAAAAGTTACTGAGAACATTTTCTTTCTGGCTGCACACATAAGCAGCAAAGATTATAAAGGAAAATTCATAAGAGTAATTATTCATGGTTAAACCCTTGATGCAAAACTGTAGATTAGTTTTCTTCTTGTATCACCACAACCAAGTACAATAAGCTGCAGTGCTTGCAAGACAGAAAATTGTGTTTGGGCTGTGCAGCATAACACGTGCAATTAAATATGAGCAGATCTCTTAAGCGTTACCAGTGTGGGGTCTGGGGGGGGTGGGCTGAGTGAGAATGTCAGCCTGGGTGCTGCAGCTAAGGTGGGAAGGGTTAAGGCAGTGTCTTTTCATTTGAGAGATGTAAAAAAAAATCAGTCAATTTTAAAGGTATGTCTATAAATTGGAAGATTAAATGGAGGAAGGGTGAATCCTTCTCCCCATCTCTTGCACCATACATGCCTCCATGTGTTGAAACAAGAGTATTCACTTCTGTTTCAACTTATCTCCAAGTGTCTATCATCAGTAAGGATAAACTGATATTTTTATTTCTTTTGCTCTCTGTTTTATTTTGTCGTGTGTTGCGTTTTTCCCCCTACCCATATAGAACACCTGTGCTTTTACAGAGCACAGAAAATTCTGTACTTTTGTAGAAGGAAATACATACTGATTTTCTATTCTACCCCTCCACTAAATGTTTCTTCTCTTTCAATGTATTTTTATGGAATTAAAAGGTGTTGCCCTTATTTATTGGCTGGTGATAAATATTATTTATTTTTACACCTTCTTTACAGCACAATCTTCGAAGAGAAACTGTGCTCTAAACATTGTTGTTAAGTTTTACATTTCCAGCCATGCATTTAAGAGACTTTTGTTTCAGAAGGAATAGATCACTTTTCAGATGACATTTTCTGGGAACTAGAACAAAAAATCCAAAACCAATGTAGCCAGATCCCTGCCTGTATCTATGAGAAGAACATAAACTGATCACAAGAAACAGCCAAAACACAATCTTAATTAGGATCATTAAAATATTTTCTGGACATCCGAGGCAAATACGAGTGTAGTAACACATAATAATAAGTACAATACATTCTGTATGGAGTGTTAGAGAGCGTCAAGCACTTCTGCTGCTGATGCTTGTGAGGAATTTGAACGGTAGCTTTGTTTAGGCCTTCTCACAGCAGATTGTGCGCGGACACTGAACTGCCGGGTGATATCTGCTTTGGCTATGATATGCTTTGGCTATGATGTGCTGTGGATGTGCAGTACTTTGGGTATGACGTGCTGCAGAGCTGTGGATGGGACATGCTGTGGGTGTGCTGTGCTTTGGGTGTGACATGCTGTGGATGTGCTGTGCTTTGGGAATGACGAGCTGTGGATGTGCAGTGCCCTGGGAATGACATGCTGTGGATGTGCAGTGCTTTGGGAATGACGAGCTGTGGATGTGCAGTGCCCTGGGAATGACATGCTGTGGATGTGCAGTGCTTTGGGTATGATGAGCTGTGGGTGTGCAGTGCTTTGGGAATGACGTGCTGTGGATGTGCAGTGCCCTGGGAATGACGAGCTGTGGATGTGCAGTGCCCTGGGAATGACGAGCTGTGGATGTGCAGTGCCCTGGGAATGACGAGCTGTGGATGTGCAGTGCTTTGGGAATGACGAGCTGTGGATGTGCAGTGCCCCGGAGCGATGCCCCGCGGAGTCCCCGTCCCTCCGCGGCGCTGCCGCCAGGGGGCGCCGCCGCCCGCGCCGCCCGTGCGGTCCCGCGGGAGCGGCGCGCGCGCTGCCGGGATTGATGCGCCGCGACCGGCCGGGATAAAACGTGCCATAAAGCCAGCGGCACCCCGCGCAGTTCCTGTAACACGAGCGTTTGCTGGCGATCATTACGGGATCACCGTGCGGAGAACGGCGCTGCGGCCTGTTCAGTTCCGCTCGCAGCTCGTGGCAGATCCGTGTAGTGAGTCACTGCCTCGCTGCAACTACCATTTTCTGCAAATAGCCGCGATCTTAATAGAGAGACAGGAAAATAAAGGTGTGATGGGGAGGGGAAGAATATGAACGTGCATAAAGTCACAATTTCTATCCTTATTTGCCCTCACATACTTGTTTAAAATCCTACTTGAAAGGCAGATGTGGAGAAATGTCCTACCCTATAAACTGCTGCAAGTTGACTTCAGTTGATGGTTTTTGTATGGGTTGCACTCTAAGTGCAATCCTGAACACAGTGGATATGTAGATAATTTTAGGAATTGTGTCTGTCTGCAATTTATGGAAACTCCCTCCTTATGTATGGGCTGGAAATGCAGATATAGAAAGGTGAACTTCACATTTTGCCTGCCACGTTACCACTGCTGCTTACATGATAATAAATAATGATAGTTATAATAATGATGATAACAATAACAATGCTATTAACAACCAGCATAAAGAGTAGAGCAGGGAAAATCATCAGAAACTAGGGGCATCTCACCTAATCCATTAAACCCACAGAAATAAATTTTAAAATTCAAGGAAAACAAATGCCTGCTTGTTTTTCCCTTCTCTTTTGAGCAGACGCTTGCCTATTATGGACTGTTAAGTGGAAGGTTGTTTCGAGGATCCTTAGAGAGTATGGATAGAGTTTGCTGCAGCTCAGCCCAGGTACAGAGCCCTGCTCTAGCTGAAAAATGCAGGCACTCATTGCAAATTGCGAAAGTATGGCCTTTTTAATTAAAAACCAATGGGCCTCATTTTATTGGGCCTTACTGAGACTGGCTGCGTAGCCACACCATTTCTTTGCGTTTAATTAAAGTTTTTGTGAAATAAATAACTGGCGTGCATATAACGCATATATGTATTTATGCATATATAAAAATAGATATTGGCCAAGGAGCATGGGGAGGTTTTCACAGAGGGGTGGTGCTCTCAGTCCAGTGCTTTTATAAAAATGCTGCAGTAGGTTTCTATTTGGAAGATTTGAAGTCAAATCATCTGAGATAGTTTGGACAGTTTGTGTCAGCTGTAATTCTATTTGTACTATGATCCCAAGACCTTTTCCTGAAAGCCACCAATTTTTATGCTTGGATCTTCAAGTTCCTATTATAATCCTGCACAATAATTTCAGCTAGTGAATTTAGGGAGAATGCAAGACTTTTTGGCTTCAGAATTCCATCTAAGGAGATGCAACTGAAAATATCCTTTTTTTCCATAGTTATTTTAATCCTATTCTTTGTTAGTGAAAATATGTAGGAAAATGTGTTTCTAAAATGTGTTCCCAACTATAATAGTTGTTTCAGAGAAGTAGCTTTCTTTTTAAACTCTAGAGGATGTTCTTCCAAATTGCATCATTTTTCTGTCGGCATTTATTACTTGGAAAAGGAAAGATGGGAATGACAGAAGGAAAAGATGAGAAACAGGTTACAACAAATGGAATCTCTTCACAAGCAGTACACTTTTCACCTCTGGGTGCCACTGTTCAACTATTTCTTGTACGGTGACCATCTGCCTAAAAGTCCAGCTCTTATTGCAGAAATATTCCCTGAAAGAAACTTAAAGACATACTGCCTATATCTCTGGATAATCAAGAAGCAAGTTTCTATTATATGGATATTAGTTATGCACTGTTCTGACATGCTTTTAACATACTGAACAAGGGAACAGTAAACAGTCCACATTTGTTCTGTTTCGTGCGAGTAGTCTGATGGTTTATTTAAAACTTTTCTTGCCTCTTTAGTTAGAAGTTGAAATGTGAATCTGCTTTTTTTTCATATAAATGAATACTAGTACAGATTAAATAAGTATGGAGATTTACTGTAATCATTCAGTTGATTTAAACAAGTTCTACAATATCAACAATAATTTTCTTTATTGCCCACAACCTACATAATTCAAAAATCTATTGACCAATATAATTTCTTTCTGCTGTGGAACTGTTACTGTTCAGAGCAAAATTAATTGCAGTCTGTGTATCCAGCTGTTCCACCAGATTAATTATATTGTGACTATTTCTCCTAGAAGCTCAGCCAGGGCAACTCATTGCTAAATGACACTGGACCTCTTCTCTGAACTGTACTATGATTTTAATTCTAGTCAAATAAAAATCTTCTATGAATGAAATCAAGTGTGTCATTTAACTCCTTCATTACTGTAAGATTGTGTTTTGAGCAACATTCTCAAAATAGTAATGATTGCCTTTTAAGCCATGATATGTGCCTTTTCTCACCCAGGGAGGAATACTCTGCTTTCTTGCCCATATCTTCAGTGTCATTCTTCCTGCACTGTGCTAAGCACCACAGTCTATCAGTGAAAGCCAGCAAGCCTTTTCTTACCTGCACGCAGACAGTGGAAAGTTCCGCAATTGCCTCACAAACTGTATTTGTTTCTGCTCAATAGTTCTATGTATGTTCTATAATGCATTTGTTCAAAGTGGTAGAGGAAAAATTCAGACTAAAACATCTGTTAAAAATTAATTTCAACTTTGTCCCAGATTTGTACTTTTTTTTTTTCTATCCAGTTTCACTGGAAAATCCCAAATAAATAGAACACTTCAAAATAAAAGAATTTAACTTTATCCTGGGAACATGCAGTTTAGATTTTGGAAGGGGAAATGTGTAATAAAATGCTGCTCAAATGAAACTGGTGAAGCTGTAAAATACGTAAGTGGAAACTTTGAGGAAACTGGCAATGAGAAACTGGAAATCAAGCAGTAATTTAAGTTTCACACAACCACCCTTTGCATGTGTGAGTACAAAGGAGAGACTAGGCACCAGTGTGAGTCAGACCTGTCCTCTCAGGAACTGAAGGGACAGAGATTCCCAGCATCTGTTTCCTTAACTATCACCCAGAGGATACCGGTGGTAAATCATGGTGAGTAAAAATAGAATCAGAAAACTAGCTCAAAACAAATGAGGTACTGTATTCTACAGTACTTTTGCAGTAGATCTGTATCCAGCTCAGCTTTTATCTGTGTTCAAATTGGATGTGTCAGCTTACATTCACTTCTAAACAAGTTGTTAATAAAATCACAAGCATGAATAAGTTGGATGTCCCAGAGAATAGCTGGCCAAATTTGATGCTTAAAGGGGAGATTCATCCTGCTCACATATTTTAATGAATGTATCAATTTCATTGTTGTAGAATAAGAGCCAACACTTTGGTAGAGTTAATGACTGCTCTTCTTTTGGAGTGAATGGGCCTTCATCTAGTTGAATCAACTGTGGTCCAGCAAAGAGACTCCAACTGGAAGAGTTTGTAGGTATGAATTATTTTAGGTGCCCCATTGATCTGTACATATTTTCCATGTCATCAGTGAAGGCTGAAGTAATAATACTTGAAAAGTATTGAAGCCTTGAAGGGCTCTGGTGAAATTTAATTAAAGTACTGTGAGTTCTTAATCTGGAAGATGCATATAGTTGTGAGAAATGTTTATCAACCATAAGAGTTCTGAGTTTATACTCAAATATCAAACATGCAAAATAATATTTTACTGATTTATTAGAGTTGTGATGTTTAAAAAAATGTCAAAGATCAATGTGGAATCAACATGTCTTCAGTATATCCTATTTTCTGTAAATAGCCTTTTTTTTAGGTATGAAAATATAACGTGACTAGGACTTGTGAAGAAAATCCCAACTTTTTATTTTAGAAATACATTTGTTTATGTGTAATTAAAGTAAGATATTTCTGGAATCTATAATGGTTTAGTAAATAATAGTTACAGGTTTCAAGAAATACAGCAGTTTTAATGAAACAGATTTCCAGGTAAGAGAAGTTAACAATATTTAGCAGAGTTGATTCAGTAAGTTATCATTGTCAACTCTTAGTGACTACCATTTCAATATATACTATTGTCAAGAGAGAATAAAAATTTTATGTCTTCTTTTAGTGTTTTGCCTCCTCATATTTTGAGGATATACCTTTTGTCTTCTTTTATTCCTCATAAAAGATCATTTAGTTTTATTTCCAACAAAAGGTGTTTGAAAAAAAGACTTTTCTTCTAGAGAAATTAATAATTTTAGTAGCAGTAGCCCTAAATTTTTTTGTGGTGGAGGAATAGTTCATAAAACAATAAAAAGCTGACAAAAACCCCCCAATCATATATGCAATAAGTGCTAAAAATGAACCACTGTTGGTTAAAAGCTGCCAAGCAGAAAATAAAAAGCTTTACAATGAAGAACACCTAATCTACTACCTCCTATTGCTGTTATACAAAGAGAATTTAATTTAAATGATTTTCAAAAACAATGCAATAACAAATCAGCAATGGTGGTGTTCAAGAATCTGAATCTTTAATTACACAGAATTTACAATTTTGAAAAAAAAATCTTATTGTGTGGTTTGGAAACTAGCAAGCTTAATGATGTGGCTCTCATCTAATCATAAATATTTGTAGTTTATAATTCCTTTCATCTTTGCTCTACTATGCATTTAGTCCAGTGTCCATGTTCTCCAGTTTATCACAGACAGCTTTCTAAGGCAGTTTTTTTTCCCTGGCATTCCTGTAGTTTAGAATCTGGGCCTGGAGGTGAAGAGTACATTTTAAAAGAAAATATTTCTTACATATTTGACCAGATTAAAAGATGCCAATTATTTTTAATTGGTTATTTTGCTTAATTGGAGTCAGAGTTCCATGCTACATTCTTAATGCTACATGCAAACACTAACACTGACGCAGAGACCTTCCACTTAAAGAATTTGTGAATAGATTTTCAAAATTACTAGTTGCTGTTGTACCCATCATATCCTATGGCTTTATGATATATCACATTGAATAACCACGAAAAGATAAAGATAACCTAAGAATATTCAGAAGTCCCCTTGATACGATGATGATCCAGCTCCATTCAGTCCCTTGTGCTCACGTCTGTTTATGATACGGTCGTTTCTAGTGGCTTTTTTCCAGTAGTATTTGGGTGATGTAGTGTGGTGACTGCACCAGCTGCTTCAAGTGCAGATGGCGTTTTCCTTATATGCTTTTTAATGCCATTTGGCATTTGTTTTCCATCCTGGGTGTTGACTCATTCATTCAGGAACTTCAGTGACTGAAACATACCTCTTTTGGTGACCGAGCATCATATGTGTTTTGTCTCATATCTGCTGCTGAGAAAAAGTGTGAAAACCCTGAGAGACATATGAGGCAAAGAAAGCACCAGGTAAATTAAGCAAAGTTAGAATTTTTTTCCTGTCTGTACCTAGTTTTCTTGATTTTAAGAAAGAAATGGAAGCACTTTACCTACCTTACGCCAAGCAACCCCCACTAAAAAAATGTCAGCAGTTTTTATTAGCAATGAGGAGAAAACCCTGAGAATTTAAGACCAGTAGTAATTGCAATGTGCAATTTGCCATGGCTTTCATAAGTTATATTAAGCTAAATTATTTTTCTGTTCTTTCTCCCACTGATCATGTAAACAGCAACACATTTTTTGATTTATGCTGCCTATTTTACTGTTCTGCCTCTGCTACTGGAGTACAAGAATTTGCTGATTCATTCAGTAATGTTTGCAACATCCATTTTCACACTGCATTTGGTTAAAAACCCCATCTGGCTGTGCATGACTGGGAAGCTCTGCTCATAGCTCGAAAATCAAGAGCTATGAAATGACTAGACTTGTCTGCAGATTGTTTAGTCACTGGAGGCAAGATTTAATAAAACTCTTGTATCGTAGGAGCCTTTGTAAGAAATGCAGCTCATTATTTCTTGTCCCAAATGGGTGTCTACATTTTAGAAATAGTCTTAAGTATATGTTGAATTTGGTTTGTGTATATACGCATATAATAATTAAAGTATATGTATAAAACATAATTGACTTTTTATATATAAATATACATATACAAACATAAAATCTTACAATACTTTCTGGAAGATGTGTAGGCTAATGGAAGTTGGATGCAATCTTAATACAAAAGAGAATGACTTCTAGAAATTCAGATTTTAAAAAAAGATCACAATACCCATTGCTGTGACGTCTTAGAGGGAACACTTTTGAATGAGATGAGCATCAGGGTTAATACAGATTTTAAAACACTTTCTACCCCCTCTGTCTTCCTGCTGGGTCCTCTGCTGCAGGTGAGCTGGAAATGGATTGTCCTAGAGGGGAGAACTTTTATCTGCTTATTAGTAAAGACTGTAACACAGGTGCTTGTATAAACAAAGCCATAATCCTTTCCAAGAAACAGGAGTTTTGACATGAACTTTCATGGAAAAAACCCCGACAACACAGAAAACAGAAGCCAGACTCTGCTCTCTTGGAGCTTAGTTTTAAGATTCCTTTCTTTTTATCTGAATTATTAATACATTCAATAATAAAATGATTAAATTTGCATACACGTATTATTAAATTTCACCTGTGCAGACAAAAGGGTAAGGGTTGACCACATGACTAACAGCAGAGGATCCTGATATTATCAGGCTGCCCTGCTGTTAATACCAGTAGGAACAGAAGTAATATCAGGAGCAGGACTTGACATACCAGTTGACCACTGAAAAGAGAGGTGTTCTCCTTCTGTGCCCCATGGCAGCTTCTTCTCTCCCTGCTTCAGAGTGCTTTTCTACTGCTCACTTTGTATCGGTTGAAATGCTTACTCCATGTCTCTTTGTAACTAAGGATAGTTTCTGGGGAGGAATTGTGTGTTGCTGATAGTGAGCTGGATGGCCTCGCAGAGACATCAAGTAGGTAAATGCCAGAACTGATAGGAAGGAGGAGCCAGATGCAAAAGCTGAGGGAAGGAAGAAGGAAAATGTGCTAGGTCTATGGGAGAGAGGGGAGACAGTAGTATGGGATTCTAGATTTTCCCATCTTGACTTCATTGTCATGTAAGAGGTTGTGTAGGAGTTAGTTATTTTTTTTAGCAAGTTGATGCAAAAGGAACTTAAAGCTATTGAAGTAATGTACGAGAAAATCTTCAGTTGCCTAAAACAAAATTGTATAGACCATATTCAGTTTTGAAGTAAATTTTCCCTGGCTTCAGTTTTTCTGGCAAGTTTTCAAGAATAAGTAGAAATTTTATCCAAGTGTCAGATTTGGTCAGTAGCCAATATTTTATAGAAATACACATGTAGAAAACAGGGAAAAGAAACTAACTTGAAAAAGTTGCAGCTGGAAGTTCCATCTCTAAAAAGTGGTCTTGTGTGTGGTATTTTCTTTTCAGGAAATAGAAAACTTTGTATATGTATATGTTTTTCAGTTTTCACTTGATTTTTAAATGGCTGCTTTTGAAAGGAAAAGCACAAAACCTCCATTCTGTGATCCATATGTTCCAAAGGTGTGTCCTTTTATCCTCACAAGGTGGTTTTGCACCATCATCCAGGTCCTGTGACTGTCCTTTTAACAGCTGACTCTAAATTAGATAATTTACACTTAGATAATAACAACTTCTAATTTCTTCTTGTTCAATAGGCACACTCATTTGCAGCACATTATTAGAACTTTTTATATAAACATCGACTCCCTCTCGAGCTTCACACTGGGCTCTTTGCTATCACAGTGGTGTTCTTCATGATAATTTGTTTTAACAAAACTTTTGGGAGAAAAAGTGCCATTATGTCAATTTTACAAATGCAAAACTGAGACAGATAGAAACAAGAATCAAAAGAATCTACCAATTCTAGGAGCATGGCTTGACAGTACTGGCTTGTTTTTTCTCAGTAGCTGGTATAACAGCACTGTATTATATAATAGCACTGGTAATATAGCAACACATTAAAAGCACCATCCCCATTGATTCCAATTATTCCTATCATGCATGAAGAACACATATTTGGTGATCACTTAAAAAAAATTGCTTTGAGTTACTTGCCTAATATATAATGACTGTGTAAGTCAATGATAGCTCCTAATTCTTTAGGATGTGTTTCAACTGTCTTATTCAGGAAATTCTCTCTTCTGTTTCTACTAACTTTTAATTCTTTTAATTATATAGTTTAGCCCACATAATATAACAAATATTTCTGGATGTGGCAAGGAAGATAAAAAGATCTGAAGTAAGAGATGTCAAATATTATAGGAAAGCTTTATGAAACAACAACCCAGGCATCATTAAAGTGGTTATTTGTTTCATGGCTGACTTCAATCATATTAAGCAAAAAACCTGATTTGAAGTGACTTGTGAGGTCCTGAAGGTATTTCTGGAAATATCAGGCTGAATTCTGTCACATTCGATCTGGCTCACTAAAATGAAAGATAGTGACAATCACAGTGGCTGGACTCCAAAGTGCTGAAGTTGCACTGCACATGAATTTTCACTGTAACTTCACATTAAGAATACACCTGCACCTTTCTGCAGCAAATGAAAGTCTAAAAAGCCTTCTATAAAAATTCAACCACAGTATGGCTCCGATCTGTGCAGCCAGATAGGGATACTGTGGAAAAATTTATCTGAAGCTCTCTTCTTTCAGTCTCCATCATCCTCTCCTGTTGCCCTTTGAAATTTTCATTCTCTTTGCTTATCAGGATTTTTCTAGGTATTACAGTGACTTTTGCTTTAATTAGGTTTATGGAGAGCTTGAAAGTTCAAAGTCTTGTTTGGCCGTTGAGGGATGACACTTTTCACTGAATAACAGCTGGATCTGTGCCTTGTGTACCAGGTTTTATCAACTTGACTGCTACCTGAAGACTCTCAGGACAACTGTTTGTTGCTGATGAAATCCACGCTGGTGGTTTGGAACAGCCTGTAGATTTTATTTTTATTTGGCTTTTGTTAAATTGGTTTTCTGCATGCATACACAACCTATAAAAAATGTATTTATTTCAAGCAATCACAAACAGAATGGGAGGAAATGTTTCTATCCAAAACCTGATCCACAACGGACGTTTGGGTCAAACAGTTATTTTTATCTGGCTAATTATAATGACTTAATGTCATATGAATGTGTCTTGGAGGAACTGTTTATAGACTAATGGTTGTATCCAGTCCTGAATACAACAAATGGAAATGTGTGGAACACTGCTGGCCATATTCAGTTAAAGCAGGCCTGGAACGGGGCCATTCAATCCAGTAGATTAGTGCAGGATGTTGAATTTGATTCACTGTGGTTATTAGGTGTGTGAATATGAAAAAAGTAGAGTCTTGTGGAAAAAATATTAACAGCTAAAAATCAAAAGCAATATTTCCATTGGGCATTTCTCCAGTAGGTGTTCTATGAAGTGTTAATAATATGCAATTAATTCTCTGAATGCAGCACGTGCACTCTTTTTTATCAAGGTTTTGAATGTTTGTGAAAACACAATCCTTTCAGCTCTTTACAAGACACTGAAAGGTCTGTCTGCTTTTAAGACTTGTGTTCTCCTCCTGGGAGTCTGAATGAGAGGAGACTTCTAGGTTTGCTGAATATACAGATGACTTGGACCAACTCTGTCTCTGCTACACATTATGGATCCAGACTCTAGTACATCAACACCTTATTGTAATATATAACAGAACATTTTTGTCAGGCACAAGCTATATGTGCAGCAAATGCATTTATGTTTTTTTTTATGATCTGAAACCCCATTTCTTTATTCTATCTAAACTGCAGAACAGCAATTTACTCCATCTACAAGCTAATGGACCTGTAGTTAATTGGATTAATAATTGGCTAAGAGGGATTTTTTTTTTTTTTCGAGAAACAGTAGAAATGTTGAGAGAAAATGACCGGAAAACTTTTATTCTTGCTTTTATTTGAGCAAGAATAGAAGGATATGACTATTATGTTATATTTAATTGTATATCTATACAGTCAGCATTTTGTAACTAGGCTCAGAAGATGTCCAATAGTATAAAAGAATTTTTTTTTGACAATTACTGCACTGTTTTTAATGTAAGGACATAGAACATCTTTACAGATAAGTAATAATGGAGAGGTTTTTCCTGTATTTTTAAAGCAAATTTTCCACAGCTGTGATGTAAAATTGGTTATTTCCTGGCAGTTAACACTCAAGTTTCGCATAGTAAGATTTGTTTTCCTAACAAACTGATGCCTTGGTACTGTAGGATTAAAATTCTAAATCATCTCAATGAAATGCCTGTTTCCATTTTTAATTGTTGAAGTCAGAAAGGGAATAAAACTACATAACTGCAAATGGGTTTGGATTTCAATTTTAAGAGAAAGCTGTCATCTTAAATAAGTTCAATAACTCCTGGGAGCCAAGATAATTTTCAAAAGATAATAACTTGAACAAAAAGAAAAGCCCCAACAACCCAGCCTCAAGTGATGTATATTTATAAACAGGAAAATCATTTTCAATTGAAGAGTAGTCCCGAGAGATCACTACATTTCCACAGTAAAACAATTCTCAGCTTGAATGCAATCCAATTTCATAGCTTTCTACTGTCCTAGCATTGTGCCCTTATCAGTTAAGATGCTAATTATTTCCCCTTTGACCATATCATCTGATTCTGGTGATATCAAAGCAAACCCAAGTGACTAAACATACAATTATTGGACATTTGACGTCATCAAGTGGCAAGGTTCACTTTTTTCTTCTGTTTACTTTTAGAGCTATTGTCACAGTACAGTAAAAGTCCTTTTATATTGTGATGCAAATGGTACCATTGCTATAAAGGCTGTGCACATTTATTTCTTTCTGGAAGCAAAGGAAAAAAATAAACTCTTCATGTTATTAAATTGACTTAACCTTTATAAAATGAAAAATACAAAGTCAAAAGGTAGTTATGTTAGAAAATATTCACCTGGATTGCTGTATTGATCCTCTCTCTCTTTTTTTTCTTTTTTTTTAAAGGAAAAGCCCATACTCTATAGTTGCAAAATGCATTCATTAGTTCATGGTGTGTTTCTAACTCCAGTGCTCTAACAGTCTTCCTCTTCCCCCAAATTACTTTTTTAATAGTTACAGTACAATATTTACTAAAAAATAAATGGCTCCTTCCTGTCTGTAACATAAATAAAAAATCTGGTGTTACATGTGAGGTAATATTTATTTTCTTTTTTTGTTGCTTTTCTGAAAAAAAAATAAAAACAGAGAATCAGAACCCCTAATTAACTGTTCTTGGACTGTCAAGAACATGTGCCTGAGAAAAATGGAGCACCTTTGAGCACCAAAACAGTAGGACAGATTCTCATTTTGGTTTTATACCTGTTTAAATAGTACTGGACAATATATAGAGAACCTAGGCAGGAAACAGTTTACACTTGTATTTACCTCTGAAGTCTTTAGGTCAACAGAGTAATGTAGAGCAGTCCATAGGTACACCTAATGACCAGCAAAAGCCAACAGTAAATGCCTAGGGATGCATTTTTGAGCAGATGTACCAGGAACATAGAGAACAATAAGTTAGTTGTGTTGCAGAATGGGCACTAAAGTCATATGAAAGTGGGAGTTATTTTGGAACCTGATAAAAAGCCTTTGAAATCAATCGTTTCTTTTCTTTGATTTTGAAGTGCTTCAAATCAGCAGCAACTTCAGTTTTAAGTATCATTCAAATCATGGTACCATGAGCCAAATGTTTTCCTAACATTGCTGAAACATTGTTTCAAGACCAATTTGCAGGAGAAAGAAACCACTTACTGAATCCGTGAGACCGCTTCCTGAACATTTTAATTTTATGAGAAAAAGAAAATAGCCATAGGATATTGAAAACAATAGGTGCCGCAGCTTTTTGCTGAGGGAAGTCTGACAATAATGGGCTTTGATTTAAATACTGTTATGCAAAAGTAATTTATCTTTCTTTAGGAAATTTGAAAAAACAAGGAAAATGCTACTGAAGTTTCATCTGATGTTTTTCCCTTCATGTTTACAAGGTCAGATTTATGATGTGAGTTTTTGCATCAGATATATAACTGTGAGTCTGAAATATGCTTTTCTTGTATTTTGCCTTAAATATTGATTTTTTTTCCTGGGGAAAAAATCCAACCCCAAACCAGAAAACCCCAAACCAGAAAACAAACCAACAGCTGGAAACAAGTTAGTATTAAGATTTTCTTTACTCCATTTGGTGTTATATTCTCTAGAAAAGTTTAAATAAAATCTGAGGAAAAAAAGCCCAGAAAGATATTATATCCAAATCCATTTATTAAAAGATATTTGTCTGATCTCAGAAAGATTGGACCATGTAACAGATCTTCAGAGACTAATTCAACATTCTGGTAACTTAGAAGTTTGCTACAAGTATTTAAATTTGTGAATTGTTTTACTACAAGTATTTAAATTTGTGAATTGTTTTAATACTGAATGCTATGTGTAAATGAATACTATGTTTTGTGCAAAACAGAATTTGGTAACCCTGACTGTATTAGGATCTGTTTCTGCTAATATAAATATAAATATAAGTATAAATATAAATATAAATATAAATCAGGTTTTACAAAGGCTTATGTTACATTATGCTGATCAGCTAAAGCAGAAACTGGCCCAAGCAGTGTCCTTGGCTGTCAAAAATCAATAAACAATGAAGGACTTGGTCTTGAGAAGAATAATCTGACATTACAGAATTGGCATACTCAAATATTGATACCTGTATCTAATTTAGTCTTGAATATTCATTTTCATGTGCCTGATCCCTCTAACAGCATGGCAATTCTTCATGTTTTGCCGCTGCTTACCTATCTGTTGTGTTATGTATGATTGAATGTTTGCTATTTATGGTACTAAAAATGAAGGTCCAAAATCAACATATTCACAATGGGAATAACACTTCATCCACAGAGACATCATGGTTCTCAGTATGATCCACCAAGTGCTTTCAAACAAGCTTTCATATTTTGCTGGAGTATGAATACATACATTGAGTACTGTTATTACTAAAGGTAAAGTGACCAACTGCTAATCATCGTTTCTGTATCTTCTTACTAAATTCTATTTCTTAGAAGTGAAAATATCAAATAAATTTTCAGCTGAAATTTTTCAAGCATTTCTTAATAACTTTAGGAAGCATCTTCTATTAAATTCAGCTGAATTCTTCCACTTAACAACAGTTATTGTCCTAGAAATGTTTTATTAAGTAATAGATTTGCATTTCTTTAGTTAATGGCCAGAAGGCCAAATCTTTGCCTTTTTGTTCTGTTTGGCCAGGATTCACTTTGGGAACTTTTGTAAAAGCATGGTAATTTGACTGTTTCTTCAGACATAATGGGAATAGACAAGCACTTCCATGGGTTGATTGCTGAATGAAACCAAGCTTTAGGTCTAGTTACATGAGTGGAGCAAGTCAGTTTAAGAATGTTGCTTTTAGGTTTTTTACATAGTTTGTTACAATATCAGAGAATCAGATAATAATGTGATGCATGAGTGGGTGAGTGTGCAGCTCTATGTTTGCTGATAACTGTGTCACTGCACAGCATACCCTGGTCCTGCTGCAAAGACTTTCAAAAGAGAACACCAGTACTGAAAGGCCTTATTCACAAGCCTAGTCTGTATTTGTGCAAGACAAGGAGATACCATCATATTCATTTAACTAAACTGCCTGTGTATGCCATGCCACTTTTATTCCACTTGTCACTGAAACTCGTATTTTCAGTGTCAAGCCCATAATATCTTTTGGAAGATACAGCCACACGGTTGCACAAAATAGTTGCACATTTCTACAGAAAGGAACAAAGGAAGATACTTTTTTGGAGTGCTGGAGCAGATGTTGTCTGGATCCAACACTAGAATCCCCAAGGAAAAAAGTAATCTTCTCTGAAGTAAGTGTGCATCTGCCTGCTGCTTCTCCTGCTATGATGGATAGTTACAGGAAACAAACTGACTCAGCAATGATACAATGATTCTCACTCCCTTCTCTACTCCTGCTACTTCCTCCTATTTAGAGTTAGTAGATGGATACTCCGATTAAAACCTACTGTTTAGGTACAAACTATAACACTGATTAAATGGATTGTTTTGCCAAGGGAGATGTAGCTGAATTGCCCATTTTTCATTCAAATGTTCAAGCCTAGAGAAGTAGCTTGCAGCTCTAAATATATTGAATCACCATTAACCCAATGAAGAGGGTAGGAACACAGATATACACCTCTTATTAGATGAGCAGAATTTCTTGCCTGATAATATGAACAATTAAATGGCGATGTTTATTTAGAGCCTTTTAAAATTAGTTTGATTCCACATGACAAGGTGTTGATTAAACTTGCAACAGCAAGAATTCAAGGTACCCATGTTAAATTATTTATACAGGCCTGAAAAGGTCCCACTAAAAAAAATGCTGTGCATAAATAATCAGTTGAAAAAGAAAAGGCCAAGAGACTCACCAGAAATCAGGCTCACCAGAGTTATTAGTTGTTCACAGCTGAATAGAAGCCACTTCCCACAGGAACCAGTAATTGAACTCTGTTCGTTCCACTCTATAAAATGGTCACAACTTAGAAGTAAAGCAAAAAGCTTTGAGAACAGAAGAAAATGCACATTCAGTTTAAGAGTGTTGAGTTTTGCTAGGTGGAATACATTTCATATGGGAAGAAATTGCTTTGAAAATATGATAGAATATCTCAATTTTATATTTGTAGCTCTATTTATTTCAGTTTTCAGTTTGAGTTTCTTTAGTGCATAACAACTTACAATATATTAAAAGAGAATTAAGCTGATGTATTTGTGTTTATTAGTCATGAGATTTTAATGTAACCCTCTAGATTTACAACAGCTTTTAAATGGATTAATAGAGTTTTAAGGCTAAAAGAAATGGTTATGATTATGTAGTTTGACCATAGACCATTTCCCCTGGTGATTCCTCATTGATTCTGATGACCTGTGGCTGAACTACAGTAAATTTTATAGAAAGATAGTAGTAACAGAATATGAATAATGATCACATTTTATATTTCATATTATAATCTCTAAGCACCTTGTATTGTTTTTGCATACCTGAATATTTCCATTGTCTACTGTTGGATATTTAAATACACATAAGAGTTCAAGGCTTTCTTCATAACTTGTTAGTTTATTCATTTACAGATATTGCAGTTCCTAGTACACACTAGTAAATGACTTGCCCAAACAGAAACAAATCTAGGACAAAAGTGATAACAAAATCCTTTGTGTATGTTGACTCTGGTCCCACCCACTCACTTTCCTCAAAATACTACCTCCATTACAGTTTTTAAATGAGTGGCATGTTTTCTGACACTTTTTAGGAGATTTGAATGGGCAAACTGTCTGAAAGGAAATCTCTCTTAAAATAGCATAATACAAAAACATAAACATACCTTCCTCATATTAAAAAGTATGTGGTATAGAAACCCATGGGCTTTTATAAGTGCTCAAGGAAAGCAATTAATGTAATAGCCAAACATAAGCTGAATTTACTTATGTGAAGATTGTGTAGCAGCCATTTATCCAGCCATGTTTGTAACTCATACTTCCATTAATTTTGTGCTGAGGATATCAAATAGGAAGCCTTAGAAATGAGTACAGTTGACTTTCTCAAAGATACAGGAAATGGGGAAAATGGAATTCCAATTGTCAAGATTTTGGTGGGAAAGCATTTCATTAAAATTATACTGTTCAAATTAAGGGAATACTATTTAGAGTGAAGAGATAATATGACAATTGTGGAAAGCGGTATTCACTTTAAGGATGGAGTTTTAAGAAAGAATCACAGTCATGAAAACATGTTATTGCTCTCTATGTAACTGAGAAGAAATAAAATTTCACGTGACATAAAACTAATAATTGACAGTACCCCATTAAGTGTGAATTTAATATTATCCTCTTGAGTCACTGCTAATTGTTGGGGTTTTTTTATTTGTATATGTATCACCCCCAAAAAAACTTATTACTATTACTAGTAATATATAATGCCATCAGTTTCATATGTAACTATTTATATGGAACATGAAAGAATGTGCTTGTTTTATGAATGATGTCCCCAGTAGTGTGGACATTCTTGAAACCAATAGTGGTGACAAACAATTTTGGTTTTGACATTGCTTTGGACTCTTAGGAAGGTCAGAGGTTAGGGATAAATTCTGTTCAAGACAGGAAGAGAGTATTAGCATGTATTTTGGAGCCATTTTGTCCTCCTATGTCTGTCTTAAAGATAAGGAACCTGAATCTACAGGAAGCAGTAAAAGTCTTCTTTTGTAAGCTCAGGCCTGTATTTCTTGACCTCAAAGACAATGATTGCAGTCTCAAATCTTCTTCAGGTGTGTGTCCATGCGTTTGTGTGTAAAAGATTCACGGAAAATGCAACTGCAAAAAATAGTTACACTGATTTAGTAGGGAAAGCCATATACAAAATGACCATTACTCATTGGACAATAATCCTCAGAGTGAGGAGGAAGAATGTTACTTGCATCTTCAAAGATAAGTTTACCATTTCTGCTCCACTAAGAAATCATTGTGTGTTGTGATGCAACAGAAGTCCTTTCCCCTCCACCATAAGTGGTGAAAAGAGAAATTTCACTAAGTAATGCTTTTTGTAAAACCTTATGATCTCAGTGCTGTGGATGTACACTAAGCTGTGAAATGTGTATTTATTGCTTGAAGCAAAGCCTATTGCAAATTGCATTTTCTTCTGAAGTAATTTTAAGTGAATTAGTGAATACAGAGATCCTGGTACATTTTCCACTGGTATGAAAGGGAAGGAAATGCATGGTTTAATTGTTTATTACCAAATTGCTTTCTGGTGTTTTGACTGCTCATAGTGGTTGTCATTTGCTTTCTTTTGGCTGGGCAGCTAATTAACTAAACTTTCTATAAGTATCTTTTGGCGTGTGAGTTATATGTGAAATTCAACTCAATCCAAAGGTAATTTTTAAAACTGTGAATGCTTCGGGTCTTAAATGTAAACTGAGCAACAGAGATTAGCACACAGTGTGTGCTAATCCCACACCGATTGGAAGCTGTAAATTTTCATTTCAGCACCCCTGGGTCAGTTTGAGTTCAGTTATGCTGCAGAATGAAGTAGTTTACATGTTGCATTGCCACTGCATGCTAACTCATTCTTTCAGTACTGAAGAACTGATTACCAGATGTAATTTGTAGAGATAGAATCTCAACAAATATGAAAGTCCTGTTCTATTGACATGATAGAAATAGCATTTTGGTCAAAGTATTTAAGCAGCTAAATTGAGATAATTATCATTTTAATATATATTTTACATTTTAATATTATTAATATTTTAATAGTAATAATAAGTTAATTTTAATAAGACACTTCAAGAATTTGTGACTTCTAATAACATGCTTTTTAAGTGTTAGTTTGAAGTTCAAAAGCCCCCCTTGTTACTTGTGTGTAACTGAAAATAGATTTTAACCATTATTTATCATTTTAAAAAAGTACCCATTAACTTTATTTTTAAAGTGCTATTTTCATTTTAATGATATGATCTGTAGCAAATTTAAAAATTTGTGCAAGAAAGACAAATCACTTTCTCAGACTAAAAATACATCACTGGTGATGCATCATTGTCTTTTATACCTTCGTCATCGTATCTCATACATACACAAATTTGTGCACTACTCAGAGGGTTTAGTAAACTTTATTTTTCAGTGATTTATGACTGTTGCTTTTTTGCATGATTCTGCAGAAGAAAAAACCTCCAATATAATTTAGATCATGTCTTCAGTACCAGGAACTAGTTCATATGTAAATAGAACCTTAAGGCTGATCTCAGAGAGTGCTGATCAGCACTACCAGATGTAGCTGGGGGCAGTAACTAACAGTGTATCCCACAGGTCAATAGTGGCCCAATACTATTGAATGGCCTTATTAATGGTTTGGATTGCGAAGCAGAGTGACCCTCAGCAAGTTTGCTGATGAAACCAAACTGGGAGGAGTGTTGTGCTGCCGTTCAGAGGGACCTCAACAGGCCAGAGAAATTAGGCCAGGAACCTCATGAAGTTCAAGACAAGGAAATCTAAGGTCCTGCACCTGGTGGGAATAACCCCATGCACCAGCACATGCTGAGGACTGACCAGCTGGAAAACAGCTTTGTAGGAAACCAGGGGATCCTCATGGACACCAAGTTGAGCATGAGCAGCCATGTGCCCTTGCAGCAATGATGGCCAATAGTATCTTGGGCATTAGAAGGTGCATCACCAACCTATCAGGGAAGTGTTCCTTTTCTTCTATTCAGCACTGGTGAGGCCACACCTGGAATGCTTTGTCTAGTTCTGGGCTCCCCAGTAGAGGAGAGACATGGACATACTGGAGAGAGTCTAGAAAAGAGCCACTGAGATGATTGTGGAACTGAAGAGAAGGTTGAGAGAACAGGGGATATTTAGCCTAGAGAAAAGATGGCTTGGGGGGATTTCAGCAGCATGTATAAATATTTGAAGGGAAGATGTAAAGATGGAGCCAGGCTTATTTTGGTGGTGTTCAGTGCCAGGACAAGAAACAATGTGCACAACAAGAGCCAAGGAGACAGGAGGTTTTGTTTGAATGTGTGAGTGACGGTGTGTTGGCATAGGTTGCCTTGGGAGGTTGTGGAGTTTCCCTCCTTAGAGATACTCAAAAGCTGTCAGGACTCTGTTCTGCGCAACCTGCTCTAGGTGATTATGCTTGAACAGGGTGGTTGGACAAGATGATCTCCAGACATCCCTTCCAACTTCAATCATTCTGTGTGAGAAGTTAACCTCTGAAAGTTAAAATTACTCAAAAATAACTAAATAAAATAAAAGCCCTCGCTGCCAAAAATGAGGGTAACTTTGATGAATCACTATTATGTTGCTTTACCAAATGATCTGGCAGAATAATGTGCATGGAATATGATGTGTTCTGGATATTCCTTGGCTTTAATTTCTCATTTTGTGCCTGCTTTTTTTTTTTTTTAGTGGCATGACACTGCCTCATAGTAATAGGAAAGTCAGCAGAGGAATTACAGACAACAGAGTAGAAATTACACCTCAGTTTTTAGAATTTCATCACTGTGATAGCAGCCTCCCTCAGTCAAGGATTTAGTGCTCAGCATCAGGAAGCATTTTTAGCAAGATAAATATTTACAAAGCAATCTTCATTACTGCAAATGATGAACAATGCCAGCCAAAACCCACGTGTACCTTTGGCCTGGCTCGTGACTATGGTTAAACTTCTATCTGCTGCTGTTTGAACTGCTTGAAAACAGCCAACCACACCCATTCTGCTTAAGAAATACAGTGAAGAAAAATATTTCCAACTTTTCTATGTACTCTTTTCTGTCCTATTTGGAAGCTGGAATAGATGTTACACTTACACGCAGAGAACTTCATAAAAATCAGCCTTATTTTAATTCTTCCTGGCTGGTTCTCAGTTTAGAGAACCTGGAGGCCAGATGCTGCAAGGAGGATAGACTTCCTGGCAACAACCCAACTTTATAAAAAAGAAAAATGCTCTGCAGAGAATGAAAAGCTGGCTTTCCAAAGTTTAGAATAATTTCATCAATTTACAACCAAAGCATGACCAGTGATAGTTACCATGTACTTCTATTACAGCAAATAAAACAGATAATAGTAGTCAGCTGAAATATTCTTATTCCAAACTGCGAATGACTAGAAGAATAAAAAGTCTGCAGTTTGGTGGAGGAACATGTAGGGAACTAGATGCTGCTAGATATTAGCTGACTCATTGATATGAAGGCTAGTAATAGGTCCCCTTTAATAACTTGTCTTGCTTTACAGTTATGGAGATCTTTAATTTCATTAGAGTGAGCCATGCTTCTGAGGACCAGTCACTTGCCACAGTGTTGAGAGGTGGTAGAGGCAGAAATATACCAGTTGAAATGGTATAAAATATCTTTGTTTGTGTGAGGTTTTTTTCAGGAAAAAAAGCCAGTTTAGCTGTGGCACATGAAGTAATCTGAAGTCCTTTTAAATTAAAATAAAATGTAGAAAGCATCAATTTATACAACCCCCAAAATATACAGAACTGTTTCATTACTTTGAGGTATTTTCCAGGACAAATTCATGATTTTACAACTATGGCAAGTCCTTCTCAGATAAATTTTCCTTCACATATAGGGTTCGTGATGAAAATTTGTAAGAAAAATATAGTTTAATACAGTTTAATGGATGTTACTAAAATAATAATAGGCAAACAAGCATACATAAGGAACAATTCAATAATCAAACTGAACTCATCTATAGGTGTGACTGAATCTGTTAACCTTCACATCAGAACGAAAGATGTCAAAACAAATGACGAAAGTTGCAAGAAAATGCAAGAAAAAGTTGTTTTATTTTTTTAGCCCCATGTCAGAACTTTGAATTTACTTCCTTCAATCCAAGACCCTAAAAAGCTACTTAGTGTTATAACACAGGTCTTTATGTAGCTGGTGTAAGACACAGCTATCAGTTCTGCTCTGAAATAATTTAAAAAGATAGATCACTTAGTATAGGTGATAAAATTGATCTAGTAATGTTTCTGAGAAATGCAGAGGTTATATAGGTTTCTTTGTGACCCACAACTTGAGTTTCTCCAAATCTCACTGCTGTTACATTAGCAATCACTATTTTCCTTTCTCCTTCCTTATCTGAGCCTCACACAGAACTGAGAAAACTTAGGTAGAACAGATGTCTGAAGAGCTTTGATTTCTGCAGCTTAAAATATAATCTTATAACTTGTCAGAAGGTACAGATTTGGGAGCTGTGATATTGTCCCACCAAGTGCATGTGTGCATACACTGTCTGTGTATTCACATGGCAATAGGGGAAGAATGCTTCCATCTCATCTGCTTAATAAGCAATCATTCGTACTTTTTCTAAATATATTGCCATTTCTTCTTCATTGTTTTGCATCTCTCTTATGAGGACAGGATGAGACAGCTGGAGAAGAGAGGGGATCTTACAAATGCATACAAATATCTCAAGGGCAAGTGTCCAGAAGATGGGGCCAGGCTCTTTTCAGTGGTGCCCAGCAACAGGGCAAGGGGCAACAGGCACAAACTAACACGGGAAGTTCCATCTAAATATGAGGAAAACCTTCTCTACTTTGAGGGTGATGGGGAACTGGATTAGGCTATCCAGGGAGGCTGAGGAGTCTCCTTCTCTGGAGATACTCAAAACCCACCTGGATATGATCCTCTGCAACCTGCTTTAGATGAACCTGCTTTAGCAGGGGAGTTGGAGCAGGTGATCCCCAGAGGTCACTTCCAAGAGCAACCATTCTGGGATTCTGTTTTCTTCAGGTACTTTGCTCTCTCATGTTTGTTGTTCCTAAAATTCATTCAAAGAACAGTTTCAGTAGACAGTGATGGCGGTAGGAGTGACTCAGGCAATGGTTTTTAGCTGGCATAGCTGTGACTGAGATTTTTCACTTTTTGCTCCTGCAGGAAGCCTGGAAGGGGAGGCTTCAGTATTGGGGGTAAGTTGTGAGACCACAAACTGCTTTTATGTGTTCAAAATGTCCTGGGTTGGGGGGAGCATTCTACTTTGTTTCTTGTGAAGACAGACTGTCAACGAGAATAAGAAAAGTTCGTGTGGCCCAGCCTTTCCATAGTGCCTGTGCTTCAGATCTCTTGTTTTACTTGGAGAGTCCTACTCATAGCTTCCTACTAATCTTGCAAATTCTACTGATATGCCTGTCTATTTGGTACTTTAAAAATACATCAGCAGTGTCAGTTTGACCCTTACCAGGAAAAAAGCCCTTTCCATTTGATGTATTTATCATAGAGACAAATGCTTAAAAAATTACTCAATGACAACATTAGCATCTACATTTCATTTACATTCTTTTTAAATCCATGACATTTACTTCCTGGCAAGAAATGAGGTAAGGAGCACGTGGCTCAAATCAGAACAGACTTTACTAGCTACTTCAGTGGCTTTTAACCTAGAGATGTAGGACTGCTTTATATTTCTATCAGAATTAATTAAAACATTTTTTTTTTCTTTTTGTCTTTATTGACTTAATAGTGTTTGGTTACTATCCTATTTTTTCAGATGATAATTACAAATCTTTAGTGTCTTCATTTGGCACTGTTTGTTGGCAGATTTCAGACACCATTTTAGCTCATTTCAAACACAATAATCACAGAAAAAGAACAAACTCAAGGAGGAATTTGCCTTCCTATCACCTGGTTCTAGTTGAAAATCTAGCATAGTTATTGATTGCTCAAGTTCTTCATGTCCCTTGGGCACTTTTATAAGACAAAAACTTTGAGCATTTGTAAAATTTCAATCTTTCCCATGTATTGATTTAGAGCATTAGGCCAAGCTGAATTTCTCTAACTGTTTCATGAAAGTAATAGGCAGAGTGTCTTATCAAGCTTGGAAGAAATCCAACAATTCTAAATACCAAAGTACATTTTAATAGTCTTCTTGGGACTTTTTATCATGTGTTATACTCTGTTATCTGGGTTGTTATCTTTATTCCTACCTTTATGCTCAAAATGGAATCTAATCAATAAAAAAACTGAATTCCAAGCTCATTTCTTTCCAGTGTCAGTAGACAGCTCAGCTGTAATTCATTGTCATATCCATCTTACATGCTATACCTGCACAAGTTTAGCAAATGCTCTTCTCTTAGAAAGCTTTTTTGAAAATTAAAGCTTAAAGACTCTACTGGAAGTTAATAGGAGTTTTCAAATATTCTACATTTATGATTTCTTCAGGTAACCCCCCCAGTTATTTATACCTTGCATTCAAAGATGGATTTCTTTCTCATTAAGTAAAAGGGTTGCAAACATATACCCACTGAATTCAATGACCACTGAATTCCCCTGAAGAAAAGTTGTGCTTGGAACTCTACAGACATAGACATTAAAATAATAATAAAAAACAGGCTCTTGCAATAAATAGTTTTCATTAGCACATCAAAGAACTACACTCTCCTTTCCTTGCTTTGAGTTTGACAAACAAGCACAATGTCAGGAGATCTGCCTTCTGCTTGGCTTATGTGGGTGGTTTAGTAGCATCTTCCTGAGTTCCTGTCTATAAGGATTTCCTCATGGGGGTTAATTAATTTTTATAAAAAGAAGTGAGATTTTTGGGTGGAATTCATAGAAGAACTGAAAGTTATCAATACTACATTTTGGAATCTTGAAAATAAAATCCTTTTATATAGATTTTGTTCTTAATCTTTGCAGACAAAAGTATTTTCCTCCTAGGTACTTTTATGAGCTTCAGTATGTATGAAACAGAGCATGAACAATTATGTGCAATAGACAAAAGTTTGCATTTCAGACTTACGCATCTCAGTTGTGTCACTGATAATGTTGGTCTAACACTTGCCTCATTAAATGAAAAGAATTATTTTTTTCTTCTGTTACTAGGTGATAACATAGGAGAGGATATTTTTATGGAAACGTGAGTAAGACTCAGCGCAGGAGAGACATATAAAATAGCTACAGTGTAATAAAGAAGTGTTTAGGTTAATCCATTGCCATCCATCTTTATTTTCTATTCCACTTCATTGCAACCACAAATATGGACTTGACAGATGTTAGTAAAAGGCTGGATGTAGTCCAGGCTACAATGGTTGCTGTGGATAGAAAGTTGAAAAATTTTGGCTCAAGGCTGCAAGAAGCTGAGGAAAAAAGAAAGAGGAAAAAGAAGAGAATTTGGGTAATTTGGGTTCAGTGGCTGATGGACAAAACATGAATTAAATTGATGAACTGTAAAGTAAATTTATATGGAGAATGCAAGGTTGATATAGCTTCATGAGAGTAAGAAAGTGGATAGCTTGATATCTGTTATTTGTTGTTATGGCTTATAATGTTGTTGAGAGATAAGTAATTTATCACTCATTTTACATTGTGTGGTGGGATTTTCTATGTTGGGATTGGTTAGCTGAAAAACAAAAGTATAGGATAAGTGAAATGGACATGTATTAACACTAAGGGATAGAATGTCATAATTCTCATGTAAATATGAGTCAAGAGTTCAAGTTTCAAAAATCATATTTGAAAATCTGCACCATGGTCCAATATTTCAGCTTAAGTAAGTGTTTGTGATTGTCAGAATGAGAATAAAAATTACGAGCTTGGAACACAACTCACCATCTCTTGCCAAGGTAAGGGAAAGCATACTTCTTTCTTTCCCCTCCCCAGTGCCACTGTTTTTTTTGGCTAAGGGCATGGAAAATATATCTACCTTAAGAATACAGGAGTGTCTTTGTGACAGTTGATCTGCTCAGCTATCTTTAAGAATGCTGTCTTTATTCACTAGATTCCTTTTTCACCTATCACATGTTGTTATGCTGAGTTCAATGAAACCTATACGGTATGAGAAATATTACTGCTTAACTGAGCTACTCTGTGTAACTTAAAAAGCTGTTTCTAGCAAAATAATAATAGTTTTCTTACCCTTGCTAATATTGTACACTTGTTTGGTTCAGAAAAGCATGAAAACCCTGGACCTTGGCCAGAAAATATTCCTATTGTTTTTTTCTGAAGTGAAGAGTTGGCAGAGAACAGGGTTTTTATTTTAATTCAATCTTCACTGATCTGCAAGAAAATGAAATCTAGGCCTCTTTACAAATAATATTCTAGAAATGAGAAAATAGTAGAGACTTATGTCTTTGTAGTGAAGTCCTATATCTTGGCTTTTTCCCATTTTTCCTTGGCTATTTTTCTAGTAGCAATGCATTATTTTGTTATCTGCTCTCATACATCTGTTACTCAAAAGTCCCTCCGTTTTTAGGATCAATAGAACTGAAATCCAGAACTTTGTCTTTCATGTCAATGCCTCGAATTTGGCCAAGGCATTTCTTCCATTATTGGGAAGAAAGCAGTTGAAGTAGTCCTAGAGACTGGTTTTGTCTCCAGGAGGGTAACATCTTTTATGACCAGTAGGTATTTTTAGAAGTAAGACAGAATGTTCCTTCAATAAAGCTTGCAGATTTTTTTCCAATAGAAATATGTCTGTTGATGGAACAAAAATGTTCCATAGGAATGTTCATTCTGTCATAGCTATCAACAGAAAATCAGCAGGGAGGTGAGCTTTTATTTTCTTGCCAGGTTTTGTACCAATCAACCAACTTGTCAACAGCTGTGTGACCTCTTTTCTAAGTTCTCTAGGCTCTTGACCTGGCAAGCTCTCAAGCTGCTCAGTATCTCAGTTCATCACTTGATGGGCAGCCAGCTCTTTCTCTGACTGCTTGTATGGATCACAGAATGCCTTGCCTCTGGCTCATCTAAACTTCCAAGTGTCTTGTTAACTGGTTTTCTTCCCTTCTTCTCTTTAGCTCCTCAAATGCCATTTCCACAGACTACCTCATTCCTCATCTCCTTGGCTTTTGGTGAGCTCAGTAATGTTCGTTGGGCTTTGTTTTTTAATTTTCCTACCACAAAACCATGTGGGTTGTTGTTTTCAGTTAGTTTTTGTTTAGGGTTTGTTGGTGGTTTTTTGGCAGGTTTTTTTGTTTGGGTTTTTTTTTAGATTTTATATGACTATTAAATATGATAATTCTTTAAATAATTACTTGCACAGTTTTCACAGAAAAAAATCCTAGGACTTTGGGTGCTGGTTTTCTTCAGTGAGCAGGAATTTTTTTAAGGAATGTTTTAAATTTAAAAAATGGAAAAGAATTTGCTGGCATAATCTGTGCTCTTATTAAAATGTCTTTCTCCTATAGGTTCCTAGAAAGACTCACACGAATCAGGGAAGGTGACTAACTTTTCAGGGATAACACACTATATACCAGTTAAACAAATGTTTACCTCAAAAAAATACCCTTCTGTCATTTGTAAGTTTTATCAATACATGTGCTAAAAGTAAATGCAATGTGAAATACTGCAAAATGATATTTCAGATAATGGATTTTCACTTAAAATATCTTACAACTAAAATTGTCATCTGGCAACAGTATAACAGTTACCTCACTATGTCTGGCCTGTGGAGGAAGGTGCAAAACTATGAATTAGGAACATCATAAAGCTGACTTAGGACATCACTGTTTAGAAAGTGTTGATTTTTAATTTCCCTGTTTTTTTATTCCTTGAACTCCTTTCTGGTATGAGTGCTACTTTTTACTCTATTCCTCTCTTTTCTGTATATTTTGATTGCTTTTACTTTTCTTACGCCACTTGTCAGGTATGGCAAACTTGAATATCCTTTGCACAAGTCAGCCACCAAATTCAAGACTGCAATGAAGTTTCTGATAAGATAATTTGAAAGGGTAGGTCTTCTTTAAAAACAAACAAACAAACAAAAACAACCCCAAACTCCTACAATTCTTTTCCAGTTACTTGGTTTAAACATCCTAGTCTCTGAAATTAATACCACTGATAATCTCATAACAGCTGCCCCATCCTTGCTTCATGGAGTAGTAGGTGGTACTTTGCTTTGGCCATAGCTGGGTATTCCAATGACCTCTGCTGCTGCCAAACTGTACTTCATTCTTTTCACAGTCTGAAGTTTCAGTAAACCAATTAAATTGGAAACACATGAAAAATTGCATGAAAAAAGGAAACATAACATGATTGGTAAAGATCTTGAAGAGCAGGTAATTCACTTTGCTCAAATGCTTTCAGCAGTTGGAAAAACAAGGTAATATTCTTTTGTAATGACGGTTAGCAGAGATAAAAGGTATGCAAGTGATACTTAATAGTACTGCAGTATTCATGATAATTATGATGGTGAGAGTTTATCCACTGAAGTAATAAAATGCCTGCAACCAATCTTCTGTCAATACTTCAGTGTTCCAGAGCATTAGCCCCCTCCTCTAGTGAGAGGTGGAATAGTAAGAGAGCATCAGGAATAGACCTCCTGAGCCAACTCCCTTTCTGCCTGTTTCTCACTGAGTGGAAAGCTGTTTTGTTCACACTGCTGTTATAGACACATGGTCTTTCCAAAACAAGGAATACTGATTGCAGCAGAGGAAATTCACACCGAAAGACACATTTCTGTGTAGCTAAGAGGATGCAGTTCAAGGTGATGAGAGAGAAGTCCTTTGCATAGTTGTTTTGAGTGTTTATTTAAACAAGATATGTATCTTCAGAAAGTGATCGCTCTTCTAAGTCAGTAATCACCCAGAGCTTCAGGACCTGTTCACATTCTCTCTCCTTTTTCAATGCTTCGAGCTATTCAGTGTGTTCCACTTTGGCATGTGTTAGAAGATGATAAAAGCTGTTACAAATCTCGTAACTGTGTTTGAAGCTTGGACAAGTATTGTGCACTCTTGGTATTTAAAAGCTATTTCCTGTAGGCAGTCAGGCCAAAGGAAGATATCCAGAGGATATTGCAGAGATTTAAATATGTCTCTTTGGCTAAGAAAAAACCCTAAGTCAAGCCAAAGCAACATTTGTGTAGCTTGTAATTAATGTGAAAGCTTGGTACTGTGTCACCGGAAACTCTCAACCTGTTTTTTGACATCATTTAGGTTGGAAAAAGGTAAAAACAAAGCTGTGCAAGTGGCTAGAAGTAATTTATAAAACCAAAACAATTAGATTGGCTTGGCTAAAAGTTCTTTGTCTGACTGAGAATAAAGACTAGTTTTTCTGAAAGGAGCACTAGAGGTAGTAGTTTTTCAGAGTATCTCTGTGAACTGTGGCACTTACAGCAAGCTTTATTTTCTAGGAAACAGTCGAAAGTTATATGCTTTTATAAATACAATACAGGAACAGAGAAGAGGATGTTATTTGCAAATAGTAAGAGGGGAAATGGTTCCTGCTTCTAGAAAAAGAAGGAATCTTATGCATTTATCAAACAGAAATGGAAATTCTCCTTGGCCTAGTAGTCCTCGCTAATTTTGCTAGTAGTATTTATCATTATGCAAATATACACTGTTCACAAAGTATTTTATTTATTACTAAATCATCAGATTTTTATGGCACAAGGCAAGTATTTTTACATACTATACCTAGCAGCAGAGTGACAAACCCTAAAAAAAAGCTTTATCTAGTGAAACTATAACACTTGATCTGGCTAGTAATATTATCAATGCTTTACCCAGTTCTTCTGTGTTTTTGCTCCCTACAGATTGGTGCTCAGTTCCAATAATCAAACTGTCTCTAGGCCTGACCATAGCACTCTGAAAAAGTTAACATCTTCACCAGCACAACCTTGACCATGATCATTTATAAAGCCAAAGAAAGTGTCAGGCAATGCGGGAGGACTTAGAAATACATTAAAGCATGAAAAAGAATCTAAAAAAAATGATTATCGATTTGATAACACAGATGTATTTGAGAAGGAATTATCCCAGACTTTATTATTTCAGAGTTCAGTACAAAAATCAAACTTGTCATTTAGTTCTTTTACTTCAAAATTCCTCCTCTGAACCCTTTGGGAGGTATTATATAAAATACTATATAATATTAGCTAAGAGACTTTTAGAATTGGTTGCAGTGGGTTTGCATAGCAATTTGAATGCCTGCCAATGTTAGTGTTTTCACATAAGTGTTTCTTCCTTTCCACACCCTTTAAACATCCGTAAAGTAGTTCCGAGAAAAGAAACGAGTGTGAAGATAATACAATATGTTTGGCATTTCTGATAAAGAAAGGCCTGATTTATGTAGCTTCTGCACACCACTTACATTCACAATTCATAGTCTTAAACCCCTTTTTTCCTTTCGCATGCAATTTCTTTCTCCCTCATAAACAGAGGGGTTCATGAAGGCAGGTGGAATTGGCTTACATGACTTAAATGCTGTTCTATCATGACAAACAGGGAGCACATTTATTTTCCTTGAAAGTTCCTGGTATGATGATTGCAGAAATAACTGGCTTTTGTTCAATTCACACCCAAATACCCAAGCCCTGAGGAGAGACACTAACCACCTCTACAGACGGCCAATACTCTCCATTTTTCCAGAGGAGACGGGGTTTGCATGTTCTTACTGGTTCCTGGAAGTAGTAAGAGGCTGGAACTGAGATTCCCACATCCTGCAGTTAGTGGAATTAATCAAAAGAGCAGTGAGGCTTGGGTGACATCCCAGAAAGGTCTTTGGAGTTCTAAGTAAAAGTTTGATCCTGCAGTTCAGCAGAGAGTACTTCTGCACAATTATATTGTAAGTTCCATGAGTAAATTTTTGAGCCTAACTTGGAGATTTTGTAATGTGTAAATTAATGCATTGGCATTTTAGAGCTATTTTTCTCAGTATTCATTTCAATGTATAATTGATGCAGCCAATACATAGGAAGCTTTTAGCCTCTCCAAAGAAAGATTAATTCTTACCTTCTTGTTGGCATTTGTATTTATTTCAATTTAGACTAAAGACTTAAAAAAAAAGAAAATTCATCTTTTTTATCTAAATTATCTACATGGATTCACTCAAGATCTGAGGCAGTTCCTGAAAGGGAACATATTCTTTGCTATTATAAAACTATTTATTGAAATGAAGCTGTTTGTGTGACGGATGTGCTGCGTGTTGTAAAATTGTCATTAACCTTAACCAGCATTAAACCAGTCCAAAAACAAGACTATGCAGCACTTGGGTATGCAATTAATATTTACTAATCTTTACTTAGTTAGGAACAACCTCTCTCTCTCAGCTTCTTTTACTGAAGATATTTGTGACCAAGGGAGCACTTACACCATCTTGTACCTTCTGTCTCTCTTGTGTAGTGCCTAAAAGAACAACAATAGAAATATACTTGCAGGGTGTCTATTTATAATGTGTAGTTATTAGAAAACAGGGATAGTCACAGTGGAGAAGTGTTGAGAACACCTAAATAGATGCTAAATACATGTGAGCTGGAACATGGTAACTTTGCAAGACAATGCCTTATCTTAAAAAAGGTCTTTATTGAGAGACTATAACAACTCTGAGGAGCTTTTATGAGCTTTTGTTTAGAGAATCTGTGCCCTAAACAGGGAGTAAGTAGACCCTGTCATTGACCATTGTGGTCTACTCTGTCAGTAATATACATACTAAAGAGAAGTCATTGATTGGAGCCTTTTACAGCATTCCCTGACACGTCCAACTCTACATTCTCTATTGCAACCATATATTGTTAACATGAATATAATGTTCTTTTGTACGTGCTTTGCAGTGGAAAAGTATTATGGATCCACCGAGGCTCAACAGTATTCATTTGGAACTTCCATTTAACAATAAAACTCCGTACTGCAGGAAAACCTTCCTACTCATGATTTTAGATTAATTCAAGATAACATACATAGCATTCTTAATATTATTCCACCGTGGGATTGCTTATTTCATAACTAAATTGAATCAAAATAGAAATAATATTTTCCAGAAGAAATATTCGCGTATCTAGAAAAGATAGGTTATAATAATGCATTGGTATATATCCACAACCTCAAAGGCAGAGTTGAGGTTGAAAATTTATCATTAGCAGGAGTAAGCATTACTGGATTGTCAGGTATGGTTTACCATACAGTATGTTGCAGTCACTCCTTACTACTTGGAAAAAATGGCTTTTAGTATTAACTTCAAGCTGTCTAGTTCAGTAGGTTTGCCAGACCTTAAGTTTGTAGTTAATTTATCTTTTTAATTAAGCTGTTATGTAAATTGTATATGGTTTTATCTGGAAATTACTCCTTATCCTTTAAAGATAATAGTAAATGAAAAATTCTTGTTAGCAATGTCTGAACTCCCAAGGGCAGGAATTCAGGGGACTGCAGGTGCATATTCGAATCATATTTAAGAAGCAAAACTGTAGTTTGGTTTAGTTTCATATCTGCACTAGAAATTTCATAAATTTCCTATTCAGAAAAAAATCCCAGAAGTGAGCTGAAAAAAAGGCCTGAAAACACCTTTATTTTTAATACTTCCACAGTTTGCTTTCAGTTTTGATGAAAACGTTTTCTATGCAACATTCTTCTCTCTTTCTAGGTCTTGGTCTCATTTAAAGTTTTGACTTTGTCTGTGGGTGAATAAAAACATCTTTGTGGCAATAGGTGGAAAATCAACAACTGAAAGTTATTTAGAGCATTCCCATTCATTGAGAACATCTGAGCATCTGTTGCAAGACTGTTGCTCAGTTTTTATTTTCTTATATTTCCTGAGCAGAGGCAAGATGATAAGGATGGTATTGTTTTGTATTTAAACCACAGAAAACCTGTCCCAGTGCTAGGAATGAAGCATGTGCTGTGGGTACTGTCCTGGGCCAAACAGTGGCACAGGCCATGTTACACAACAGTGAAGGGTCAGGCAGGGGGACTGAATTCTCCTGTGACCTGCTCTGTGACAGTGAATCCTTTTAGCCAGGTCTGGTACTGGTGCTCTATTTGTGTGCCCAGATACCAAATAAACTCAGTCTGCTGGGATTTAAGAGATTTGTTGTCCTATTTAGATTATGAGATGGTGCCATTTACATTCAAATATCATGATGGTGATGTAACATGTAATAGATATTTTATGTAAATAAAAATGCACTAAAGTTGAAAAAATTTCTATTATTTTATTGGGAACAACTCCTTTAATATGTTGCTTTGATACATGCTTCTTTTGATATTTTGGACTTCTGAACTTTTTTATCTTTTTATACAAAGCAGAGGGAGTTTATACTCATCTGAATGTTACTTACATTCAGAAATCAGTTTTGTTTGTGTTTTCTGGGCCATTTGCAAAGTAAGCACAGTAATCAGCAAACTTATTTACAAAGCCAGTTGTTTGTCCTAACTCAGGTCAAAACACTGAAATTTTGTCCTGTGAGCATTCTCTGAAATCCAAATGAATTATTATCAGTCTTCCTTTGCTTTTGATCCTGTTGTAGGATGATGTGTTTTCCTAATGATGCAGAATCTCTCATTAAGTTCAGGAAACAGGATATAAGGATAAGTCAATTGACTCAATTTATGGGCATAATAAAGCAGACCCTATTACCTTCAGCAATCAAGGCAAGACAAAACACAAAGTTGTAAAGTTATTATGACAAATAACTTAGTATTTACCTGCAAATATAAAGTTAATACATTGTGCTTTTGAAGCAGAATTCAAGGCATTAAAATCTGAAAATAGTAGTCAGAGTCTATTGTTTAATGTTTCATCCCAGAATATTTCAGATTTTATTCAAAGCCAGAAATATCTGTTACTAAAGCAAGAATTTTTTTAAGTATTTCCTAATGTCTGCTCTACATCTCCTTTCGGCCTTTCTGAGTCAGTGTTAACAGCTGGGGTATTTTTTTTCCTTACTTGCAATATAATTAAAAACAAATTTAGCAGGAGAATAGAAGTTTTGTCTGTTGGAGGCTTGTTAGTTCTTAGGAAGGTGACTGGCAACATGCACAGCTGTTCCTGACAATTATAAAGTTTAAACAGCAAAACAAGAGAAAGAGGCTGAATTTACCAAATCTGGTTTCTTTTGCATGTTAGTGAGAACAAGTAATTGGACAGGCTGGAGTTCTTCATGCAGCATGCTCAAAACAAACTTCTTCATATGTAACTTTATTACAGAAACTGCAGATGAAACTTGATAGCTTCCCAGAGAAAGTGATGCAATAGATGCTTCCAAACTGCATGGAACACAGTAGCAGGAAAAGAAAACAATTCCAACTGCGACCTGTTGGAGCAAATACAGAGGAGGGCCATGAAGATGATCTGAGGGCTGGAGCACCTCTCCTATGACAACAGGCTGAGAGAGCTGGGGTTGTGCAGCCTGGAGAAGAGGTGACTCCAGAGAGACCTTAGAGCGCCTTCCAGTACCCAAATGGGGCCTACAATAAAGCTGGAGAGGGAATTTTCACAAGGGCATGGAGGGACAGGACAAGGGGTAGTAGCTGTAAACTGCAAGAGCGTAGTTTTAAATTAAATATTAGGAAGAAATTCTTTACTGTGAGGGTAGTGAGACACTGCAATAGGTTGCCCAGAGAAAGTGTGGATGCCCCATCCCTGGAAGTGTTCACTGCCAGGCTGGATGGTGCCCTGAGCAACCTGGTGTAGCGGAAGGTGTCCCTACCCATGGTCAGGTTTTTGCAGCTAGATGGTCTTTAAGGTCCCTTCCAACCCAAACCCTTCTGTGATTCTATTTAAGCTAGACTTTTTTGCCTTAACAAGAAAAGAAGTACTTTAAACTTCAACTGGAATATAGTCCCAAAACTGGCAGAGAGATGTTGCTTGTTCATGCAATGCCTTAAATTCCATTTACCTATATCCAATTCAGTTCAAAATTATGAAAAGATGTCTTGTGCTTGTGCATTAATTAAGTCTGTCATGGTAAAAATATTGTAAAAGCAGGAAAATGGGACAATACTGAAGGAAATGGATGAAGCAAGTTGTCAGTCATTGGTACTATTTCCAAATACTGAACTGTGGTGCTCAGGAACAAGTCTGTATTGAGATGCTCTGACTCTGTACGAGCTGTTATTCTAGGGAATATTTAACTCAGGGCTTTGACCACCTATAACACTTCCTGTAAGGAAAGATGCATTCATCTGGGTGTCTTATGTCCAAAGTCAGTTCAAACAATAATACTTCACTCATATTATTTTTGAGTTATTCAAAACATCTTCTGTGGTGTGACATTGGAAGCAGATATTGCAAGGAAAATTATGTGAGTAACCTTTACATATCATTTTTATGCTTGTTTGTGAAGTGTTTTTGAATCTTAAGGAGTTGTAAGTGCTAAGTGCAAGGCATCATGAATATATGATATAACTGTATGTTCATTAGCATTAAAAATTAAGAAAATAATTTCTTCCATTGCCAGAACTCACTCCTATGTTCAGTCACTTAACAGGCAAAATTAAAATAAAGTATGAACAACACCTTTCCTATGCCAAGAAAAACACTGCATTTCAAGACAAGGGGCAAAGGAAGTAGAGTCAAAATTGAAAATGTTTTCATTATTCCCTTTGTACAACTGCCATGAAAAATGATCTTGTAAGCCCACTTACCATGTCTCACCTTGCTTTTTCTCCCTTGATATATGTGCCCACACTTCTGAATAACTACTACTTGCTACAGTAGTCAAAATAAAATGTAACAGCAGGTCCAGTGCAGATGCTGTGTAAAATAAATGTAATAATGATATTCATGATTTTACTAACTTAGTGAACAAGAATTTACCTTAGGAATAGGGATGCGTTTGCTGTCCATCATCATTAGTTCATTCATCAGCTAGGTGTTGCTCTGGGCAGCTGGTATGCTATTTGCCTCTCCTGGATTTAGCTTACTAGTTTAGCCAGAAAGGTTTGCATTTCTTTTGTTTGCTTCTTGTACTTGCTATGAGCAGTAAGGAAAAGGACACTTACAACACCTGAAGAGCCAGAAAGCATCATGACTGTGCCCTGGGATTTGTAGTTGTTTAGGAGGAGCCCAGCCTTTTGATTCAAATTCCAGTGAATGTAGTAGTTGAATCCGATTTTGCAAGAGCATTTATGGTATTCCTTTAAAAATCTGTTTGTTGCTGCTGTTAGACAACTTGAATAATTTTTGAATGCTGCTTATGATCAAATAATATCCAGAGAGGGAAGATAAATTAATATTTTTCATTTGTTCATAACTAAGCTTTTTTGGGGATAGATACACCTGTGTAACTCCCATTCATTGACTCTCACTCTCATTTCAAACCTCATTTGAAACATATTTTCTTTCTACTGTAGTTTGCTACTTAGCTCCATTACTTAGTTACTGAACGTATTTATTGACAAACACATAGAGTGGTACCAAATGGCTTGTGAACAGGTATGTTTTACTGCAAAAAATTAAGAAAAAGCATACATGTTTAGATCTGATAATATGATGTGCCTGCAAATTAAGTATGTGAAGTTTCATGAATCTCATAAAAATTAATTAATCTTCTTTAGATCTAGATATTATGCCTTTCATCTTCTAGGTTTTGAAAACAGCATAGAAAAAAAAGCACAAACTAACTGACTTTTCCCCAGTATAGGAAAGTTAGAACCAAAGCTAAAGGCCTAATAAAAAAGTAAAAGTAAAAAATAGAACCCCTCTAAACTGTCTGGAAGAATTTCAAGTGATTATAGTGAGCACCACTCCTTGGTGGTGTCAAAAATGTAGGCAAAACTCAGTTCTAACTGTAGTATAGACTTCTGTGAATGAAGGCTGGGATTTGAGGAGGCTACGGATATTAGAAAACTTGGTTGCTGGGGATCTGAAAGCAGACATTGGTCACTAGGGCTTCAGAGGGAGAATTTTAGGGCATTGTATGTGGGGATAAAGACTTGTGGAGTCAGTAGAGCTCTGGAGAATTTGGTATCTGAGAAATAATAGCATTCTATTTGAGAAATCATAGATCACCTCCGTCCATAGGATCCACAGGAAATTATGAAGACAAGCTTTGGTGGGGGGCTTAGTCATGTAAGAGCAAGGAGTTTTTTCCTTCCTTGCAAAAGCTGCTATTCAACCTTTTCAGTCTTCTGGATGGGGAAAGAACAGAAAGAGGAAGAAGACAAGGTCCAAATACGAAGAGTTCCCTGTATGTGGGAGGGTAAGACTAGAACCATGTCTGGGAAAGAATGGTGTAGGAATTGAGAAATGAACTGTACTCATTAGAGCAGGGCTTTCTTCTCCTTTTGCTGGTACCTTATCTGCTGGTACTGAGAGGAACAGTCAGCAATGAACACTATGCCTTTACACTCTCCTGGGCAGTAATGGCAGGAGCAGTTGGCTGTGAAAGCAGAAGAGTTTGAGAGGAGGTGTCTTATGTCATTAGACACAAAATAAGCAGTGTGTCACTGCAGGCTGTTCCTGCTTTGTTGAGTGAGTGTTCTGGTCACGTGAGAGCAACACAGGAAAGTTTGTAAGCCCTTCCTATACAGTGTATATTTCACATTTAAGCTAACAGTTGGTTAGTGTGTGGATTGATGATAAAACAATCAGGACATAAATGAAAATATATGTAGCAAATGTTGAATTCCAGGCATATGTATTTCCTTTTAAAGTTGCATATAAGAAAAAATCCTCTGTAACCACTTTGCGAATTGGCAAACAGAGATCCAAGCAGTGGCTGCAGCAGCTGTAGGTGACTGCTGAGTAGCCAACATTTATGTTTCAAAAAGTCGGTGCACATTTGAAAAAGTTCACTGCACATTCATGTGTCACTGCATGTTTTTATGGCCCTGCTGTGCATGCAGAATTGTTTGTTTTCTTCAAATAGAAAATAGTGTGAACCTGACCAGCACTATATAATAGCATAGACTCCTCTTCAAACATCTGGTTCCTTTCATACTGTAATAGACAAACAGCTAAACATTCAGTGGCTTAATTTCTTTTTCTTTTTGTAAATCTGGGGCATTCAGATGCTTATCAGATCCTGACTGGCTTGCTGGTTTTACTTAGGCAAAATCACTACTGACTTTGAAGCCTATATCAGCTTTGTTTAGCTAATGAGCATTGACTTGAGAATCTGGCCCCGAATTCCTTTTATAGATAAATCATCTGGAGCTCTCACATAAGCAAACTGACTACTTATGTTTCCAGTATTTTTGGGGTTTCCTAGCATCATGATCATCACTGAAATAAATGACCTTTCTCACAAACCTTTAATTTCTAAGTGGGATTTGGAATTTAAAATAGAGGTTTATATAAAACACAGTTCTGGCAGGAAAGTGAAGTAAGTTCAGCAACTTTATACCCAGTAACACTCCCACAGAAACAGATAGCAGTAGTATCAGACTTCAGTTGGAGCAAAACTGACAAATACTAGGAAATAGGACCGTGTGACCAAATGTTTGAGGACTTACAGCTGCAAAACATTATATAACATGTGGGCAGCTACACAGGTGTTATAAAACTGCTGGTGTTGAGGGACTATTTGATTAGCTAATTGCCCTTATAAAGGGACAATCTAATCTGAGTGAAACTCCCCCATCTGAAAACTCATTTTGTCATTCTATTTTCAAATTTTCTCTCCACAAATTGCAGCTAAAAAGAATTGGAAATTTAGAAGAAAAGAAAGAAAGAAAAAGAGAATCAAATTTGTCAATAAAAAAATCAACTTTTAAAATTCCTCCCTGGTGGTCTGGTATTATTAAATATTCTCCTTGATTTTTTTTTAATCTTGGTTTATTGGAGGGAGAAAAACAATTATCTGTAAACATAATTTTTAATGCATGGTAATAAAAATAAATGGTACAGCTCTGCTGCTGCTCACCTAAATCTTCTTCCCTGGTGGTCTAGTGGTATTAAATAATCTGTTCCACATGTATTCATCATTTGCTGACAGGAAAAGGAAAACTTTTTACATTTTATTGTCCAAAAAACAAACACAATGTTACTTAATCAGGTGGGAAAGACTTTTTTGAGGATCACTCATGAAAGAAAAGAAACATTTTACTTTTCCAGATGGTGTAATTTTAGCTCTCCTAATTTACATGACAATTATCATGAAATTAGAAGGGCAGAATTTATTTTCAGGATGCCCTTTGTGTCCAGACTATATTTGTTATAGTTTTATTCTTTTCTGCAACAAATTAGCTAAGTAATGAGTGTTTGCCACAAGTTATCTCATTGCTGATGAGGCATTCTTTGCTTCAGGATATTTAATGTCAGTTTTACATTCATACATAACATGTTTTTTATGTAAATCTTGTGTTGCTTTACTAAAGTAGATCAGCAAACCTTTATTTCTCCTATTTCAAAGACTGATAAACTGATAGGTGGTGGTGTGCAGTGTGGACTTGCCTGCAGCTTTGTGGCAATTCCATGACAAGGGAGGAAGATAGAGTCCCTAGTCTGTGGGGTTTTTTCCCCATCTCTAGTGTCTTCTATTTCAGAAACATGAAGATTTAATTTTCCAAATACCCTTAAAGAAAATAAGCTTTCAGCAGTTGATGTGGAGTACTCATTAACTCTTATCCATCATCTTTTCTGGCATTTGTGCAAGTTTTAAAAAAATGCTGGAGAAATTTTTCCTTTACTAGCTTTTAACTGTAATGTCATGGTGTGTGTACTCTCCTCTCAGAGAAGAGAAAACAAAAAATATTGATTTGTTGGACAGGGTATTATTGTATTAACACTGAATTTTGAAAACACAACATTTCCACACGGTTATATTTTTGGTTTTGGCATTAAGTTAAGTAACATATTTTAGAGATTTATCTGTCCTAACTGATGATGCTTTTCATTTTGTAAAACAATATATATGATTTACTTATTAAATACAAGCCGATATTATTAACATATAAATCTCAAGTTTTATACTGGGTGTATACTTCATATGGCACATTGGGGATGTTGACAGAAACTGCTTCATTTCCTTTGGGTTGTTTTACTTTGATACAGTTTGGACATTGAAAACAGCAGTGGGTAGAAAATGCGTGCTGGATCATTTTTACAAAAGCTAGTGCAGGGGCTGTTTTTTTTTTTAAAAGGCCTGTAAGTAACAGGATCATAATCGACTGCCACAAGATGTAATTTTGTTCTCATTAAGCTGTGAAGGCTTGATAACTCAAGAGAGGTAAACTACCAGAGAAGAATAGATTCCCTATGACAACGATGTTAAAAGTAAAAAATTGTCCTAACGGGTTCACAGCCCATTCTTGAGAAGCACAAATATTTTTGCTTTAAAATAGGAAAATATGTACTTTTGTTTTTAAACATGAATTGCTTTTATCTCAGAGGTATAAAATAATTAACTTAAACTCTGATAAAATCTGTAGTTTGTAATTGAAAACATGTGCATTGTGGGACCAGTGGAATGTTTCCAGCCAAGCTGTGTGTGGCAGAAAAGAATCTCTACAGAGCTCAAAGCATTCCTGGTTTTATGGTGAATGTCTCTCTCTCCTCACTGAATTCTTATTAATCAGTTTTATTTACATGGCGTTGTAGTGATCTGTTGAAGAGTAAAATGCTTTAAAAACATTTTGAAAGATGCATAAGAGTCCTTGAGGGAGTAGACTTTAATTTAGCAGCAAGTTCCATTATAAACCACATTCAGTGATAAGGCTTGAAAAAAACTCAAACTTGTTATGTATGTGTGTATGCATGTGTTTATTTTCTACTGATGTTGTTGGAATGACTTCTTGGCAAACTCCCTTATGGTGAAGTGATGAATTGTTTCTGTGGCCATGATAAGGATATATTTCATTAGGATATAATATTTATTCACATTAACTATCATGAATATATTATAAAAACTTTTTCATTGAACAGCTTCTCTCTGGGGCATGTATTTCCCAGGGATGGTAACATAAACCAGAGTGCTGCCTTTGGGGCAAATGCCACACTGTTAAAAATGATGATTGAAAACGAAACCCTAATCTAAACCCATTACTTGTGTCTAGCAAACAGTCTCTTTTCCCTTAAAATATTTTTATAGAATATTTTATTTGAAAAGAAACTCACAGTTTCTAAAGATTGTTAAGTTCTCAGCAATGGGGTCTATTGTCACATTTCCAAACTGCAAGAACATATTTTCCTTATTTCCTAATCAAGTTATTGGTAATACCATGGGGTTGATTGAGTTTTAATCCCTGCAGCATTCCTTGAAAGACAATCTTTGTATAGTTACACTGGAAAAAAAGTTCAGTCTGTTTTACAAAAGCTTCCTAGGCCATAGGTAAGTGTGTAGTAGCTTGCATGTAGCAACTCCCATGTTGCTGTGGCTGCTGTTGCTGGGGAACTCTCTTTAGTCTAATTAGTTCAAAGAAAGCTCAGATACATCTATGTGAATTGCAGATCTACTTGCAGAGTCTTTGAAAAATTCGCTGATTGTGTAAATAAATGCTGGAAATATATTTTAGGTTAGAGAATGACACACAGGGTTTGCAGGTACTTAATCAACCGGAATGTTTTTAAAAAGCACAGTGATAAAAATGGAAATTCCATTGCACAGACTGCCTACAGAAATCTTTCTGGTAGGATGGTGACTCTGCAGCACAGATCTCTGTAGCTTATGTTAATTAAGAAACTAGAAGAAACCATTGGAGGTTACTGTTTTCTCAGAGACCTTACCATAACTTGAGGAGAGAAAAGCATTTTGTTAATAAAGTGTTTTACAGCAAAGAATACAATGTTTTATTCTCTGTTCTGAAGATGTAGGATCCTTCTGGTCTCACTCCTGTAAAGTCTTTAAGATGGCTCAAGTATCAAATCAGAAGTCATTACTCTGATATAACTGCTTTCAATATTGGAAAAAGAATGTAAACTACTTCATGCTTTGAAAGAACTTTGCGTTACTTTTGTAGTGCTTTCTTGTTTTGTTATTTCTTTTCCCCTCATAAGCCAGTCTGACTCTGAAGCCACTGAAGAGTTTTAAGTGTTCAGTGCTAAACATTAGATTTGGCAAAAAGCCCTCAGCTCTGGTAGGGGCACAGAGATTTCCTAGAATAAAAAAGGTTTTGATTTCAGGATAAGAAATCGTGGCTAAAACTATGAAGAAACAGTGCCCTGAGCCCATTCAGCTACACCCACCAAATCTATTTGAAGCATTACATTTTTGTAAAAGCCAAAGCAGATTCTTCAGTACAAACAAACATGCCACCTATCCTTGTTCTCATCTGTTCCAAACTACCAAGAACTTATATACTAATTAAAAATAATATTTAGTCTATATGAACAGGAATTTAAAGAAGCTAGTGAGGGTTCAGTTTGAAACAAACAGAAGGGATCCTTTTTTTACCTGAAAGAAAGTAAGCAGTAGAATTCCTGACCACACTGTTTATGTTTAGTATTGAACTTGCAAAAAAATCATTGATTCAAAAAACAATTAGACAAATTTCTGAGACAAAAATATTAAATACAAATTTACTGCTTTGGCTTAGAAAGTCCTCAAAGTACAGATTGCTAGGAAGTGGACTATTCTGGAGAAATAGCAGTATGTGATATATAGTCCTTCTGAAGCATCCTTATTGTCTATAACAGAAGGCAAGACGGGGGATTAGATAGATTTTGACATGGCTGTTCTGTTGATACACTGCTGTAATATCATTACTTTGACAGCACTAGTGCTTTGTCACAGAGTAGTTCTTCTTACAAGTTGTTAGTCTCTTTGATACTTGCACTAATATCAAGGACATCAGTCTTCATAGTCACAGTTAAGAATTAAAATAGTCAGTATTTATGGGCATTGTTCTTATTTCTGTTATTGCCTCCTTTTGTGACTTTGAATTCTTCAGCTTGTGTGCCTCTGCTTACCTAACTTAAGTAACTATTTTTGAGTTTTCATTAGCTGAGTGTTAAGATTCTGAGTGATGTCAAAAGAAGAGTCAACTGACACTGAAAAGGCTCAACTTCATGATTTTTATTTATCATTGTTCTCTTTAATTTTGATTTTCATATTTTCATTAAGTTCACAAAGTGTAAGTGTTGTGCTGAAACGATGAAGAAGAGTGATACATACTGGTGAAACTTATATTTGGAGAGGTAAAAAATGCTTGGAAGGGAAACTTCGGTTATAAGCTGTAAATCTGAGGAAAGTATAATTAGCATCTGAAAATCCTTTCAAGCAAAAACAGCTGTATAGCATTATAGCATTAACCTTAGTATTATTATGCATTATAGCAATACATTGACATGCCTTTAATCATACAGAATAAAGACAGTGATACATAAATTATTTAACAAAACTTCATGACTTGTAGTCATCTCAGCATATGATATTGTCCTTCTTCAAGGCAATAATGAATCAAAAAATGAAGTTTCTTGTGTTTTGGATTCTTCTTGAGAGAAGAACATACCCGTGGACATCTGACAGGAGAGATTTGTTGTTGCATCAAAAGCTCTGAAAAGTGGTGGTAACCCTTGCAGACCCTTTATTCTGGAGTGTCTTTGTTTTGAACTCGTTGCTGAAGCAGTTTGAGCAGCCTGATAGTGCATGCATGATATCTTTTCAGTACATAGCTGAATGGGAGCCTTTTGTTCTTTAAATAGTTATCATGCATAAGACTTGATCTGAAGAATGGTAATTTTCCTGAAACAAGCAAGTCTGATGTCTTTGTGTATATGCTGGAAATCATACTCATCCTCGGAGCATGACAAAAATAAAAACATTTGTAGACAAACGGAAGCCAGAAAGAAATCAAAACAGACCGCTCTCAGAACGAGAAATCTGAACTGCAACTCTGAAAGGATCACAGCTTGCAGACCTGTGGGTAGGAAAGCTGGCAGCGCCAGTGTAGCACTGGCCAGTTCCAGGTCTAGAGGCTGGAGACACACCAGTACAATAACCCTGGGAGACCTACTGGTCCTGCCCTACAGGGTTTCAGTTCTTGTGCTGGTGGAGTTGTTGACAGGAGAGCTCTGTGGCTTCAAGGGATGCAGAGCAACCCTTCTACCCAGCATAAATGGGTAAGAGCTTAGTCCTAACACTGGGAGAACATGGTAAGAATATAGTCATTTAAAAGCGTCATTCAAGTCATAACATTGACTAGTGACCTGCAAGGTTTGCATTATGTGCATCAGTTGTGGTCTGAACTTGGAAGAAAGAACTGTGTCTGGGAGGTTCATTCTTGAGAAGGAATTAAAGCTCTTCTGAGTGTGAGGATTACACCCAGGTTTACATTCAGTGTAAGGAATACATTCATTACAACATTTATTAACTGTAACCAATAAAGCCAATTAGTTTACATCACATCAGAACTTGACATGATTTTCTTAACCTGTCACATAGGTTCAAAATTGAACCTATCACATATAGTTCTGCATTATCCAGATACAAATCAACCCAAATATCCTGCCCTTTTTGTTAATATTTATAATGTAGCACCCAGTCCTTCTAAGTCTCTCCTTGAATGCCAAAATATTCAAGAATACCATAAGAATTGTTTTGTCTTAAGAACTACAGTGAATTTCACCTTGGGAGTAGTCCTGTGTGACCTCTTTGATGCTGTTTCTGGAGGAACTGCTGAGATTTCTATTTCTTGCCCTGTCTGTGAAACACTACTGCAACAGCCTCAGAGAGGTGCACAGCCTGTGCTGTAATAATGATGAGACAGGCTCTTTTGCTCAGCAAAGGAGAGGACCATCCTTTTCACATACAATCTGAAATAGAACTCATTGCCTTTTGCTACTAAATATTAATAGATTGATTTTGTAGGACAATGTAGGTCAACATTTTTTGTTATGTGAGAGTGTGAATGAATTCGAATGAAGATATTGACAATAAAGATGAGAATTGTCTGGGTAAGATAGTGTTGAATGTGCACAATAGCTTTGAGCAAATAGAAGACCATTTTGTGTCTTCATAAGATCATAAAATATTCCAAAATTCATATAAAAAAAGAGTTTTAAATGATGGGTTGGAAATTGAGCACAGTAATATAGCTAAGCACAGAGAAATCTCCCCAGGGAGGATGGGATTGCTCTTCCTTTGTAATCTACTGGCCATCAGCTTGTTCCAGGGCAGAGAGTGGAGGCTATGGTGATAGCACCAGCTAGTTAGCTGTTTCCAGGCGTGCATTTGTCTCCGTAGATGCAGTTTGTGCATAGCTCCTGCAGCTACCCAGGAGAGCTGCTTTTTCAGTGGCTTCTAGCCTTCGTTATCCTCACACAAGAATAACACTGTGACATTGAACATATGGACTTGTTCTACAAGAAGCTGCACTTCCCCACAGGTAAATAAGCTGTTTTATGTGAGAGGAAGAGGTGGTTATGGATACATTTTATGTGCAGTGTATACCTACCCTTGAAATGGATCAGCTAAACTGAGCAGTGTCAAACACATTGTTGATTAGGCATATGGCAACAGCAGAATTAATAGGTTTTCTGAGTAGTTTAGCTCTCTCCACCTTTTTTCTGCTTTCCTCATATGTGCCATTATCACATTAAAGTGTATCAAAATGCTGGCTGCTCACTGAAGAATGAGTGCACCTGTGGCAGTCCATAAACAAAGGCCAGAGCTTCAGAAGTGCTGAGAACCTGGCAATTCCAGCTGATAGCAACAGAAGCTGCAGGCACCCTGCACATCTGAAAATTCAGGGCTGTTTTTTACCAGAGATCTGTCTTAAGCATGGCTGTATGTGTACTGGAGGAAAGGTATTAAAAAGGCTAAATCACACACTCATTTGTGAATGAAGAACAATAATGTTTGCATGATGATTTTGTATGTACACTTGAGATAAATCTTTTAGAATGTCAGAGTGAAAATAAAATCCTTCATATCATTTGCAGTTACTTTCAGTATTTTGAACACTTCTTAGAATAGATCTGCAGGTTTCCTGAGGGCTAGACCGTGTAAACCTGCAGCTCATGTCCTGGGGACAGATCTTTGCAATGTGGAGAGCCTCCTCGTGTGCTCAGGCTTGAGAGCTAGTGGTTGACAGAGTCCTCATTGAAGGAATGAAGTTTATAGAGACAAGTTTCAGTACTTGCAAGGGATGTCAAAGGGAAATGTGTTTTGAATATGAGAAGTTATAAGGTGCTATGGATGGTGATCTGAGCGTTGGGTATTAGCAAAATTATTGGTGATGGTTTTGGCAATGGGTAGCTATCTCCCACTTCTTCCTCCTCCTTTCAGGAAAATGAGAAAATAGTACCACACAAAATAATAATATTGCCTCATTTCATAGATTTTGGTTTTGTTCTATCTTTTTAAGAAAAAATGCATTTGTATTCTCTTGAGGAACTCTGGAGCGATGCCCACATAGAACTGAACAGTTTTGTATTTGTGGCCATGTGTTCTGAGGGTCATATAGAGAAAAAATACTGCATAAGTATTCATTTGCACAATGAAGCTGGAATCTGTGGAAAAATACTGCATGCAGTCATCTCATTAAAAGCTTAATCACAGACTGTGTAAAGCTTTCTTCTCAACTTTGCCTGCTTTGTTAATTTAGCATCGGTTTTATGTAGCTGTGTAAGTGTGTAACTATATTAACCACCATGGGACCATCACAGAACTTATTGGAATTGTCCTTGGCAGGAAGACTGTTAACTGCATAGATATCAAAAAGTTGTGGTAATATAGACATTGATGCTTAATATAGCAACAGCCCTTTCTTTGCCTGCTGAATTGTATATGCAGTATTTTCATAAGCACTAAGCTCACTCAAAGTTTAAAAACAATCCCTCTCCCCAAAAAACTAAACAGAATTATCACTGATTTTATTTCAATCAGTGCATGTATTTATGAAAGACAATGTTATTTTACACACACACACACACACACACACACACACACACACACACACACAGGTCTGAGTTTACAAATACTAAACAACAAAACAAGTAATTTTTAGTATATTACACTGGTAGTCGTTGGCTGCATAGAGGATATGCCCTGCATTTTTGCTAATACTAAAGGCAAAATCTCTAACAAACAAACCCCAATACCCTCTGCTGGGGGGAAGATAAAGCGAAAATAAAGCAAAAATAAAAGCTCGTTTTCATAAATTTACATGTAACACAACATTTAACTATTACAACCTTTTTGGAAAAAATCCTTGACATATGACAGATCCCATAGTGTTGTTTGTTTGGGCTTTTTAATTCTTCTCTGAGCTGTTGGAATGTGTTAGAAACAAATAGGGGTCAGGAGATACTGCCTGACTAGCAAGTGTTCTGTCCCTTTAAGAGTCTAAGCTTGATTATCATGAGGAGTCTGCATGCTTCAAAGTGACAATAGTTCTTTAAGAAGTCTAATTTTTTAAAAATGATTGAAAAAAATAGGACTTCCTTCTACAGCGAGCTTTCTAGAGGCTGAAATGGAATCTGTTCCCCATCTCGTCTGTAACAGTGTCCAAAGAAATTCTCAATTTCTAATTTTTTTTTTAAAGTGCTAGGATTTTAAAGTGCCAGGATTTTAAAGTGCCAGTAGGGTGCAATTTTTATTAAAAATGAATTAACAGGGTAGGTTAGTGTAGGTAAAAAGGTCCTAAAGAAATAAAAATAAACAGATGCAAGAATGGTGAAAGGAGAAGGAATACCAAATGAATAATAAAATATTTAGTGCTTTTCAATTAACTGTTCAGACGATTAGTATACTAGTGGATTATATAATAAAAATCATGTCTATTAATTTTTTGCAGCCATTATCTTGTATGTGATTTACTCCCTTCAAATCATTAACAATGCTATTAAAAGGTAAATGTAGATGAACGTTCTGGGTAGTGTGCAGGAAAATAATATGGCTGAGGGTCAAGAATGAAGCTGAAAACCAACAGATTTTAGAGGACAGAGGTGGGGTCTGGAAGGGAACAAAAATCTGAAAGAAAATGAAATGAGGAGGAAGAAATACAGCAAAAGATGTGATCTGACTCTTTCCAGTTCCTTACTGTAGCTGAAGTGCTTTTCTGGTAAGATGCCTCGTCTCTTCCCAAAATGCTGCAGTTTAATCTTAATCCTGAACAAACCTTCACTTCATGAAAGGCACAGTCCTTTGGAATCACACAGCTCTTCTTCACTATGGAAATCTGTGTGTACATCGTGAAGAAGATAAATATGTGTATGAAGAAGAGTCCCCGGGGTCTTTTCTGAAGCAATGAAGCATCCTTGTTTCAGGTTACAATGGCAGCTTGAGGGCAGCATTTCCATCCAGAAGAAAATGGCTGTGACTCTTCATAAATAGAGTCCTTCTTGGAAAATGAGATAAAATGCATAACCAGGAATGTGTTAACCAAAGAAAGAAGAGAAACATCAGCAAAATGAAAATGAACGACTGACACATAGTTGGGGAAAGGTTACCAGTGGGAATTTCTTTGTCTGAATGGATGTTTTGTTGTATAAATAGATGTAGTTTTGTCATTGTATTAGTTGCTAGTATTAAATAAAATTGTAATCAAATTTCCCTGGTGCTTTTCACACCTGAAAATGACAGTCCTTCACACAGCTGTAAGGATTCACTGAGTCAGACTTTTGTGTTAGTGTTCATATCTTATGCTCAGGTCCCAGCTAATTAGACTGTGCATTTAAAGTAAGATAATTCTTTCTATACTTTTTTTTCTTTATGGTTTTGAGTAGAAAGGTTGGGCTGCTACAAAAGAGATAGTAGCAGTGGTTTGTGACTGACAAAGCACATTATATTAAAAGATCCACAATAGGTTTTGCATGTCCAGCATCTTTCTATAAGCACAGACTCGGGGCAAATGTCTGCTGGTGGGAGAAAAAGGTGCTAGCCAGCCTACCACAGGATGCCAACAGCATTGTCTCTGTGAAACAAGATGCTCGAAGATTGTGGCCTGCAGCATGGCTGTATGATGAATTCTGCTGTGTTTGCTTCTTACTTCCCCCCCAACTCCTTCATTGACACCTATAGGAGTAGCAGATGTGCACACTTACAGCCATTTTATAAAACCCACTGGCCCAGACCTAACCACTGGGCATGCCAGGGACTGTGTTGTCTGATGCTCTGTCCCTCAGATACATGGCAAATTCATGGCTTTTTAAGTCTAGCAATTATTTTGCACCTTTGCAAGGAAGGAAAGAAATAGGATGATACTTTTAATAGTAATAAAACACCAAGGACAAGTTGTGATCCTGAGTTGCAGCTTCTAGTTGGAAGAGCTCCTCATACTCCCTCAGCTTCTGGTTCTGGACCCTCTGGAATTCTCAGTAAAAGTCCAGTAAGACTTTACTCCCAAGTCAGCAAATATTCCCTAGAGGAAGAATACACTTCTGAGTCTACTGCACAGGAGAGACAAAGTTGGAGAGCGAAGAATGATAACTGTAGGGGCACAAGGACGTATATTTTCTCACCATATAGTTGGGGTTTTGTTTGGTTGGTTTTGAAACGTGCAGCTTTCATCTCATTACTTGTTCCATAGGTGAGGGTCATGCCTCCCTTCACACACATATAAAGGAATGAAGATGAAAGCCTTAAATAGTTGATTTTCTCACATTTCCATAGGTTTGAATATCTGTTTTCAGTAATTTCTTTGGGAAATGTTAAGTGACTTATTCCTCTGCTTTCTGAGTTACAGTGTGCTTATTTCTTCAGAAGGAAAAAAAGCTGCCTATTTATTATTAATTTTAATGAGCAAAATTATGATGAAATTATGATACATGATTTTTGTACTATTTCACAGGAATTAATATATTTAGGTAGCATAACCTAAAATAGTGAGAGGGAACCTTTACAGAATTTTTCAGCTTCACAGAAGCAAATCAAAATTTGATCATCAGCACCATGATGTATATCATCCATCAGTTGCTTTCAAGAATGCTGCAAAAGAGGTAGTCACTTCCTTAAAGGTCTTTCTATAGGGGCAGTATAGAGAACATATATATATATATATAACTGGGTTATCTAACTCTGAGCATGCTCATATAAGACACACCACCAAATGAAGTAATGACTGATGGGATTAAAAAATCTTCAGAGAAGCACTTTTTTGATTTTTAGAAAGAACGGGAGAAATATTAATAAATATATACTGTGTAATTTAAAGTTTTCTGTGTTTTGACTGTGTTTCTTTATGTGCTAAAGCTACATTAATCCACACATTCTCAACTGTTTTCATAACAACACAGAGTAAAGGGGTGAGAAAAGCATTAACAATTGCCATACAAAAGTCATTCTACTTTTGTTGAGCTTGACATTCAATATGTGCTCTCAAAGAGCCTTAATTTCTGATTTCTTATTGTTCCACGCTTCAACATTTTATGTAAAAAATGTAGTGAAGGGGCAGCTTTTAAAAAATTCTGCATTCTCGTGAATGTGAGTCATTGTTTTAATGCCTCCTGTCACAAGGTTTCTGCTGATTCCTTATTGCCGACCCACTTGAGGTCTCTTTCTCTACTGTAGCATCTCCTTTATCTCTCACCCAGCCTTCTGCAGGGTCCGTCTCCTCCTTACTGTGCTGAAGTAAAGTTTGAACTAATAAACCTGAGCCCCTGTTGTACTGTTTACAGTACTGTTTTTATCATTAGATAGTGCAACTGCCTGACATTAATTTATCTAATTAATGTTGGATTCATATATATTTGTGAGTTCTACAGTTTACTTATGCACTCTGTGAAAAAAGTACTTTCTTTTCTTCATTTAAGACCTGCTAGCTGATTATTCCTTGAGAATTTTGGGAATTTTCTGTAATCTGTTCTCATTGAATGCACATTCTGTGTAGTATCAAAACCAGTCTCAAACAAGGCAATTACGAGCTTATCCATTAATAAGTTTGTTTCTCTGTCAAAGTTGAGAAAAGCATAGTCTTTCTTTCATTAGCTGAGATGGAGGTAACACACAAAATTGTTGCAAGCCAAAAGACCCCTCTTGGGGATAAACAACCTTCAGAAATATTGTCTGTTTCTCAGGTATCAGGCTCATTTCTGCTGCCAGACTTCATTGAAGTCAAAAGCAATTTTCCATATGTGATATTTTAGTTTTATTCTACTAAAAGCAATATACTATTTGAAAAATCTCCATTAAAGAACAGTTATAGTACTATTTACTACATGCATAATATCCCAACTTGTCTTTCTTCTGTCATTCTCTTTCATATGCTGTCATACCTAAACATATTCAGATCTCCTATGCACTATGAGCATGAATACTTCTGCTCAAATCTATTAGAATCTTTCCCTAGATGAGTCTTAGCAGAAATTGTACCAATATATCCGTATATATTCACACTTTTTATTAGTTCCATAAGAAATATGGGGTAAAGGCAATTTTCTGAATGTCAAAAAGTTATTTTAACTATTTGTTTGGAACACTTGTTGTGTTAGCTCTTCTACACTATAATAGATAAATAGATGCTGAGTTAATAGTGGCAGCTTTATGTCAACTTTCATAATCTGAATTGTCTCATAAGTGACATAAAACCTCATTAATTTATTCTAATAGGTCATATATAAAAATATTTTCTGTTCATATAAAAAATCTAGAAACTGCTCCAAACTGATTGAAATGAAGACCTTACTATAATGAAGTAGCAACTTGACAAAATTTCCAAGTTTTTATAGACAAGCAAATTAAAGAAGTGTAAAAGCCTTGCTATAATGATCAGAATATGTGATTAGCTAAAAATACCTTTTGGGCCTTTCAGTGGTAGCATCAATATCAAGGAAAGAAATTTGCATGAAAATAATCTTCTAACAGCATGTGATAGCTTTGGACTGAGGGGGAGCTCGGAGCTGATCTTAGAGCTCTGGTGGTACTGAGGCTGGTGGGATGTCATTATGGAATTGTATCCAGCTGATTTCTTTGCAGTAATCCCTGCATTTGTTAAATAACTCAAAACAGATAAAAGTATGCCTCTTTCAGGTTTTTGTGTTTATTTTTCCCAAATGCTTGCAATTCTTTCTTAGTCTAGAAATTCCACTTAATAAAGTTAGTTTCAGCTTTGTTTGCCTTTCTTCCCCCCCTTGGAAAAACTGAGGCATACAGTTAAAGCACCCTTTTTCATTTATAAAATGGATGGGTAATTTACCATAAGCATGTCCTCAGTATTAGGATTATTGTTGACCTTTGTTGGTCTACTGATTGTTTTAATTTATATTTAAATATGTTGCATGGTAGCAAACCACACATTTCTTGTTCACCACTGTATATGGAGCCACATTCAGTTAAAGTTCACTGGTGTTTTTCCTTGGGATTTTGTCTTGACCAGAGAGGAAAGTTATCCACAGAATTTTAATGTGAACTTCACTGGTGTTTAAAGCTCAGTGACATTTGGAACTGGAAGTTTGATTCTGGTCCATTGCTATTCTTAATTTTACTTTGTTTATTGCTGCTACTGTAACAAATGTATTTCTGATGCCATGATTTCTGTTGTCCCTGATACTATCAACCTTACTCTTAATATGGCAAGAATGGCATGAGCAAGTATCGCTTATCATTTCAATTGTCAGGTTAGTTTTATATGCAATAGACTGAAACTTTGCCCTAATCCATTAATTGAGTTTGTTTAGAGTTGGACAAAGAATTCCACCCTCTGCTTAGATGCCATATGATTAACTTTTTTAGGTGATATTTCTCTTTCATGTATTTGTGTTTTTTAAAAAAGAATAATTCCATTTTAACATCTATCACCCATGCACGGAAAGTTATTAAAAGTATATGTCTCATCAGGTACAAATGCTACAAAGCATGGTATGTCTTCATAGAGACATTATGCTAAAAGATAGGGTGATTAAATGGAGAACACAAAAAGGTGTAAGGACATGGAGATAAAGGGGGAAGATGTTTTCTGTAGGCCAATAGTACTGCCACTGATAAAACTCATCACAATATTCTGATATGTTTTATTTGAAAGATAAGATTTAATTTTATTTGGATGTAGCATAAATACAGAGACAGCAGTGATTAGATTCAAGAAACCAGAATATGTCAGTCTTTCATAACAAGACAAAGAGAGTATGGATAGTTATTAGTTTAAGAAAGAATTGAAATTATTTGTGTGCTTTCTGGGTTTTGTCAGTTCGAAGGTGATTTCTGAATACACTAAAGTACCTTTTCTTATTTGTGGAGCAGCCTGTTCTCTCCTGGTATTATATTCCAGAAAAGATTCACTGGATACATTCCTTACACATGATTGTGCATAAAGCGCTTGGAAATCAGGGGGGAAAAATTGCCTTAGACTAATAAGTTAGATCTACGTCTTTACTGTTGTTAGGCATAAATTTTCCTGCATATAGGTGTAAACAACTTCTTCTTGTGATAGAACAAATGGCTCTGGAGAGATGGTTATGAACATGAAAACGGGAAATATCCATTTACATTCTGTTAGTTTCAGTAGAAAATGCAGAACGCTGTTTTCCATGCATAAAAATATCTGAAATGTACTCTGTTTGGTGGATTGCAGTTACACGCAACTAACATCACACAGGTAGGTGTTTTCTATCTCAATACGTTTTCATATTGAGATGCTGTCTGGTTATTAAAGTTCTCTGGGTTTCTCAGGAATTACATGTTAAGTTCCATGATTCCATTATGTTTAGGCTCTTAAATGGTGTTTGTTATTGAAGCTCTGGGCTCAGCAGCTCATGAAGGAATGTGACTAATATCTGTCACATTTGGTCATTCTCTTATCGCCTTCCCAGGGAAGAAGCATGTGCAATGGAATGTCTTGTTTTGACAGAGATTTAAGTTTTTATTTTAAAATTCACAGGTTGGTTTTGGCTTATTTTAGGGACAGCAATGTCAAAGAAATATACCTTGCACTGGGAGTGGGATGGCATGAGCTTTGCAGTGGTCTTTATTCTTTGTGGGAGTTCCCTTCATGCATCTGGATGAGCTGAGGAAGATCCGTGTTCTATAGGCAAACAATCATTTTTTTGTTGAGAGTTCCACTGTTTTAGAGGGGTGTAACAGCTAACAGCCTTCCATTCAGAGCTTGAGGTGTTTTTCTTATGTTCTCTGGGTCCAGAGTGTTGAGGAAATGAGTACATGGTAAAATACAGTGTATGTCATGCTCGAGGTGGCTCTGAATGAGTTACCTCAGAGCCTTTGGAATAAAAAGAACTGAACATGATTTGAAGTTCACTTGTTAACAGAAAACATCTTTACTATGCTTGTACTTAGGGTGAGATGAGGGAATTCTGTCGCAACTTTCCTTTGTGACCCTTGGCTCTGTAGTAGCTGGGCTTGCAGATAACCATACATAGGCACAAACACTGAAAGTATCACACCTAGAATGTGTGATACCAGTCCCCTGCCTAACATTCACACAGAAGGGGCAATTTTCATGGACAGAAGAGGAAAGATATGTAAATATACAAAAGATTGGGGGTTTTAATCCTAAGTACTAGAGTCCTCTCTGTTGTAGTGTGATGTTAAAGAAGTTTTGCAGCGTAAAGGGAAATAACATTGAAGCGTGCATTACTGTGTTCATTGTGGTAATTATGTCTATAAAATTGAAATCCAACCTTGTAAATTATTGTAGGATGACTCATAAGTGGTGGTAAGTTGTTATAACAAGTCTTCGGTGAGTTGGTATTTGCAGATCAGATCCGTAATTAGTGGAAGATCCAGAAAGTGTGTTCATATAGAGGCAGTTTTGGAAAGATTTGAAGTCAGAAGGAAAGAATTTCTGGCACTTGCATGATTTTAAGACCAGGTCTGTATAGAGTACAGTAAGAGAGCACTGCTTTTATTTATTTTAACTGTTTAAATGTTTTTAGTAAATTTAAATTTTACAGAATTTTTCCTTCTGAGTATCATAAACAAATCAGTGGAATGTGCCATCCTTGTGCTAATTAAGGATCCTCCAATCTATAGTGTCTCCATCAGCTACGTGAGAACATTTATGTACTGCTTGTTTGAGGGTGACAGAATCTTCTGCACATAAAATAGCCCATTTGGAAACAGTGAACTCTTTCCCCTCAAAATGATTCTTGGCGTGTTGGATAACCACTTAATAGCCATTGAAAACAGAGAAAGAAAAACAGAAATATGTCAAGAATGGACTATATATCTAACTGTATGTATGTATCTCCAATGATGCTACAAGATGCAAATGGGATTTTAAACAAAAATCATCTGTTGTGGAGTGGAAATTAAATACTGAAGTATTAGTACAGTTTATCCACTATATAAATAAAAACCTGATAATATTTACAAAAGTGATATTTTCTAAGGAATTTCAAAATGCAAAGAATACCAGGACTAAGAAATGGAAATATCTTCCACTATTACGAATAAAGACCCCTGATTCTGCAAACATTTGCAGGAGTAAGGAACTGTGAACATACCAGCAGCTCAGCTGCTATGGCTGATTTTGTTCAAAAGTTTTCACAGATGCCCAAACCTTAGATCCTGGAAGCACCCATTAACTGTATTTTGCTAATAAAAGTAGCTTTTAATGGGGCTGCTTACATGAGTAAGACAAGTATTTGAATAATTTTTAAGGAATCCTTGCCTAGAAGTTAACGGATAATTTGAGCTATTAACTAATTAATGTGCACTTGTGAATGGTGAAATGTTCCTGCAGATGCTTAAGACAGTCTCATAAATTTGCTAACACTAATCACGCAGTAATGCTACTAGTATACTTAGTTGTCTTCAGGTTTGAGCCATGGTCTTCAATATAGTGGTAATTCAATAAAATTTTATTTTAGGCGTGTGACAGTTTAATGTTTAAAGCAATCAATGTTTTTAAAGTAGTCTTAAAAGTGTCTATTTCGTTGTGCTCTCTGGGAGAAAGAAAGCACAATGGAAGGAAAACTCATCTCTAGAAGCAGCTGAGTAAGATCTTTCATAAATATTCAAGTCTGCAGTTTTCAGCTGCTGGTTTGATTGCTAAAGGGCTAAGGTGAAATCTGTGAAGTGTTCATTGGTGAAAAGATTACAGACCCAGTGTTGTCTTACAGATCCTTTATCCTATACTACAGACTCACCCAGAGCACAATATATGCTACCATGACACTTCATTGGAAATCAGTGCTCAGTATGACTGTGTACCTTTTTGCTGGTTTGATTTTTATTTCTCTAAAATAAATATAGATAGTCAGATTGGGACAAATTTGGAAATATTCCGTAACTGGGCCTGAACAAGGAGGACCTGAGAATAAG
>NW_016690187.1:7787620-8137331 GCF_001604755.1 Lepidothrix coronata
AAATTATAATCAAGCCTGAAGCTGTTTTGGTCTTCAGAAAATGAGTATACCTACAATGGAGCCTACTGTTTTTTCCCATCAGCCATTTCTATTATTTATTTCCCCATAAGAATTCCTTGGCTCAATGAAACCACAGGGAAAAGTATTTTAGAGTTCCCAGGGATATTTTTTCTTCTGTGAGTGAAAGATATGGTATGCACATGGAAGATGACTGCATGCAGTGTTGAAGGGGAATCACTCTGGTGCAGAAAGACTGTCTCATGATTGGGATTAACATAAGTGCTTAATTGCTTGACTTTAAATATTATTGTGGTGGGTTGACCCTGGGTGGATGCCAAGTGCCCCCCAAAGCTGCTCTATCACTCCTCAGCTGGACAAGGGAGAGAAATTATAATGAAAGGCTCATGGGTCAAGACAAGGGCAGGAAGAGATCACTCAGCAATTACCACCATGGGCAAAACGTACTTGACTTGGGAAAACTAGTTGAATTATTACCAATCAAATCAGAGTAGGATAATGGGAAATAAACCCAAAATCAAAAACATCTTCCTCCCACTTCTCCCTTCTTCCTGGGCTTGACTTTATCTCTGTTTTTCTCTGCTTCCTCACTTAGAGCAGTGCAGGGGGACAGGGAGTGGGAGTTGGGGTCAGTCATCACATGTCTCTGCTGCTTCTTCCTCCACAGGGGAGGACTCCTCACACTCTTCCCCTGATCCGGTGTGTAGTCCCTCCCACAGAAGACAGTCCTCCACCAACTCCTCCAATATGAGTCCTTCCTACAGGCTGCAGTTCTTCAACTGCTCTAGTGTGGACCCCTTCCATGGGGTGCAAACCTTCAGGAACAGGCTGCACTTGGGGTCACAACTGCCTTCAGGCATCCTCCTGCTCTGGCACAGGGTCCTCCACAGTCTGCATGTGGGTCTCTAGACCCCGTGGAGCTCCATGGGCTGCAGGGGTACAGCTGCTCCACCATGGTCTGCACCACGGGCTGCAGGGGAATCTGCTCCGGCACCTGGATCACCTCCTCCCCTCCTGCACTGAGCCTGGGGCCTGCAGAGCTGTTCCTCTCATATTCTCACTTCTCTCTCTCTGCTGCTGTTGTGCTGTGCAGGGTTTTTTTATCCCCATCTTAAATACATGGTCCCAGAGGTACTACTGCCATCTCTGATGGGCTCAGCCTTGCTCAGCAGTGGGTCCATCCTGGAGTCAGCTGGTGTTGGCTCTGTCAGACATGGGGGAAGCTTCTAGCAGCTTCTCACAGAACCTGTAGCCCACTCATTGCCTAAATTTTGTAATGCAAACCCAATATAATCATGTTTTAATTGTTCTGTACCAATTCTGCACTAAATCCATATATGAAAGTGTAAAACAACAGTTTAACAAAATATTTGAACCTGGAATGGCTCATTATCACTAAAGTGCTGGCCTAGACATCTGTATGAAGATCCAGGTCACAATCCTGCCCCTATAGACAAAACCCTATTGGAAAAATTTTGAAGCTTGTTGGTTGACATAGAATTATCCACATCTGGGCTCTCAACAAGGTAAAGAATGCATTTCTTTAGAAATTATTTATATAAAAATAATAAATGCAGTATTGAGTATCTCTTCTCTGTGGTGACCAGTGACAGCATGTGAGGGATAGCTTGAAGTTGTGTCAGAGGAGGTTTAGGCTGGATATTAGAAAAAGATTCTTCACCCAGAGGGTGATTGGCACTGGAACAGGCTCCCCGGGGAAGTGCTTACAGCATCAAGCCTGACAGAGTTAAGAAGTGTTTGGACAACGCTCTCAGGCACATGGTGTGACTCTTGGGGATGGTCCTGTGCAGGGCTAAGAGCTCTCACTTATCTTGTGGGTCCCTTCCAACTCAGAATATTCTGTGATTCTGTATTGTAAAACCGATCACATTATATTGTGCCATGTATTTCTGAATATCTTAAACATATTATACACTTTGCCATTGTTATGGGCTTCTTACACAGCTAAAACCAAGATTGAAGTAAATGAGGATATTAAGTGTTAAAAGTGCAGACAGAAATGACAAAGTCTGATTGGATTTACACAGGTATAAATGCAAAATGACCCCCTGTCATCAAAGGAATTGTGCTAGATTTACAGCAGTATCAAGAAGACAAGAAACTGGCCCAGGGTAGGCACTTCAGAAATAAAATGCATCCATTTATAGGGTGAAAATGTACAGCAATAAGAGATATGAGGAAGCCATGGGGAAACCTGTCTGTCAGGGCCACCAATCTCCCTGGGTCAGCCTGCTGTCTAGGCTGGCTTTCACAGCACCTGCTTCTGTAAGGAATTTTCAAAGCTCAAGCATAAGTGACACCTGTCAAAAGTTTGCAAGGGTAGAAAGAAATAAAAAGTATAGTGGCCCAAGCTGTTTGCTATATTGCTTAAACCACTGGCATCCATTGTGTATATAACCGGTGAGACTTTGAATATCCTGCTGGAAGTGGCAGTTGCTAGATAGGCTCCTGTGTGCTTGTCTGTCATATTATTTGCCCTACAGAAAATGCTAATTGAAAGTTTGCTTTGACTAGCTGAGCTCCTGGGGGTCTTCTGGGCCCTACTGTGCTGGAAATCTATGTACTCTATAGAAGAAATTCACGCCTTTTTAGTGTACTGGTGACAAAGAGTTCTTTTCATTTAGGATTTGTTTAAAATGAAGTTAATGACAATCTTCCTTGCTATTTTTTTTTTGGTGGAAACTTTGTGCTCTTTCATCCTGTGTAAAATTCTTCAGAGATAATTTAAAACCTCAGAAAAAGTGCTACCACAGTAATGGTACAAAGAGTTGTTGTACTGGTCCTAGCCTGTGCCTGTAAACTTGACGTCTCAGGCACATGGGAAAATTTTAAGATTCTGAAAAAATGAAAAGATTTTTTGCAAAGATCAGAGTCAGATTCTTATTCTAATATCTTGAAAAATATCCACCTCTCCCTTGCCTACAAATTATTGTCTTTCTACAGAGATAAATGAAAGTACTGGTAAGAACAGTAAGTAATACAGCAGTCTGGCTGGCACTCCACTATTGTTCCGGTAGGTACAACCATCTGGAGCAGACACTTCCAGGATTGATAGCAAACTTCAGTCGTTCAATACGGCCAGAAATACCAGTCCATCTTTAGTGAAGGGCACTATTAATAGCCAGGTAAAAGCATTTGTGTATTAGAAGATTCCAGTTATGGTCGTACTGTGTCAGGAAGATGTCAGCGTTCTATCTCATCTTGCTACTAATGATTGCTAATATAGTACTTACAGGATAATAGATGAGAAGGGATGGATTACAAAGTTATAAATCAATCAAAGTTTTTGTGATACATTTATATGCTTTTGCAGCTTGTTAAATCATCAAAACCCTCAGATTGATTTTTACTTTAATAATCAATCCTCTCTATGTTTTTTAACATGCAGTCAAGAGTTAAATTTTTGTAACTATAAATATTGAGAAGAATATTATGACAGTAGCAGGAAGATTTATTACATTCTGATGGCAGAGCTGAGAGATGTATATACTATACCACCGAAGTGTCAAGATGCAAAGGTTGATTAGTCAGAAAGATTTTGTTTTACACAGAGGAAACTCATCTGTATGTTCATCAGCTGATATGCCGCAGGAATTCATCTGCACAATTGTTTATACTTTCAGATGGTCTGATATCAGCCTGCACATAGGATAATGTTCGAGTTTGTATTGGGAATGCTTACAACATTATCTGTGATGAAGCTACAGGAGTACACAGGTAACTGTCACATCCAAGGCTGTACAGCTACTCTGTATTCATCACGGCTTCTGATAAGCAATAAATAACCCTCAAAAATCCAGGCTTTCTGTTCAAATATTTAACCAAAAGGTGGGATTCCAAACTAGGAATCTCTTTTTAGGGAAAGAGAGCAATTAAGTCTCTGGGTGTAATTAAATACTAGCTTTCAGGTTTACAGGAAACTTGTATTTGAATACCATCCAGTAGGTACACAAACATTTGAAAGATGATTTTTTTGACAAAAGCTTTGCAATTGAGACATACGTTGACCAGGAACAAGGCCAAATCTGCCAGGCATATTGTGTACAGTTGATATAGCTCCCCAAAAGAACATTTTTTATTAGTTATTTTTCAGTTTACTGTGAAAACTGGTCCATGCAATATTTAGAAAGTCCACTGGACTTTGGTCAAGGAAGGAGATTCTGAAAAGTTGGAGGCTGCAGGTCAGTAGTGGGGGGGTTCTTTAAGAGCTTGTGCAAGCATTCCATGTAGCTCTACAGGATGTTTCCATCACTGGCACCATCTAAGCCATGCAGAACTAAAGACATTCCCTTATGTGGAATGCCTTCAGTGCAGCTGTGTGCAACTGGTGAAGTGCAGCAGCAGCCTGAGTTGAGATACACGTCAGGTGTGTTGTGTTCAGTGACTCTGCACAAGTATGGCCCATTGCAATGGTGCCATGAATATCTCAGCTAAACCTCTCTTGCTTCAGCTGACCTTGGTAACTGCTCAAGTAGAACAGGCAAGTAGCATATATATGTCCTGTTTGTAAATGCTAAACTGACTCTATTCTATTATTTGCAGTTGTCTGTATATATCTTAATATATATTCATCTTAAGCCATTTTTATTAGAAAAAAACTTGTGTTATGTGAACAGAACACTTATGAGAAGAATTAAAAATAGGCTAATAGGTATCAAAATATATTTTTGTACAGGGGGAGATTAATTTTGTAGATTTATTTACACTGGAGCTTTACAGAGATCTGAGCTTCTTTTGGTACCAATATTTTTGTTCGAAAAAACCCTAGACAATGATGGAAAGCATTAGTTCCTAAAGTCTGTAGATGAGACAAAAAAAAAGTTAAGAAAGTAAGCAGTAATTCTGTCTTAGAAAAATACAGTACCTTACGAATATTATTTCAGTATGAGCTGTCAACGATGTAGCTAAAAGAGGCAAAGGCTTCCTTGGCTGTATCAGAAGAAAATACTTGTAGAAGTAAAGAGGTTCAAACAATATTGGCAAAATCACTGATAAAATTGCATTGTTTTCTGGAGATTATGCTTCAAGAATTAGATGTGAAAGTAAGAGAGTTCCAATGCAAGCCATGAAAATTATATAGGTGCTGGAAAACAAGCCTTATTCTTCCAAGAAAAATCAAGGAGTTCTACTTACACAGCTTCTTAGAGATAAGGTCAAGAATCACACAGATACCCCTCCATTGAAAAAATGTGATAATTGGGCTTTTCTCTCCTGCTGATGAAGCATAACAAGATGAAATGGCTGGAAGCTGTGAGAGTAATTAGATGCAGGAACTGCTTGACAGGTGAGGTGGAGGACTCCACATTACTTAAATTTCTAAGGAAGGGAAATAGAGATTCCTAAAAAAATTTAAAAAAAAAAGTAATCCAACTTCAATGAGAAATTTTAATACCTGTGTGTTGATAGGGACAGGAATGTGGGGATGGCAGTGAAAGTGGATTGCTGGAGATTTCCAGTCATCTTTTCTTCCCTTGGAGTTTGTAATTCTGAGGTTTTTCTTTTAGGGGTTGTAGCAAGAACTGAAATGCTTGCACTGCTCTCTCTGAAATACCTGTGCATTGCTTTGTGACCCAGCCAGCTCTGCATTAAAACAATGGCTATAAAGAGTTCTCAAACTTCAGAGCTTCAGCCAGTCCAGAAGCAATTTCCCCAGACATCCAATTAACTATATAGATCCATGGATTTTGTTTGTTTGCAGCTTCCTCTAAAGGAGAAGAGGCTGACCATAACGAGACATGGGACAGCAGATAATGTGAGCTGGTGTTCTGAGTTACACAGAGAATCCTCCCGGATGCAGCCGACTTGTCTTGCTCATGTACTTGTGTTTGACTGACTGCTGTCTGACAGGGAATAAATACACCTGGAGCCCAGATGGGGAAGGCCCTCAATAGTGGAGGCTAGAGTTCATTTGCTGAGATCACTTGGGCATATCTCACCCCATCAGTTTCCTTCCTCTGCTGAAGTTTTTCCTCTTCAACTCTTGTTTGTGCTCCTGTACCTCCTGCCTCAGCAAATACTGTAATACCCTAATGGGGTCAAATATTTTGGTTGGATGACAAATTTTGGGAATTGATTTGGGCCATCTGAATGAAACTTAATGGCTTCTGATTAACAGATGGCCAGCTGTAAGCATCTAATAATTCTTTCTGTCTTTGAACTATAAAATTTTGAACTATAAAATTTAATTACTTTTATTTAGGGTTCTTTGCTTAGCAGAATTAGAGTTGTGTCTCCATTTTCTCCTTAGGTTTTCTTTGAAGACGCTCCTACAATTCTAGGGATTATTATTATTGTCTCTCTAAATATCTCTGAAAAATTCTGAATCCTTCCTTAGTCAAAAGTGTCTGTAAAGACAGATATCAAAGCTTCTGCTCATCAGGATGAACTGCAGATTTTCTTGAGCAAACTGGGAGAAAGGGGTGTCAGTACACACAAAATATAGCACCATAATACTCTGTGTCAAAGAAAAATTCCTTTGGTCATTGTATGTCAGCAATATGAGAAGTACAAAGGGATCCAGAGCAGCTTCATCACATTCTGTAGTTTTATTGGGAAGGAATTCAAAATGTGTGGGTTTGCAGCATGAAGAGTGAATGAAGACTGTACTGCTTAATCAGAGCTTCATGGCAGCACTGATTACATATATGTGATATATGCTAGTATGCTCCATTTACTTTATTGCTTTGTAGAGAGGTTTACAGTTTAACCACTATTAATGACGAACCTGGAACTATGATGCATCAAGTTCTTTCACCAAATGCAACAAATGACACAGCTGCATTCAGCTTAGCCCAGAAACCCCAAGGTGTTTTAGAGCAGGCAAAGTATAGTTCTAGTGGCTGCTGAACCATTCAGTTTGCCAAGAATAGGTGCAGCAACATTCAAACACAAGTGACATTTGTTGTTCCCGTGCCCTTTGTTTGCTTTTCACTTTGCATTATGAACACGGTAGATAATGGTAACCCTCAGTGACAGATTTTTAAAACAGATGCTTTTCTTTTTTTCTTAAACACAAAGATAAAGGAAAAGAGTGAGTGTTGTGTGCAGTAAAGTTTTCATTATTTTATTAGAAGGGACAGTGACAGAAACAGAAATTCTGTTATTTTCACTAAGCTACTACCCTTAGGTATGAATTTGGTGGCTGTTATAAACGGGTCCCCTGTTCCTCTATAACATACTAAAAACACAGTTTGGGGACAAACAATTCATTCTGCCCAACCTTCTGAAATTCATCTTCAGATGCTTTTGGTGCATGTTTACTGTAATGTGTTTTGTTTGCATTACAGTTTGTAGGTTGAATATAATCTTCCTCACTATATATATGCATGCGAACAACACTATTTGTGCAAAATATATTATCTATTATTCTTTGAGTTTTGTTATTTGCAGCGTTACACTTTTCTTTTTCTGAACTAAAAAGTGTGCTAACCATTTATTATAAGCATATACATGTGACTGCATTTAATGGACACATGACAAGAATAAAAAACAGTGCAATTTTTAAATTAATACACAAAGTCAGATATAATTTAAGTCTTTGTTGAATATATTATGAGTAGTTAATAAATTACTGAAAGTGCAAATCAGCTTTGCGAAGGGTTTGCAAGAAAGAAAAGAGCTACATTTGTCTTATTTCCTATAAAGTAATAAGACCAATGGTAACACTAAAACCTTGGCAAGAAAAATCTCCTATTTATTTGTAGCCCCAAAACCTGAGCTGCACGATCATCCCTAAAACCTGAGACCCAGACTTAGTTATACTGAGGAAACTCCTAGCAAATATAGTGAAATGAAACTATTCATTGGATGGTCTTTCTTGCTTGTTCAGCCATTAAATGAACTCTTTAAATGCATTTCTGGTTTTGACTTTTGTTTTGGTATGAGTGTTAAAAACCAAATACATAAAAAGAATAATGGACTGCTTAGGATAAAACATTTTATCACTGACATTTTTCTGAGATTAGAGCAGGGTTTTCAAACAAAAAATAAAGTCTAGAAACTGAGAAAGTAAATACTATTTGGATTATTTTCATTGTTCTCTGTGTCACAGCAATAAACTTCTGGTATAATGTAGATGTTTCATTCTGTACACATGCCTTATAGAAAAATATTAAGACTTCTGGTCAGCAAACAATATAGACTTTCCTGAAACACCTCTCCTTTTCCACTGCTTCTTTGTATTTTATTGATAGAATATTTTGCAACTTCCTGACTGTGTAATGAAGTTGATTTTTTTTCAATTTTATGTGCAGAGGAAAAGAATCACATAAAAAGGAATCAACTAAAAATAAAGCAAACCACTCATTCAGCTGGATGACATTTTGGGTTAACTCAAAATTCTATTTTTTGTTCTTTTTTGGCCAATACCCATGAAAATTTTCTTTTGCTTTTACCTGAACTTTCTTTTCCCCCCCTTATTTTTTTAGCTCCAGACTTCCAATGAGGAATGGACTGTTTTCCAGCTATTGTACTTTTGTTTAGGCCATAAGTTGCAGCCCGATCTTTCTGTATTTTGCCCCAGGCATTTGTCCCACTTTACTTTGACAGAAGAATAGAAAACCACATTTGTAGTATTCCCAAATTAATTATACTTTTCCAGGCTTAAAATACTGTGACAGATCAACAAAACAGTAGCAGAAAACTAATTCCTTCAAAAAATATGAAAGAAGGAAGTTGTGTAAGATGGTGTAATTAATCTTGCAATAAAAATAATTGTTTACAGTTAAAATTAATGTAACATGCATTCCTCAGCAGATAATAAATTATGGGTTTTCTCATTAGCATTTGAATTGATTTCCTCTAATTTCTGAGGAGCACATGAGCATGTGACTAGATTAAGTTTAATTGGACTACAGCTGGCACTGATTGTGTGTGGATAGGGTGGGGGTTTTGACTGATTTGGCATCTTCCTGCATTGTGTTTTGTTGTCCGTTTCTTTCTGTTCAGCCTTTTCTGTACCGGGTATAAGGCGCTGTAAGAAATATTAGAGAATTAAAAGGGAAAAGAACCTTCTGTGAACACAGAAAAATGTAGGTGAGGTATTTATAGAGGGTCTGTGGTGTCAGCTAGCGATCAGGCTGAAAGTGAGACAAACATCATGCCTTAGAGCCAGACTGCTGTGCAGTGGAACATGCACACGATGCAGACACTATCAGCAGAGCATTTGTGAGTCTTGTTAGAGAAGCACAAGGCACTGCTGAGTAGCTCTGTGCTGCTCCTCACTAGCTGAATGTCACCCCGTCACAGGAGAAAGCTGCATTATGTTCCAGAGCTCAGTTTAGTGTTTTAACAGGGAGCAGCTGCGGCAGGAGTACACATTCTTTCTTATTATCTCTCGTTGCACAGGCATTAAGCTGTATCAGACAATGAAATTTTAAAATTTTGCTGCTAGCATTACTGCAGTTCCTCTATCAGCCTAGCTAGCCAGATTTCTTCATGCTATCTGCCTGTGGAAGGGTATGAGATTAGGTCAAGCACGTAGTGATAATCCCCTCTGTTCTTCTAGTCTTCATTGATGTATGGCTGCAGGATTTTATGAAGAAAAGGTGATATCTTTATGTTTAATAGCCCTGGATGGATTATTCTTACATGAAAATATCTAACAGCTTTTAAAATTCATGTTGAATCTTCAGCTTTCTCAGAATCCTGTGTCTTATTTTGCTAGTAAAGCTGTGCGCTGGTAGAACTATTTTAGTTTGATACTGTCTAATTCTTTTATTATAAAAGACAGGTACTTCATGCAAGTTCTGATTTTTATACTTAGGTTCATGTCTTGTCAGAGAAAGGCCTTTAAGTTAAAAAGTTTATTTAATAATTTCTCTATTTAATAATTTCTGTGAAGTCACTACACATCCCAATTGTCTTTGTTGGTCTTTTCCTTCTTTTTTCAAATTCTGCTACTGATTTTTGAGCTAGAGAAACCAAAAACTGAGTACTCAAGAGTAGCTCATTCTGGATTTATACAGTGACATACCAGTTTCTGCTTTTTTCTCTGTTCCTTTCTGAACACTGTAGATTCACATGGAGTACCCCACTATTCAGTGTGACTGGGGGTGTCAGAAACTATTAAATATAGAAAGATGCAGAGGGCTACTTGTTGAAAAGAACATAATGCAAGTAGTGGATAGTTTAGAGACTATTTTTTGTCTTCTACGAAGATATTTCACATACTGAAAAAAGTTTAAAGAATCTGTAAATGACAAAATAAATTCAATGGAGGAAGTACCGAATTTGGGGCATATGGTGAGGTCATTAATGGGAAAGAAAAGGCCACAAGGTATAGTGGAAAGGCAGATGCTAATAGTGAGCAATTTAATAAGAAATGCAGATAGAGTGCCAGACTCACTCACAGTATAATTCAATTTAGGTCAGCATTTGAGGAAACATATGAAGAATGAATTTGGATCATGCTGTATAATCTTGGTTTTGATTCTCTCTGTCATCTTTTGTCTTCCAGGTGCTTTCCATCACAGCTAGAGACAAAAACTAATGTTTACTGTTGGTTCATGCTGTACTTGAAACAAGTAACACATGTGAGTGGAAGTAGAAAGAATGTTTTACAAGTCAAATTTAAATAAAAATATTTTAACTAATAGGTTCCTCATATAGTTTTCCACAATTGATTTTTAAATATACACTAAGAAGGCAGACAAAGGTATTTTAAGAATGAGTGGTGTACTAAGAGACTTCATATTCATGGCATTTCTTTAAGCATTTCTTCCTAGGCAAGGAAATCCATAGATAGATCAAATCAGATTAGAATAACGAGAAAACAGAGAAAGACCAAGTGGAGGTAACATTATCCAAAAAAATTAAGAAAAGGAAAAAGAAAGAGTGAAGGTTGTCTAGGTTTTGCTTGCCTTTGGATTGAAGAGTTACTTACTGAATGAGTTGCCCCATTTACTCAGCTCTTTGTTTTAGATATGCATTGCACAGCATAACTGGAAATGTAGCCCCTGCAACTTATGAAATATTTGGTCCTGTTTAGTGGATATTGTTGGCAGAAATGAGAACACGCACAAAATTTTCTGTTGTGCCTACTTCATCTCTTTACTTCTGGAAGGTTGGCATTAGCTTGATCTTAAAAATGCCCAAGACATTTGCCTAATATATGTATGAAATTAAAAAAAAAAGAAACATTTTTCTCTTCTTGGGGTAAATATATTATGCAGTATTTATTCCTCCATGTGAGAGTTTGGCCAGTAATTACGCAGTTGCTTTGAGAAACATATAATGCCTTCTTAAACCTCTATGAACACTGGTTTTCATCTGAAAAATTATTACTCTAGCAGTGCATTGTATGTTAGCATCATGCTGAGACACTGGCTTACCAGTAATTTGAAATAAAGAGTACCCCCTTTTCAGGGACTGACACTATCTCTTCCAGATGGGCTTATCATGGAAGTATTTTCTGCCGAATACTGTTCAGATATTTGCTGGGTGTTAGAAGTTTGTGAGCTTTAGGAAGGCTAGAACCCTAGATATTCTGGCTACAGAACAATTTCAGGTTATTGGTTTCTTGGGACCAGAGCTGTTAAAATAACATCTTGTAATCAGGAAAAAAGAATCAAAGTATCACGATAAAATTTTTAGTTTGATCTAGATACAATTTTCTATTTAGTTATGTGTAGCAGTGTATTTATGCTTATTATTATTATGTCATTGTGGTGGTACTTGCTGTGTTTAGATCTTCCAGATAAAAAAACTCCAGCTTGCACGTAGTGTTTTGAAAGTATTTTTGAACACTGTGGATGTGGGGTTTACTGTGAGTGCCAGGGAAGATGGGATTTGCAGGATGATGATCAGCTGGCAGTGGGATGTCCTTTTTAGAAACAAGTTAAGATTCAAAATAAGGAGTTAAGCAGCAGTGATGCTTTTGCAATGTTTTCCAGAAAAACCAACTGCTGGTACTCTGCCTGCAATAAAAATAATATATTTGTAGTTGAGAAAAAATGAACAAGAGCAATTAATTGCAGATCTAATCAAACCTGTTCTGCATTGTACTTTTTGACTTTTTTTGTACCTTGTTTGTCCCATGTCCAGCTGTGGTTAAAAAAAAAATCCTTACTGTAAAGTACAAAATCCATCTCATTAATTTGGAGAGATGCAATGAACTGCCCAGCTTCTCAATGTTGGTTTAAAAAGCATTGCAGGTTTCCAGGGAACGTTCTGCAATCAAGGGCTCCTGTAGCCTCCAAGCCTCACAAAAATGTTTTTACTATGCTCTCAGTTTATATGCCAATATCATTTTGAATTTGAAGGTTTTAGGTGGTCTTAACTAGACTCTTGCTTCAGTGACTCACTCTGATCAAAGCGTACAGTACAATTTGACTGCAGCAAAATGTGTTGTGTACCATCTCTAATTGGCTGGGCTGTCAGTACAGGATTTCAGCCTGCCGAGAACTTTCAATCTTCTGTGTTTAGTGTGCATTAAATCTCTCGTCATCTACAAAATGCCTTCCCTCCCCCCTTTACTTTGGTCTGTAGGAGAGCTACAGTCCGTAACCTTTGTTTTCAGTTTTATCATAAATTGAAATACACGCACACTTAAATTTTCCTAATAAATAAAGTGCTATGTTGTTCCAAAGCTGCCTTTTCACCTCATTACAGCTCAGCGGAGTGGAGAGTGATGTCATGGTTGACCCAGCACCAGCATGCCCATAAATGATACAGTATGTTCCCCCCTTTACTTCCTGGCTAAAGCACTGGGAAGGAGCTTAATATGAAATTCATGCCGTGATGACAGATTTAAAAGTTGCTACAGACTGTAACAGACAGCAACTGCATTTTGCAGACATACATGACACATACCACTCTCTTGTATTCTTAAGTGATGACATTTTCAGTTTAAAGACTTATGCTTCTATTGCGCATTATGGCTGTCTGTCTACAAAATTAGACGGGAGGAGGGAAGGAAAGGACAGGAGAGAGAAAACACTGAACCTGATATAAAGCTCTGCTTAGAGAATATGTCAAATATTAATCAGTGGTTGGAGTGGTGGCTCACACCAGTTTTCCAGCAGGCTGCACTTCTGCTCTGTGCCTTTTGGGGGATTGGAAATGTTTGGAGGCAGACAAAGCAGTTGTGCTTCATCGGGTAAAATGGGCCCCTCACACTTTTAACAAGCAGACTCTGAAAACCCGAACGGTACAAATCTGTAAAGCTGCAAGCAGGAAACTAACACACCAAACGTGAGACACCCGTCTTTGGCTGGGCTTCCCAAGCAATTAAATAAATAGCCATCAAGTTGTGTCTCCGGGGCAATAAAACATGCCACTGCGGAGAATTTACAGGAATGGACCAGGGAGGGTGTTGCCTGATAGGGAGCTGTGACGTTCTGCACTTACACCTATGTCTGTGCTAGAGAAGATTCTCATGACAATAAAGCTGGATTGTAAATATGAACACTGGTTTATAACCTTGGCATCTTCCTTCACCCTCCGTTGGCTGCCCTTTTCTGCATCTACTCAGTATCACAGCGTTCATGACAGGCAAACAGTCACTCAAATTGATATAAAGCAAAGTTATGCAAATATGTAAGAATGGATTACTAGCGTTGCACTAGATCAGAAACCAAAATGACATTGGCCTCTTATCAGAAGACATTTCATACTCTTAACTGCAGTTTATGCCAAATAGGCAACCTCCTCCAGTGGAAAACATATCCATTAATTTCCTTCAGGATTCTTAGATGCCTGACTAGGATTTCAGAAAAGCTGAAGAAATAGAATACCTTTGACAATTCCTTCACGTTCTCTTTGGAGACACACACGTGCAGAAACAGGATTTTATGATTTTTTAGATGCTGAGCACCCTTAAATGAGAGCTGAAGGAAATCAGTTCCATGCAGAATTATGTCTCTAGCATGGTAGGAATGCCCAGTCACAAGAGACATGATCAATAAAGCTTATAGTTTATGCACCTCAATATTGAGCTTCCACGTTTTGATTTAAGGAGTTTCCTGTAACATAACCCATGGGAGCTAAATTTTCCTGCTCTGCGTGAATGAAATGTTGCCATTTGTTCAATATTCAGGTTATTTATCATTTGGAGCCCTCCCCATATTACTGAAGCCAAACCTCCTCACAGAAAGAGGCAATTCTTAAAAGGAGTATAAAGCTTTGCTCCAATAAGGTATCAGCTAGTGAAGAGTAAGGCTGTTTTAATTAGGTCAAAACAGAATCACAACTTGAACACAGTTGAATACATGAGGTTTTTGTCTCTCAGACAAACTTTTTTGAGTTTCAAAGGAGTTGTGGGATTTTTGATCTTATTAAAATCATTAAGTCAAACTTCATTGAAAGATTGACAATATGAGATTTCCAACTTTGGTCCTCAGTTGAGTTTGCTTTCAGAAAGATTGCAAAAGCATCTTTGCATATAAAGATTCAGTTCTTCAACAGAAAACCTGATGTATGAGTGATATTTCAAGTACATAAACTATTTTGCAGTATATCCTACAATGTGGAATTTTTGTGACTGAGTAAAACCTGTGAAAATATCTAAATGCCTGACTGATTTTCAAGAGGTGTCACACTATTTTTCCCAGCCAGTCTTAGCTGAAATATTGTGAACAGTTTTGACACAAACAGTAAGGCATACTGTCTTCTGTCTTCTGTTACAGGTGCCAGACCAGTGGGAACATCTTTTCCATTTTTCATTCATTCCAGTTTCCCACATGCATATCAATTTATCTTTGTCGCTTGCAGAGCCTCACTTAGCTGAGTAGCTCTCATTTGTCCCCTGACCTTTGACTGCTACTGGTTATGTTGAGTATAGGATAAGGAGGGGAAATTGCCATGAGAAAGGTGTCTTTTTTTTCTCCATCAATCCCTTGAGGAATCAAGCCTAGTTACTGCAGAAGATGTGAGGATGTTTTGTAGGTTTCTAGATTTATTTGCATTCCAAATGACATTTTTAACACAAACTTCAAAGAATATGAAATAGTATTATTTGGAAAAAAGTTACTGTATTTTGTGGAATGTCAGATAAGGGCAAATTAGTACAGAAGTCATGCAGATTTCTTCACGGCAGAAACATGCATTGACAGTGAATGTCAGATTTTTGGAAATTACAGCTTTAAATGAGAAAATATTAAATTACTATCAGTTTGCTAATTTAGTTCTTTTACAGCATATGGAGGATGGTTACTAATTTTTCAGTATTCAGGCATTTTATGTAAATGTAGCTGATGCTGTAAAATGGAAGGAATTAGAGAGACTGTTTAAAACCAGTGGACTGTTCTCCAGACCTGGAGCATGGATTAGTAGCATGTGAAAAGGGAAATCACCAGGGACGAAATATTGACCAAGCTAGCAGGTCCTCAACAAATGAAAGTATAACAAACTGGAATGTTATTAATCACTACTTCTGGTGTTGGTTTTTTTGTTTGCTTCCTAAGCAATATCATTAATTGCAAAGTGTAATACTGTCAGTACAGTTCTGTAAAAATTATTATGGGTTTTTTTGCCCATTCAGTTATCCTTATTCTGATTATTGCTAAAAAATTAATTTCATTGTATTTTGCTATTTCCAAAGTCTGGAAATTTGAAGCTGAAACTGTCATGGGTGTTTATTTGTGTGAAACGTCCCACCAACTCTTGCTGACAAAATGGGCTGACGTAAACAAACACCATTTTACTTTTTGCATTTTTAATGAGATCCCTATGTAGGTGGTGGCAGTAAATTAGTAAAACTTATAACTGGAAGAAAAAATCATTTTCTTAAACATAACTTATAGCTGTTAAACTTGGAGCACCAGAACCCAGCCTCTGACCAGTTATATGTAATTTCATGAACCAAAATATAATTGTATAAAATGTGATTAGCAAGTTACATGTGTATCTGGAACATGAGATTAACTCTGCGTGGTTAAACGTTTTTTTTTCTGGGATGTGAACACAGCCCTGCCTTTCAGAAACAACCATCTACCTTCCAAACAATTAACAGCCTCCTTGGACTATGGCAACCACAGAAGTGTATTAGCTAGCTCTGGTTGCCATCTGAGTCAGCTGGAAGTTCTCCTGGAAGTGCTTGGTGAAAGATGGTAGAAGCAGACAATGACCTGACATCAGGTCAAAAAACTTCTTTTTGTTTTAGGACAGAGAAATCTTCGAGAAAGGATTCTTGATAAATATGGATTTGAGTGGTGAAAGAAAATGTATTTTCCAAATTGAGATCCCTTTCTATGAATGGAGAGCTGGAAAGAGGTGTGTAGTGTGAAAGCGTACTTGCATCTGACAGTTTAACAGCTGGGACCTGTAGGATGGCAGCCACAGAGCCAAAACATCTTTGCAGTGACCAGCTGTGCTGGTTTTGGCTGGGTTAGAGTTAACTTTCTTCCTACTGGCTGGTATGGCACTATGTTTTGGGTTTGTGCTGATCACAGTGTTGATAATAGAGATGTTTCTGTTATTGCTGAGCCAGGTTTACAATGAGCCAAGGCCTTTTCTACTTTCTGTACTGCCACGCTGGCAAGGAAGTTGGGGGTGCATGAGAGGCTGGGAGGACACACAGCTGGGACAGGTGACCCCAACTGACCACAGGGATATTCCAGACTATATGACATCATGCTCAGTATATAAAGGTGGGGGAAAAAAGAAGGAGGGGACATTTGAAGTGATGGAATTTGTCTTCCCACGTCACTGTTACACATGATGGGGCCCTGCTCTCCTGGAGATGGCTGAACACCTGCCTGCCCATGGGAAACAGTGAATTAATTCCTTGCTTTGCTTTGCTTTGTTTGTTTGTGTGATTTTTGCTTTCCCTATTAAACTGTCTTTATCTCAACCCATAAGTTCTCTGGCTTTTTACCCTTCCAGTTCTCTCCCGGCTCACACTGGTGAGGGAGTGAGTGAGCTGCTGTGTAGGGCTTGGCTGCTGGCTGGGGTTATACCATGACACCAGCCCATGGTACTCAAATGCTGCCAGGCTGCTGCACCATAAACTGCCAGCTTTTACAAGACTGGTGTGGAAGAAGTGTCATCTAGTGACTGACATTAGTCAGGCAAGATTGCTGGCCTGCTCCAACGTTATTGGGAAAGGTCCAGACACCTGAGCATCCTCAAGCAGTTTGTGATAGGAAATGCCCATAAACATGTGGCAAAACTTTGTTGATACATGTTTGAACGCATATGTGCCTCTGGATTTACACACAGATAAATATATGCTGAATGCATTGTGTTATGTTGTAGACAGATAAGGTGCATGTCAAATTACAGTGACAAAGGAAGATTAAGACCAGATCTGATTAGCATAGAACCAAAAATATATATTAAATAATCCTATTTTCTTTGTTTAAGAATTGAGTGGAAGCAAGTTTGGAATTATTTAAACTGATACCCTTCATTGTAATCAGTAGAAAAATAAGTCCAGAATTTGTGTGCATAAAATACTAGTTGTTCTTTTTAACTTTCTAAGAGTTAATGGGTCTCCATAGCAGTATTACTAATTTTAATAACAATTAAGCATTCAAAAGTCATTAGAAAAAGAGATAACATGCAATAATGTTTAAGTAGGCTAAACAAAGCTGCATCCACTGCCTTTGGCTGTGTCTTCTCTTGCATGTCCATTACAGAGCAGTAGTCCAGTACGTGACTGCTTAGAAGGAAAAAAACACGCGCAGAAGGCATCAAACATGGTACTGTATCAGCCTAGAGCCAGAGATACTACAGCCTGTGACAAAGCAACATGCAGATCACAGCACGAGGGCTTGCCATGAGCAGTTTTTTGAGAGTAATGGGTACAGAGAGAAGGAACCAAAACACTCTGTTGCAGTGTTCCAGCCCGGCAGCACAGAAAACACTGTTAAAACATTTTATCCCTTGTGACTTTCATAACTCTCCCTGGATTTTCACATTCCTCACTAGCAGTTGCTTTTACTTTGATATTGTGCAAGTTTGGAGGCTGATTCTATGAATCTTGTCCTTAGAAACACAAATTATCTTCTTGGAGTCAGTGGTTACTTGTGTGAGGAAGACTAGAGTACTTGAACTGATATCTCATTCAACAGCAGTTGAGGAAAAAGGCCTTTCCTCTTCTTTGCCTGTATTTAAGAAGCAATTTTTGTTTCATAGAGAAGACAGATATGTCTAGCAGCATCAGTGTAACATATCTATGGAATTGTAAGCCCGTTACAGTTCCAAGTGTATTATTTCTCTCTGTTTCCCTCCATTGTCCTTGCATCACACTGGAATGTTTTCTCTGATCTTTACTGAGTTGATACAGCTCTGAAGGTATGCAAATTGACAGGAGAAATGGTAAAATAATACCTGCTGATCTACTTTAGTCCACAAGAGGTGCATCAGGTTTGTATGTGGGAATAGAGGGACATCAACTGCCTTGAGATATATGACTGATTCAGAAGTGTCTAGCTTCCAGTCTGCTTCCAATCTGTTTGACAAGTGAAGCAAAACTGATGTTCATGAGGTGCGTTTTCCTCTGTACTAATATGTCCTAACTGGTAGGCACAGTACCAGTTGCAGTGAAGCATGGCAGACTACATTGGGCTCAAGAAATCCTGCACCAGGCAACAAACACGTAATTAACTATTTGTTGTGCTATGTGTGTTCTCACACATTCATGTGTTGTTAGTGCTGGTTTTGAAGACTAGGAGGTGACATGAATCTCACACTGACATCATGAGAAAAATAAGTATAGATTTGGGAGTTGAAAAAATACATAACATGGGAGAGAGGAACGTATCACAGAAGAAATATCAGTGCTAAAAGCACCTCTTGCTGCATCAATGAAATTTTTTTTGGTGACTGCAAAAAATATATAACAACTTGGGGACAAATTCAGTCTTCTTGCTTACTTATATTCCTCCATTGTTCTGTCATTGTCAATCATCTTTTCTTGGACAGTGAACTCTTTAAGTAAAGACCCCTGTGTTTTATAGCCCCTATCACAGTGTGTTCAGGTTCATGGTCTCATTAATGTAAATGTATAATAAATAAATTTAGAATCAGTTAATAGACAATATTCAAGTGGATACTCAAACCAGAGAATAGTAGTCATGGCATGGAAAAGACCACAGAAAGAGTCTAAGAGATTAGGCTGAGGGCCTCATTGTCCTTTAGGCAGATCTTGTACATGTGATAGCTGTTGGGATTATTTTCATGCCAAAGATGAGCACATTGTATAACTAACTCCCCTTCCCTAACCCTCCTCCTCCTCTTGCCCCTCCTCTTCTCTCTCTCCCTTCCCCCAGCATTTTTCTTCTCCCTGTGCTAATGTGTCAAGTCTTGAGTAGAAGTTTACATTAGCCAAAATTTAGAGATTCAGAACTGAAATATCTTACAGCCAAACCAGGTTAGGTGAGACCCACCTTGAAGTTTTCTGTCTGTTCACTGCAATAATTAGTCAAATATTATATCCAAATTCCCATAAATGAGGAATTCTGGTTTTGGACTGAGTATTAACTCTGTGACTTGAGAAGACAATGCTGGTGCTGTTGTACCCTTGTACTCCTAAACATCTGTTGTATTTCAGCTGACTGGTGTGCAAAGTCCTCTGTGCACACATGTAGGAGCAAGAGTCATCTGTGAGCTAGTGAGGAAAAACTGGACAAAGGCTGTTGGTTATTTTAGGGGAAATGAAACATATTAATCCCTGTCTTCCATGGCCTAAACCCTAATCCCAGAATAACCTTTCAAGCTACTTTCAAGATGAATTATGTTTTGGCATTCTCAAGACTGGAGTTAGTGAAAATTATCTTCTCCCAAAGCTCATTTTGTGCTGATTGTTATTCTGATAGAGCATTTATGTATTTACATAGTAAATCTATTTACAGTAAGTAAAATAATTTGTCAAAAATCAATACAGTTAAATTTCATCCTCTTTTTGAAGTCTTAAAATTAAATCTGTGATTGACCTTTTATCAGCTATATATATTGACTGATAGCCATGCTTCCTAAAAATGTAATTTATGGTTTTGAATGCAGGTCTAAACCAGAAAATGTTTTACAATCTTACATCAGTGTTTTAATTTCATTTCTTTGTGTTGCTTGTCATGTCTTCCCCTTTCAGGATGTCATTTCCTCTGTCTTCACATATGTTAGAAGTGGCCAAGACCAGTAAGTGTATTCAGACTTGTCTCTCCTTATTTCATAGGCTTTTGACAATGTGTTTGACTGTTTTCTTGGATCTCCAGAGAGATATCTCTGATTTGCCAAAAGTCTGGGTACATTTGAGTTATCTGTGTCCTGGGGCAGAAGGAAAAAGGTTTTGGATTTAACCATAAGTCTTGTAAGGAGATACTTTCAATGCTTTTAGTCAAGACATGTTTTAAAAATGTTTAAATGGATGACTTCATGCTTCATTTTATGGCATTCCTGGAATACTGTTACAAATACAATAAATGTTCATTTAATCATGAATACTACGCTAGTTGTCATTTGTGAGACAGTGAAATAAAGTCCTCACAAGTTCTAAATGGCCTATTTTATATAGAATACAATATCCTTGAGCTATAGCACTGATGTTCACGTTAAACTCAAGGATTTAAGTTTTAAATTGAAGGGTCTTTCTCTTATTTTGCCATGCACATGACTTCCCGTAGAAGTTAATCTCTAAATGCACTGAGTCCTCCTATTTTATAACATATTTTATAGGGGAAGATAATTGCTCTTGTGCTGCTCTTTGGTCCAATTCTGTTAAGTTTATTCTAGAAATCTGTCATCTATAAAAGCTAACAAGAATATCCACATCTAAATAGTTTTGCTATGGTGGTACTGACTAGACATAAGAAGGGAAGAAGATATGATCCGTAGTTTATTCATAGTCTCTGTGACATTTACCCTTTGACATAAGATATTTACATCCGTTCATCAAAATGTGACTCCTCATCACAGTCTTCTAAGCTAAGCCTGTAATATACATGATTATGGTAATTTAAAAAAGAAACATAAAAAAAAGAACATGATAAATGCATATCATCTTACTCTTTATGGCTCTAGTAAATGTCATACCTTAGGCTAGATGAATATGTTTTGAGTTTCCCATGCAAAAATCTGTTTTGAAATGAGTCAGTCAACAGGCTTTTTCTTACTCATTACTACTTAGCCTAAAGATCTTAGGAATCTGGTTTTGTTTCATTATCAATTTATTTCTGAGAAAATAATTGTCTTTATGTAGTACTAAAATCATAATTTCCCTTCAGTTTGTAACTGGGAAAAAAGTAAATTTTCTACCAATTCTATGAAATTAGTTCTCTGTCTGGATCTTCCATTCTCTGTATGATGCTTTAACTTGGAAATTAACATAACAGATACCCCTCAAAGAGTCTCAGAAAGGAGCAGAAAAAGGTGCTTTATATTGAAATCAAGCAATCAGCTATATATTTTAGTTGTCTTTATTTAAGAGCAATAAATTTTTTTAGCAAGTGGAATAAACCAGTTAGAATAACTAAAAAGGCATTTAGTGAATTACACAAAGGGTGTGTGGTTTAGACCTTTTCTGGAACGCAGGCTGCAGTTTAGCTGTCGAGTCACTATCATTCTCCTCAAAGGTGAAATGATTTAGAGGCCTAGAGAAACTTAATTTTTCTTGATCACCATGTGCAACCTGGAATTTTAATGGCAGGCATAATTAATTCTTCTGATGTTAATCATCAGGGCTGGGCTCCACAATTATCAGCCTAGTGCAGCTGGGGCATGGTGCAGACATGAAAAATTAGGAAAATGAATCAGTAATAGGGTGGCAGATTTAATCTGCATCATGAAAACAAAGTTAAAAAGAGAGAGATCGAGAGAATTTCAGCTGAAGCTTTTGTGCCAATGAGCACTGACAGAACTGAAAAATGTTGCCGATGTCCAAAGTGATTGGTAATTACCAAGCCATTGAATTTTTTATTGTCAATTTATCATTGCGCCAGAGGTTAAATTTAACATCTTCTTCTAAAGCCATCACTCTAGGAGGAAGGCAAGCTTTGCATCACGTGGACCAGGAGTCAGTGAAAGGTTAATCAGGTATTCCTTTAGTTTGTGTGTGCTTCCAAATCAGTCTTTCTTTTTGTGTCCTTTATGCTGCATAGATACCGTGGGGTATTTTCTAATTTATATCACCTGTACATTTCAGAAAAAATATTAGATTGCATTCCTCAGCACAGCATCATCTGCCTTGCTGTGTATTTATAATGCTGTGTTTTCATACTTCCTCAGGCATATTTTACACACATTTCAACATGTATATGGAAATTTTATATATCCAAAAGCTGTATGATACAGGGCAGGCATTTCCCAAACAAGGAAAAATATAATCTTAGTGTCCGAAAGTACTGCAGAAATTTTAAAAATCCGATGTAATTTGTTTAGATTTTTATTTGTTTAGTACTCAACTGTGTTATTTGGTTTGCACTTGATTTTTGCTTTGTTCTGAAGCCATGTTGTTTGTGAATGGTCCAGTTTAAGATTAGGGTGATGTTTGGAATGCTAGAAACTGCTTTTGGGCTGAGGAACTGTGAGGGGAAGGTTGTTTGCATTTTGTATCTTGCACAATGCTGAGTACAATTTTGGCACTTAGCAAGTAAGAAATATTAGCATTTGATAAAGAAGCACATGTTTCTCCCTCAAATCTTCCCCCCTCAAGAATATTTAGTAGATGGTAGGGTCTTTTTTGATACAAAAGCCGTAAAAGACTGAGAGAAAGACAGCAGCAAAACATCCTTATAACAGAAATATGCGACAGAAATATACATTCCTGTGTTAGGGATTAAATTGAGCCCTGTAGTAAGTGAAAACCTGTTCAGTGAAATAGAATTTGTGCTTCTCTGTTTACAGGTTTGGATCTGCCCTGAAAATTCCAAATACATATTCTTATACTGCTTGCTGTGTAGCTGTCTTTTAATAAGATATTAAATACAACTTCTGTCTACCTAAATTTCTACCTAAATTCTGCTCAGTAATCTCACTTCTATTTACTATATACTTTTGCATTGTTTATTATAGATTCAAGACTGTGCTCTGATTAAAGGAATTGTATGCATTTTCTATAAATTAAAAATGGAAATGGCCTTTAGGGGAGACTCAGTAGAGGAATCAATGCGTGCATTAATTACTGCAATTCATTACCCAAATAAACACAAGACTCAGCCTTTTGCTGGATACAAATTTAAGGACATACGATGTTTACAAGAGACAAAGGCTTGTGATCCTGCTCATGTTAATCTACAGATCAAAGTATGTGAGCCCATTCCTAGTGGAGGCTCCTTTGGGGATACCATAGCTGGGATCAATCCCCCCATGCAGGCAGTGAATTATTGCTGCTGAATACAAAAGCTGCTCACGTGACATCACTATTCCCTAACAACAGGAATACTTACTCCAGATAGTGCTTTAGAAGAGAATATTTTCTTGATACCTCACTTTTCTATAATTAAACTCAAATCATAAAGTGATAGCTGTACAATAACCACTGATTCACTTCATTAACAAAAATATGCCACATTTCATAGCAAATACTCAGTCATTTGGAAGAAAAACATGAAAATATACTCTTTAGCTACTCAGAGGTTTTCTAGAATATAAACAGAAGGTTAGAAAACAATAGCAATTAGAACTATACAGGGGAAAAAAATCATTTATTGAAAAGCTTTCATATTTTTCTGAATCAGTATCCTTTGTTTTCTTAAGAAGAGACTAGAATAGTATTGGAAAAATGCAATTTTTCTAACAGCATCTGGTTACATTTCTTTATCTTATTTTATAGTTGGAGGATAAATTACAGTATGAAGGCTTCTGTTCAAACCAGGGCACAGAGCGTGATTTGAATCTCAGTGCATTTTGCCATTGTGGGTGCAAGCTCAACCCCGGTCTCAGCAGCTCACAGCAGAACCCCAACCTTTTTCTTCTTTCCTGTTGGAGCACTCAGATATTTTAATGGGATTCTGACTAAAACTGCAACTAATTAAGAATCAATTCAGGACCATTAGTAAGTGGAACTAAGGTAGCCAGTGTTGCATATTTCAAAAGAGTTCACTTTAATGAGAGGAGTTCTTAGACAGGGGAAGAAAAACCCCACAAGCAGATTAAAGATAGTGTAGGGACCTTCTCCAGTTAAACTAAACAACTAATGCTACACAGAAAGATGCTGAACTTGTAGTCCTCTCTAATTGATCTACTTACTGTTCCTTAGGAAACTCAAAACAATAATGAATGCAGGTATTAACTGCGTGTAAGTCATTCAATAGCTATTTATAAACATTAGCAATTGTTACATTTCACAGGCTTTCTTCATTGGAGAAACATATGTTATCTTTTTTCAGACGTATAAACCTTAGAACTGTCAAACCTTTTTTTCTTCTTTGGGCTTTGTACTTCTGCGACATCTGTTTATCTGCACTGCGTTGCCTGCAGATGGTATTTCTAAAACTTGTTAAAGGGGTTAGGATGCCATATTTTTGACAGCTGTAATTTTACTTCACCACATAGCAAAACTTTACTAAAAATGCAATGCTTTGAGGGAACAATTTCACTGTCATTATTTCATTAGTTGTATCAATTTCTCCCCCTAATCTCTTGCTATTGTGAGTTGTGTTAATGAACTGGTAGCAGGTAAATATAATAATTCTAGGAGAAATAGAAAAAGCAATATATGTTTGATTGATTTGAATTGTCTGAGTGTGAATACACGCAATTATATTGATATAGTCTGATATTAAAGTATTAAAATCACAATAGAGTAAATTGAAAGCACAAACCCGAATGCATTATGTAAGTCTTAAGCATCACAATTACCTCACCTCATGAGAAACTGCTTGGACAAGGTTTCTGGTTTGAGACAAAGTGAAGAGAGACAAATCTACCATGAGTATGTTTAAGAAAAACGTATGAAGAGCTGTTTGTATTCCCAGCATGTGAACATGACTGGAGACCTAGTGCAACACCTTTACAGTTGATACACATTTTAGATGTTCTGTAGAGTAAGTCAAGAATTTACACAGGATTTGCTAGGAAACTTCATTATTTTAAAACACAAATTAATTTGGCCGCAGAGGACAGAATGTGATAGAACATCTTTCCAGTATGTTTGTTTGAAAGATGAACATCTTGGCTATTTAATTTTTTGTTTTCTATTTTACTTTCTAAGTTGTATTGCTAAACAAACAGTGTGCACTCATTCAGTGCAACTTTCTCTTGCAATAAATATCAATCAGAACAATCAACAAGAGGTAAATAAACTTTGGAATATTTATCTTTGTAGGAAGAGTGAGCCCTAGCCAGGGGCTGAAGGGTCTACCAGTCACTGCTGTTTACATTAGTCCTTGGTTTGGATACATATGCTCTTGACACAGAGACTGTAGACCTTGAAGCACTGTTTTTAGAAGCTATATATTTTTAATCAAGCTTCTTTAGCTTCTGTGAGAAAGGAAAAAGGATTTTTCTTTGTAATGACAGGTGACAGTGCGAACAACAGAAGAAAATATTCTGGGGAGAGAGGAAAAATACTACTTTAACTAGGCTGGGAATAGATCAGGACTGTCTGGTAAACATGCGCCTTTTTTTTAAATTTTTCATTTTGAATCTTGGATATTGCAGTATTAGTAACCTCAGATATATGTTGACATTTAACAGGGAAAATGACTGACAGATCAACAGCTGTGAACTTTTTTGTTTTTAATAAAAGAAGTAAACAAGTAATTTCAGCTCTTTCTATCCTGTGGGTTGTGTGCTAAGATCTGAGAAGGATAAAAATACAGGATCCTCCCACGTTCTGGTCAAAGCTTTTGGCTTTTACAAAATGAATGGAATGGAACAAAGTGTCACTTGAATATATAGAAGGATGTTTGGAATGAGGACAGGCCAGGAGAGACGTGACCAGTGTTTCCATGCCAATGGAGGTCCACAAACCCAAGCATCAACCCTCAGTTGAGTAAGCCTCAGTACAAGTTCCAGATGCTATAAAAACAGTTTCAGAGTAGTTGTGCAGGCACTCCACATCTCATGAAAAGAGAATTCTACTGACCTGTGCCAAAAGACACTAGCAATATCCTCCTTTTTTTCCTTCAGTCTTAAGAGTTGATATGAATGTTTTTCTGTTTCTGTTTTACCATCAGTAAGAAAAATAAAGCCTCTTTGCTTGAGCTGAAAGAGGTGAAACTCTCTCATCACTTCCATCCTCTGGTCTTCATTTTTTCACGTGTATAATAAGGATCTCCTTATATTCACTTATGATCATCCTGTTTAGCATAACAATATATCCTGCAGAACTACCAGTACTGCCAATTCTAAGCCTCCTTCCCGGTTTGTATGTGCTGTAATTTAGATTTTAGTTAAAATATGTTCTTCATACTGCTTCAGTTTCTGACATCTTCCTGACTAATCCCTTCTCTGTATGAAAGCAACGAAACTCAAATCATGGCAGGGGGGTTATTGTGTTGGGGGGGTTTTGGTTTTTTGTGTGTTTTTTAAATGTAGGCAATTATTTCATAATAGTATCTAACAGGGTCTTGGTAAAAAGGCTAATATGCCACTGAAGATCCTACATCAGGTAAGTAATGGTGTCTTGTTGGCTAAAATTTCTGATACTATGGAAACTGAATAAGTCTGAACTCTCATTATTTTTTATTTTTACTTCTTGGCATGTATTTACTGTATGCTTTCCCACGCAGTTTGCCAGCAACTTTTTTGCATGATTGCCAGCAATATGGAGACTGCAAAAGTGTACAATTACCTTTGCCTTCCTTTCAGAAATCCATGAAAAGCATTTCACATCCTTGCAGGGAAGATGTTTCTGTCTTTAAACAGGGGTTGGAGGAGGTGAAATGGAGTGAGAAGCACAGTTCTTTTTCTTCCTCTTTTCAGATATGTAGCATTCCTTTATTGGTTCTCCTCCAGGACGCATTCCCAGAGGAGAACTGCCCCTTCTCTATTGCAGCAGGGCAAACTTGGCATCCGACAAGGGTGTCCCTCAGGGATGAGGAAGCCAAGGGTGGTCAGAACACAGTCCAGGCGATGACTTCGCTGACAGGACCAAGTTATGCAGTGCCTGAGCCGGGAAAGTGCAGCAGGGGGTGACAATAATAAGTCCTACTGACAGATCAGTGATGACCAAGGCAAAAGCAAAGTAACAGGTCAAAGTCAGTCTGAGAAATTCAAGCAACAATTCAGGTGTAGATCTGGGGAAAAGTACACACAGAATGTACCTCAGGCAAAGCATGGGTACCCAGACCTGAGCTTAAATGAGTCTCCTGAACCTGTGAAAAGGGGTCTGTGAAGCCTGTGAAGGCCCCAGGTAGTGCAAAAAAGGTCCATTAGTGCACTCAAAGCTGAGACAGAACTTTATATCTTACAGTTCATTCTGCCTTTCACCTGCTTCATCCAGTCATTGAAATCTTTTTTCCTCTGTCACCAAAATTTAACTTACACGGTGTCTCTGGATTTCCCTACTTGTCCTCTACTCCTCAGCTCTGCCTTTCTTCACTGGTCTAAGACTTTTAATGCAAAGTGACAGCAAGAATAGTAAAACCTTGTTATAATGTCACTTGAGGTTTGGATAGAAAACAACATTTATTTTATTTTATTTAACAAACCTGTAACCTCGCAGTAATTCTGCTGTTGGCACTGTGCTGCATACCATGGCTACTTGGAACTTTATAGCCTCAGCAAAGACATTTCTACTAGAGTATTTCTTGTGTTTTCTGAAGGAATGATGCTTATGACACACTGCTGAACACATCTGATACTCTCCAGTAGAAGACAGGGGTCCATGTGCACTCAGTTGAAGTTATTTTAATAAATCATAGTCATAGAGAGAGGGGAAGAAGGCAGGACAGACAGAAAATAGGTATGTTAACATTCATTTGAAATTATTGTTGGTGATAAAGCATCCTACTGGCTCCCCTACTTTGTTGGATGGTAAAGCAAGGCCACAGAGCACTAAGGAGAATGAGAAAAGCAGAGATATGAGAATCATGGACATTGTAGGCAAGGAACAATATTATTCGGAATCAAACTGAACAATGGCAAGGACTACAGATTAGCCCACATTTTGCTAGTGATGACACTGAATATTCAAAACAAGGTTTCACAGTCTTTTATATGGACACCTCTCATGAAATGGAGTTTTCCATAATGTAAGATATGTAACTAAGTAGTTTAATTTATGATATAAGCATACAACTTGACTTTAAAATACCTATATTTTTACCTCTGTATATTTTTCTCTTCTATAGAAGAGAAAAATCTTTGAATTGTAAAAAAAACCCAAAAGCGAAGCATAACCTAAAATTCTGTCATCTACTCCCCTGCCACCAACCCAGCACTAGCTTCCTGAGGAAACACAGTCAAGGACAGCCCAACTTAGTTCTACAACTTCTGTTCCAGTGGCGCAGCAAACCTGGCTTTTTGAAGCTATTTTCTGCTTATAAAAGAAAATTGGATTCTTGAGATTTTTTTATTAATGTTAGTTAATTAATTAGTGTTGTACAATCTGAGCAACTGTCTTTTTCTCTACTTAGAGAAAGTCTGCCTTATTAACAGCTGTTGAGTCAGTCTAGCTCTCACCTCTACCAAAAAATAGTCGAGAAGTACATGAAGCACAATGGGATAGGAGGTATAAAAATGTACATCCTACATGAGTTTCTCTGATTTTCTTGGGAAAAAGCTTTCAAGGTTAAATGTACTTGAGGAAACTTTAGAGGTGAGGGTTAGTTCTGTAACCACAAAGCCTTTGGACTTCTCTCATTGTTTGAGGATTTTGGAAGTGTGGACAGTATGTACAAGAGCAAACTACAAAGTTTTCCATTGGCAATCACTTGTCAATAATCCTTGCAAGCTACTAACTTCAGTTGGAATGGAATAGGACATATATAGGTAAAATAGTAATGACAGGTACAGACCTGACCTTAAAAGAGGTAGAAGGCTGTGGTGCAGCTTAAGACAAATCATGCCATGGCATGTCCAACTAATAACTGCTAGTAGGAAGAGCACGAGGGAAGCTGGCACATGAGTTAAAGACACTATAACTAGTCACTCATTAGAAATTGTGAGTATCTGTAAACCTTATATATTTTTTCTCATAACATGTTCCTGGCACCAACCTGCACAGAAGTAATTAGTTCACCTTTAGAAGTTTGTCTTATCAAGCTAATTTGCTAGACTGGAATACAGCAAGTATGAAATATTTAAATGGTAGCAACTTTGATCCCAACATAAAAACCTGTGTAAATGAAAGTCCTTATATTTTAATCAAACTGCATGATCACTGCACCTATTCAGAGAAAAAGAAACTCTATGGGATGTTTGTGGCAATCTGTTTGTGAAAATCTGAATGCACAACTAGGGACTAAAAACTGAGTGCAGTGGCCTCCTAAGCTATACATGCCTTTTAGTGAAAATGAGGTCTGTTTGTGCGATCGATGGCTTATGTTTGTTAACCTCTTTCAGGTAAAACATTTGCTGCAGGCAGAATTTCTGCAAAAACTTTAGGACTGATCTTAGAAAGGGATTTGCTTTTTGAATAATTTCTTTCTTTCTCTCTTTCTTTCTTTGAGGGAACAAAAAAGAGCCCAAAGAGCACTAGTGTGTAAAGACAAAGCCAGGCCGAATATTACATCTTACCAGTGATACACAAGTGTTAGTCAAATGGAGAGATGACAGAGAAATAAGGAAACAATTAAACTTCAATAAAACAAAATAAGGAATAACATTCCAGTCAGATCTAATCACATTATGTATAGCATAACTTTCAAATTGAAAGTCCATAAAACCCAACCACACCTCAGCCAGTTTGTCTGGCATCCGTCCTGTATAATAAGCCAGAGGTTCCTCGTGGCACAACTCCAAGTTAGTTTGAAACCATGTCTGCAGAGGGGATGGCACTGAGCCATGTTTCCAAAGAAATAGAATAATTTTTCTGGTGGGAAAGGTCAGGCAGTACAGAGCCATGAGGGATGAGATTCCCTTTTTCGGCTTTTTCTCAATTCTTAATCCTTCAAATATATTTTTTTTAATAGTAAAATTCATTCACAAACAGAAAACCTGACATTGAAGCAATGTTAAAGATCTATTTAAACTGACAGGCAGCAGGAAATCCAGAACCCAGGAAACCTGGTTGCATTATTATAAAACTTGCAAAGAATTTGGTAAGTTGCTGGTTACCTTTCCTCTGCCCTGTAAGTTTCTACCCCAACAAGTTTTTTAAACTCTTACCTAACACTGAGAAAAATAAGAGAACATAATGGATTCTCAGTCCCATGTTCTGTATTTGATATGTGCAAATATATGCATGAATATAATAGTTAATTTACATTTATCTTCTATTTTAAATAATAGTCTTCATAATGCATAAATGGATTCCATATGCTATCAGACAAATCATTCCTAATTTTCTTTATGGAAGCACATATGGGAACTATGTTCACTCAGGGTCAAATCCTGGCTCCATTGAAGTCAATGGCAAATTTCCCACTAATTTTGCAAGGGCCAAGATTTCACCCTTGATGTTCAGCCACCCTAATAATACAAAGAGCCAATGTTGTTCTCCCTTCTCATATGTCAGATAAGTTTGAACAAGAACTGAGTTATTGCTGAATTAATGTAATCCATTCCTCTGCATTTTCTAGCTTGCATCAAATTCTTTGCTTGGGGTGAGTGGAATACAGATTTACAGTTATAGTAGCCACACAGTTGCCTGTAAGTGTTATCAGTGCCAGCTATTTCAGAGCCTTTGCAGAGACAAGCAAAGCAGATCACTGGGAAATGACATAAGAGTTAGTGTCCACTGGAGAGCAAGGGCAATAGGAAGCTTTCCTGTGGTAAGAAGCATGTCTTACAGAAATGGGTCTGTAGCATCTTTTGTCAGTTTATGGGTCATAATTGGATCTGGTCCAACAGAAAATGATGTTTTGGCCCATGGCTCATTCTATGTCGCCCTTCTTGGAATTAACCAGAAGCGTAGAAAGTGGATTGCAAGCGGCTTAATTCTTGCAATCTGAATTCTTTTCCCAGGGACCCTAACACACTTCTCTGTAATGTGACCGGAAATGCTCTTGTGGCTAGAATGGATTCCACTGTGGGATGGAGGCGAATCCAGTCATTTGCCATCGCTGCAAATGCTTGGGTACACGGTAAACATTATGCGAACAGTCCATGTTATCTGAGAAACGATATCTCTTGGGGCCCATGTGGAGCAGAGATAGAATTCTTGTACTTTGGTTGCACTCACTGAGAACCAGAATAAAGTTCAAATTCCTCTTAATTTCTGTTTTGGATTTACAGTATTACAACATTCCATCTTGCACCTAGACAAGGGCTGCACATTGAGAGGAACTTTTGTGAAACTGACTGGATCACTCTGTTTTATCTAGAGATGGATGAAACTTTACATCAGCTATTACAGAACTGGATGGCTGATTTCCAGAACTGACTTTGATTCAAATTTAAACATCTCTAAGATTCACACAAGTTAAACCTATGAAAGCTTTTTGCTTACTATGTGTTTTAAACATGTATGAGCACACTCTCAATTTTCTAGCCAGAGCCACACTGGACATCAGGAGGATTTTCTTCACTGAAAGGCTGGTCAGGCATTGGAAGGCTCTGCTCAAGGAGGAGGTTGGAGTCACCATCCCTGGAAGTGTTCAAGAAATTACTGTATATGCTATTTAGTGCTATGGTTTAGTTGACATGGTGATGTTTGGCCAAAGGGTGGAGTCGATGATCTTGGAGGTCTTTTCCAATCTTAATGATTCTATGATTCTATGAAATAACCAACATTTTGCCTTGCAGAACAAATGAAAATATTTTACTTAGCATGTACACGTTAAAAATATTCATCAATTAGAAATAAACATCAGTTTGAAGTGAAAAATCAAAAATTTCTGGTTAGAAACTGGAAATATATTTTGAGTTTCTGTTCTTTTTCCTGCCTTTTTTGACCGTAGATATTAGTCTGGTTCAACAAAGATTCTTGAAGAATTGTGGTTAAATTGTAGTTTTGACAAATCAATTTATTATTTGAATTTATGAAAACATGTCACTCAGCCTAATTAGTTGTTAAGATCCATTGTTTTGGAGTCCTTTCACTAGCAAAAATTGCTCATTAAGCTAATCTACCAACTTCTTGGCTGATGCAAATATCAGCTTGTCTACTAGTGTTCCTGGCAAGATCTCTGAGGTCACCACCATTGCATCACTGCTAAAGTGGGCATATTCCATGTGTAAGGACTATGAGATTAAGCATCATGTAGTATGTGAGAAGCTGGTTAATAAAGAGCTGGAACAATAAATTATATTAATAACTTGAATTTTAGCTAATTTTTCTCTGCAACATATTATTCCATTTTATTTTGTCTGCGTTTTTATTTTCAGCACTAAGACATGACAAACTGTGAATTATGATCTATTCATTCACACCCAGTTTCAACACAACTGGGTGTGAATTAATACTCCATAATTCATATAGTGGAGCGTCTTATTACAATTATAAAATTTTATTAGAAAATGTTTTTTAATATTTATATTGTTAATTAAATGATGATGAGTCTCATAAATTCTGAACAATGAATTAGGTTGTATTAGGCACTATTCAGATTTCATCTGTTAGACAATCAAGGTACACAGACTTCTCTATTATTTAATGTGCTATATAATAGTGTTAGGCTATGAGATTTTTCTTTAGAATGTGGAATTTCTTATTCAAATGAACTTTATCAGAAAATTTTCATTAGTAATTTCTAGACATAAGGATCAGTATGGACATACTGTTTCCTTTTACAGATGTTGATTCATGGACTATAGGAAAGAGCATTTAACTCTTCTTTTGAAAGTTAACCAAACTTCAGATCACATAAGCCTCGTGCAGTTAATCAGTGTTGGTTTTGAGGGTAACAGCAGTCTCTCCTGTCTGCTAACTTTCATAAAGCACTTTAGTCTTCTATATTTTGGATCTAGCTCTGCATTTCATCTCCTCACTGTGAAAGTCTCACTCCAGGTCTGTTTGTGAAAGCATTTAAACATGTGTTTAAACTCAAACATATGCTTCAATGTGTCCTAAAAAGCTGAGATCTGCAGTACTCTCAGGTAGATAGAAATTGAAGATGAGGTGCAGTGGGAATTGCAAATCAAGATAGATGTGGATTACATGGCATTACTGGGATAAAGATATCCCAATTCTGATCATTATTTCTGAAATCAGAACCATGCCATCTACATAAATGATGTGGAAAAATGCAGCAGCTAGAGCGAGTTAGATAAAAAAGATTCCTTGTTCAGTAAAAAAAAGTAACAACCTTTACTCATAAAATATTGTTTGATATACACAATGAGAAATAATTTAAATCCATCTCTATCTAGATAAACATTTTTTTGATTCTCACACATTTTTCTAACTGGTTTCTATGAGAATTTTAATTTGAATTTAACTGCACAAGGTTGCAGATGGATTTAATGCCCACAGAAGCTAAATTACTTTGAGTTAGGTAAAGTGAAGACCTGTAGAGATATATCAATAATTTACCTCCTTTCCAGCCTTTTGATTATATATGGCATAAGGGCTTAATCTCAGACAGAGATTCACTGTGCTAGGAATTCAGGACTGAGTCCTTTAAAGCAAGGATTATCTGTGGCAACATTCTTCCCCCTCAGGTGTTGCTGTAGCAAGAGTGCAGCCACGGTTGCCTACTGCTGCTTTATTAATAATGAAATATTCACAGAAATTCCATGCAAAATTGATTTTTTAACAGTATATAAGAGTCTAATATGAAGTCTTAAAATGTCATTGAAAAATCTGTTTGTAATTTACTTTGCTGCTAAGAACTTACTGCCCCACTATAAACAATTTTACTGTATTTCTTCCCATTAAACAACAATTTTTTGCATATTTGTTCAGCCTTCTTGCTGTGACATGCCACTGTGAGCTGATAGATAGATATTTAAAACCATACATGGACTATGTTTCTTGTGTTGCCTATTCAAATAGCAAGTGGAGACATCATTTTCATTGCAGTGCAGGTAAATGGTGTTAATGGTTCATTATCTAATGCAGAATGTTAACTGATGAATTGCAAATGTACTGTTTGGAGAAGAGTGAACATGCTTCTATGGCTGCAGAAAAGGTTCTTTTTTTAAGCTCTGAAAAAAAAGACTGTCAAGTATAGAGCAAAGATTCCTGGGGCTGAGGCCCAGGGCAGGGGCCTCATTGTTTTGGTTCCAGAGTTTTCTTTGTGACTTGAAGTATTTTACTAAGCACTCGATTTAACCTTCCATTCACTGACCCAAAACTTTATCTATATAGTTGCAAGTGTAACTTTACATGCAACTTTTAATGTTGCCACTGATTAATAATATGCATGTACAAATAAACTGTAGAAACTCTTAGCAGTTTTAAAAGGTTGAAGATATTTTTGTGACTAATTTCTTTATCTCAAAAATAGACCAGAAAATATGTTCACTGTTTGCACAGATTCCACAAGTATTCCGCAAATATGTGGCATTGTTATTTTCAGTATGGGTAATTGAAGCTCTTTAGATGACAGATCCCCAAGGGAATGGCCTCATTGCTTAATATGGTGTTTCTAGTACTAAAACACTGAGGAGCAGCATCGTTTGAACTTGTTTGTATAGCTGTTCACTCCTCTGTAGCTGAGCTCTGGCTTTTGACTTCATCATATCTGACAAACCTGTTAGGATTATGAAATTCCAGAACCCCTCCACATTAAAAGATCACAGACGTGGTTCTATCAATTAAACCTACTGGTTTTTTAGGAGTATCAAAGAAATTTTGATGGCCCTGTCCAATATTTGCTACTATTTGTATGACTTGGGAGATAGAGATTTAGTTGGAGAGTTGCATGAATGGAGATGTAGAATAAGTTATTTCATATTTTCTGAAGTGTTTCCAGCAGAAGGGTTGAAATGTAATAGCTTGGGAAAATAGAGGAATTGTAGGAAAAACTAGCTGGCTTTATATGCTACCTAACCATATGTTCTTGATCAGCTGGAGGAAGTTGTTTATACAGTGGGATGTTATTTGTACTTTTGGAATAATAGGAGAACTTGAACTGGATAAACTTGGGCATGAATATCCAGTTGTTTGCCTTTCAAGGGTAGGCTTTGACACTTGATCTGAAAAGAATATTTCAGAATTATACAATTTTGAAGCTTCACTTGAAAATGGCTTTATTCTGGATATAAGCAGAAAAAACAGCAAACCCCTTAACAAACAATTAAAATATACCTCCAAAACTAGCAGCTTCTAACTGGAAGGGCAAGGCTTATCTTCTAGAAAATGTTTACTACAGGCAACCTCCCCTAGTAGGTTTTGTAGTTTTTACTATAATTATTTTGCAACTTATATATAAGCTCTTGAATAATGGCTGAGCAACCATTCAGCCTCTCTGATTGCTCCCACATCTGATCAGACCTTCCAATCATGGAAGTACATTCAAAGGCTTCTAAAGCAAAAAGAAGTCTAAATTTTCCCAACTGGGGGTTGTTGCTGGGGCACATAGCTGACAATGAGGAGTGGTGGTTGCTTTTAACAGGAGGTTGGTTTGTTGGTTGCCAACCAGCTAGTTAGCAATGAGTTCGGGAAAGCTATGAGAGAATACATGGATGGCAGAGCAGTTTGCTGAGTAGCATTTCTCTAGGGACAGGGAGGTAGTCAAGTAGGTGTGAGGCCTATGAAGGTGACAGGGGTTGAAGAGGGAGATATTGTATGAGAGAGGATATTTGAAAGTCAGAACTACCGGGTAGCTTAGTAGAAATCCCTAGCTATATATGTTTCATAAAGTAATATCTGTTACATAAAGACGACCAAAATTTGGAGACACTGCCTATACGCATTGGTGCTGAATATGAAAACGAAGCAGTACATAAGGAGTTCTGTCTGAAATGGCCTCTATGAACCTGCTGTCTGTGCTGCTATATAATCCTTTCTCTGACATGTGTACCAGGACAATGAGCTTGGTTTCTGCTTCTTCATCAGCATTTAGTGCTAGTTATAATGAAATAGGAGTGGGAATGCTACACCTTCGGGATAAATGTCATTTCACACTTCTAACAAAACTTGGGGGGATGCTTGATAATCAGAGATTATCAAGTATTTTCTACAAACAGTTCAGTATTTTCTACAAACAGCTATGTCATGCAGAACTGTTTCTTGAGTTTCTGTAATACAACAGGATTTGTTTGTGAAACACAAAAATGACCCTTCAGAATATGTTGTTTCCCCTACCTTTTCACTGAGTTCATTCCTGTCTGTCAGAGAAAGCTCTTAATATTTCACACTCTTCCCACTCCTTTACTAGTACAATCTAGGGAAAAACTTACAATGCATTGGACTGGATCTCAGGAGACTTGAGCTCCATTTGAATGTCTCCCACAGTCTTTTTTGACCTTGAGGCAAGTCACCCTCCTACACCCACTTCTCACCTGTGTGTTTGGGATAGTAACTATTTGCTTTAATTGCCTAACTAGACCAGGAGTTGGGAATCCAAGCTGTATGTAGACAGCAGCCAATGGAATCTTTATTTTAGTAGACACTTTTAACATCTCCTGTACATAAAAATATGAAACGAAAATGCAAAGCTCTTGTAGAAATGAGGGATTCTTTTCTGTCCTCTGTGAACAGTTCCATAAGAAACATATGGAAGGTACGAGGGGAAAATATTATGGAGTTCCACTACAAAACCCTGAAAACATAGCTTAGAGTTGAGTCTTATTGTTTTTTTTTTTACCTTTCTTCCCTGTCCATGAAAGCAGTAGCTGTTTTTGATGAGTATTAAGAAGTGCTTAGAAGGGATGACTGTATGAATCTACCTTGTATGCATACTGTTTTTTCAAGAGTAGGAACGAAAGACTGAAACTTGACAGGAAAAACAGAAGCCATGGCTAGCCTCATGCATATCTTGGCTTCCTGCACTAAAAGATTTGGTGAAACTGAGCAGACCTCTTTTGTTTCCTACAATATTTGATGAGCAAGAAAACCACTAATGTTTGGCTAATCTTTCAAAAACTTTATTGTGCTTTCACTGTTTAGGGAAATTTTTAAGTTAGCATTAGCATGAAAACCTACAGATGTTAGCTGTTTATCCTTTGTCTAAGATCAGATTTATCTGAGTAACCAACATTAAAAATGTGTAAATTTGTGGCAAACACAATGAATCTTGAATATATTAAAGAAACAAACAGATGAACCATCTGGAAACAAGACGTAGATCTGAAATAACTATGCCAGTGGCACAACCCACGCATAATCCCTGGCATAATTTACATAGAGCAACTGTATCAAGAGCCAGAAACTATTCTTTTAGAAGGCTGAGTTTAATAATCACTGCACATTATCATTCCACTTGCTGAGTAAATATTGACAAAGGAGAGACACATGCCGTAGAAATGTATCTACATCCTGAATTCCCTCTAGGGAAACTTCTGCATTCTGAATTTTCAATAAGATTTTTTTTTCCTTTTGTCTTTGCTACCCTTCTCTCATCTAAAATGACTGCAGTATGTATAGCTCTGCAACTAAGGGAATCAGTTTATTAACTCTGAAATTTTTTTTGATAACTCATATGCACACATTATAGTGCATAATTGATTATGCCCACAAATGTTTAATGTTATGTAAAATAGGAACATTTGATAAGTGGAGAAAATTTGGACATCAGCATAAAGTAGACCTTGATTTTGCCATATACCATTAAAGATTCTCACCTAATGCATCAGCTTTTCTCCTTCTGTTATCACCTGAAAAGATTTCACATTCTCACATAATCCCCGTGCAAACTACTCATGATGGAAAGCAGTAGATTTTACTATTATGTGGCTAACTAATGTGTTTCAGCTGGGTGTGTTTTCCCGTGGCACTGGAATGTTTTGGCAGCCTCCAATTTCATTGGTCGTGATCATGGAACAACACAAATTAGATCTTGTATTCTTTACATCTTTACATTGCTGGCAAAGGTGAAACACCTCAACAAACAATGCATCTTGAAAAATGTTTTCAGGGTATTTTAATGGTGAATGTATTGCAAACCTGCATAGAAACTAGGTTGCAGTATATCTTCAGTGACTGATTTAAACCTATACCTAATGTATCTTGTAGGTTAGCATTAATTTGACTTGCTGAGTGGATGGAATTTATGGGTATAATGCATTGCACTAGGCAAATAAAATCGTCTTCCTTCAGTAATAAAGGTGAAGGCAGGCTCCGTACTGGCAATCCAGGCAGTCTTCAAAGCTTTAGCTGTGTAATATCCATCTTCTGTGGCACAGTGATGCAACACATTGCAAACAACCCATCAGGAAATACCATTCTGCAATTTGACTTCAAGCTTAGATTATTTTTATTTTTTTTTTAAATCTCCACTCAGCACTTGTCTCTTCAGTACCATTCCCATTTTCCTCATCTTTTTCTGCTCCCAACTTTTTTACTGTTCCTAGCATCTTAGCTTTCTACTCCCTCAGGTATTTCAAATTACCTTATTTCAGAAGGTTTGATCACCTTCCTTCTCACTTTTGTTCTTGTCTGGCTTGGTTCTATAACATATAACAGCAAGCAACACTAAAATATTTGTGCTAGTACTTACTAGAAGGTCGTGCAAATACCATCACAGCAAGTACGGACTTTGCTCTGGAAAACTTACAGTATTAATTAGGCTTGCAATTTTAATTAGATTTCCAGAACAAACCTTGGAAATAAACATGGAGAAAAGGAAGAGATTTTCCACATTGGTAACAGGGATAGAAATAGAACCTGTCTATATCTTTTGACTTATTACAGTACTTTCTCATTCTACTGGTACTTCTTTTGCCTCTACTCTTTCCATAAAGAAATTGCCTTTACTTTGTCTTTTAGGAAAAGATGATGCGTTGATTGTGAAATCTCTTCTACAAGGGCAAGGGCTTGACTTACTGAAATGAGGCTCCATTACACTTGGAGCTGAGCCTCTACCAAAGACCTAGTCGGGACTGTATTCAAATTATGAAGTCTTTGCCTGAAATCTAACCTATTGTGTAGCTTGATCCTTCCTCTTGAAAAGGAGTTTGAGAATGCAGTTAAATAATCAAGATAAAATAAAGTTGTTTCAGTCTGTACAAACAGATTGGATGATGGTTTAAACAGGTAGATGAGATTTTCCTTCGTTTGTGAAGAAACTGTATGAGTCTATTCAAATATTAAAGATGTGTTGAGTATTTTTCTCCCCCTCCCCACCTCCTTTTTTTTTTTTTTCACTTTCAGAATTATTTTTTAGAGGCTGGCAAGTGTTTGCTCTTTCCAAAATCTGTGGAAATTATGATCTCTGTCTGTCCCTTTGCCTGTGAGGTCAGCCAAAGGATTTTGCCATTGCTGAGACAAATTTTTTTTTAAAGCTCTAAATATTCTACGTCCTAACAAATTAAAAAAACCTTATGTCTTGCAAGAATGACCTAGCGCTCTGTGAATCAAAATAGTGCCTTCCTTCACTACCAATGGAAAACCTTTGAGGTTTTGGCAGCTGAGTTTTGTTTGCTTGTTGTTTTGACCCTGAACACTCTTAAGTCTAAACAATTACATCTACTCAAGTGAGCTAAACAAACATACTCAAGAGAATAAAGTTCCACAAAACCTTAAGAGCTTGCTGGCTGACTTTTTGAAAGATATGCTCTAGTTCAACCACAAATTACTTGGCTAGACACTGGAATTGCTGGGTGAAATTCTATGGTCTGTGTTTTGCAGCACTGCAGACCAGATGATCACAGTGGTCCCTCCTGACCTTGAAATACGTGATTGGGTGTTAACCTGTGTTAGCAAAGCCAGAGTGAGGAACATAGGAATTGAGGCTTTAGCATATGAAAACTTGTTTGGTCTCTAATTTTACTTTTAGCAAATCCCCTGATCAAAAGAAACAAGTCTGGAAATAGAAAAATCCTAGAATGTAAGTAATTTAATTAATCCAGAAGTGATAACTGTTGGTGCACCTCTGGTGCTAGTTGCTGTTGCTGATACTGGTGACTATTGTGTGATGTCAGCTCACAATGAAATTCAAAAGCAGTCTAAAAAGCAGTCTGTATAAAACACTTCTGACATCTTATGTCTTCCAGTTGGATGATTGGCTCACTTAAAGGTTGGGCTGGATGTGAATTGTATTTCTGCAACATGAAAGACTTAGTGCTTTTTTCAAATTTTACAATTTTTGTCAAGTAGGTTTTGGTGAAAAGAAAGTATTGGTGATTGTACAGTGATATACAGAAAGATAAAAAGGATGAGGTGTTATATTTTTACCTGCTGACTGTGGTGAGAAATGATAGATAGGTGAGCTCATGGTCTGCATGTTGCTTCACTGTAGCTCATCCCAATACAGGAATACTATGTCTTAGGCTACAGGAGAGCTCTCTAAATCAAGATGCTGTAGTCAAGAACATAAACCGTGTACTTATTGATCAAAACCACACAGAACTGCTTTAAAAGTCTGTCCCTGCATGCACCGAAGTCTTCTTCCTTGATAATTTCAAAGTCCTATTCAACATACTAAAAAAGATTGTGCCTAAATGGAACAGTAATCTAAAAGCTCGGTCTAGATATAGTTGTTAGTTCCAGTAGGAAACAGCTGTCATTAACCCTAAAATAGTGCTTGTGATATTTGTTTTCTTGATTCTTTCATCCTATCCCATTTTCTATTTAAAGTATGAAGCTGTTGCAATTTTAACCACTTTAACATCATGTAGCAAATGGTACAACTTACACACTTAAAATCTGCCATACAAAATGGTGTATGAAGTGAAACTCCACCAAAGTCCATAAAAATGGTAATAGAAACTGTGCCGGGTTGATGCTTCTGCTTGATGCATTTTATTTGGTCAATGTACTCGAACACTGTGTCAGTGTTTAGTTGCCACAGCCCATTCATACAAAAAAATATTTCCAAGCTGTAGGAGAGCTACCTGTTCTGCAAATGAACACAAAATTTTCATGTACACCACTCTTGCAGAAAACAGCAGGGCAGTCATTGCACTCTACTTTCTGCAACATGTTCAGTAGCAAGCCATTTCTGCATTTTATTAACCATATTTTTTAAAGAGTGTCCTTGGACACTTTCATACAACTCTTACAACAGTTCTTCATCAAGCAGGACACTGAATGACTTCTGCAGATGCAATGGGAAGTTCCCATTACCCTTGACCAATACTAGACTTGAAAGGCACTTATTACTTCTTTTTTCTTCTCTTTGATAAGCAGAAAGAGAGGATTCCCTAAAAGCTTTTAGGTTGCTACAATTGGTCCTCCAATGACAAGGTAGTTACATGTGTTCCACTGCCTTTCAGTTTGCCGGTTCCAGTATAACATGTGCCTGCTCTGGATTGTGTATCAGCCAACCAGTTTCATCCAGGCCTCAATCTTGGCTAGACATTGAGGTAAACAGGAAACAACACAGTCTGAACCTAATGAATAAAAGATGGGGGAGCTGCCAGTGTGTCCTGGTGACATCACAGATTGATCCTTCTGACCCTTTTTGAGGAGACAGTGACAAAGAAGTTAAATGAGAATAGTGACAAACTGAGGATCTTACTATGCTCAGAAATGATTGTTCATTTTCTCTTCATTCCCTCTAGCTTTTGCATTTAGGTCTTGCTGAGCTTGGAAGCTTCTCCCTCTCTTTTTTGGAGATGAGAAAAGGAATTTTCTCAATTCCTTGTGAATTTGTCTATTTAGCATCCCTGATAGTTAGATCCCATTTTCCCACTGATGCACTAAAAGAAGAATGTAATTAACTGCATTATCTCTGTGTAGGAGTTACATATATCTACTTTGGAGAAGACAACTCAATGAGGGGATAATTTCCTCCTTTGATATGTCTGACTCCTATTGATTTGAATGAAAATGTATGTGCATCTGAGGCACAATTTACATAGAAAAGCGCCTGAAATAAAATTTCTGGGTTAACCTACTAAATTAGGTAAAAGAGCAGGAGACAAACTTTGCTTCCCATAAAACCTCATTTTGCAAATAGCTGGAAAATACAAGAAAGTGTTTTTTGAAGTGCATCATGTTAACAGGCTAATTCTGTGATTACTCATGAATTGATACAATTAGACAGATCAAATACAGTAAATTCTTTATTATTGTAAAACTACAGTAGGGACAAAAGTAGTGATAAATTGTAGGCTAGTGTGTGTGATGTTTTTAAAACTAAGAAGCAAGTAATCTCTTCAATCTGCAACCCTTCACAATCAATGAAGAAGAAACATTCTTAGAGAACATAATTCTCTTGACATTCTCAGTGTTATCACTCATCACAAATTCTTAATTAATCCTGAGATTGGCCATTTTTGCCATTTGACACGCAATACCCCTTCCTCCCCCTCACCCCGTGCCTTATCTGTTTTCATAAAGGAAAGCAAGTGACATGAAAACTTTCCTTATCATCTCTGAAATGTGAGAGTGCCCTGGTGCAGGGATTGTGCGTGAGAAGCGTAAATGGCTCTTAGTGCCATTTGAGGAACACACACACCTTATGGAGGCTTTTCCATTTCGCTGCTGACAGAACTGGGAGTGGAGCCCATCGTTCTGCTATGTGGAACAGCGAGTACCTCACTGCTCTCCTTACTGCTCTGCACTGTCTGCTCTTCTGCAAGAATCACCTTATCTGCTGGGCCAATGAGACCATTAATGGAAACCCTGTACTGTGCCATCAGAGCTGCACTTCTTGATCAATAGTTATTTACTTCTGAGAGGTCAGAGCTTGGCTAATATAGCTGAATAATTTTATTGATAGATAACATAACAATGAAAAATAAAGTTTAAAATAGAAGATGAATGAATTCAGCACTTTCTTTGGGGATGAATATTATTATTCGAAAATTTTAATAGCTGGTGGAATGCTGAAAGGGCAGACAACAAAAGCTTTGAATAATTGTCCTAGGACTATAATCAGACTTCCATTATTGACCTCTGCTAATATTCTACTGTAACTGTCTGCTAAATTGGTTCCTTGGGGCTTGAAATATACAGTGATGTTATGAGTTCCTATTGTAAATTGCCACACAGAAAAGTAGCAAGTCTCTGAAATAGTGCTGGCCCTAGTTTGATCAATACTCAATTCTAAGCAGTGCAAGAGGCAACTGTTGCCATAGAAACATTGATGTCACCGAGGTTGAACAGTGGCTCTTACAACAAATCATTTCCTTTGAGCAGTTGTAATTGACTATATGTACAGTTTGCTGTCACCTGAGACTATTTACATCAAGACAGTAACAGAGCTGCATTAGTTATTCTGGGATTAAGAGGGTTAGCTCTTCTTTTTGTGACCTTACAAATACCTAGGAGGATATTGCCATGGCAACCAGAGATATAACAGGATGAACATTAAGGTAGCTACATAATGCAGTGGCATTCTTTTGAAGCATGAGCAGTAGTTTCAATAAACTTTATCTAGCCATTGCATAATATAAACCTTACAATAGATACATCTCTGTCAAAATTTTTGACTTCTAAAAATGTTACCTTTGACATAGGTAAAATCAAGAATTTTTGAAACTGACTGCAGAACTTTAACACTATCTGTTTTGTACTGAGATCTTACAGAAACATATTTTTACAGAATTAAGCCACTTCTTCAGGATGGAGGGTCTTTTTCTGCTTTCAGATTTAATGGTGCATGTTGATCTTCAGGTAGCACTTGTTTCAGAGTTTGTCTGAATTGTTAAGGTCCACTTTCTTGATTAGCTGGGTATTATCTACAAGTATTTTTTAAACACTAAGTCAGCCAGGTGCTTAAATACTTTTGTGTCCTCATATCACAGTCTTTTACCTCAAGGGAGGTTTTAAAGTAGGCACTGTATAAGCTTCTTTAGTACTTTACCTATTGCATTTGCCTTTGTTCTCTGAATGATTCCTCCAGAGCCAGTGGAACATCATCATACCCTGCATTGATGTGTCATTCCATGGAAGGGTGAGATTGGATTTTAAAGTACCTGCAGTGTTCAGCACCATCCAAGCAGTTAAAAGAAAAACCTCAGTAATGCCTCATTTAGAAGCTTTAAATGCAGATCTATTAGCTTGTCATGAAAGTACATATTATAACACTCCTAAAAGGAATGGTTGCCATGAAAGTACATATTATAACACTCCTAAAAAAAATGGTATCTGATATGATAACATAATTACACAAACCTGCTATATTTTATAGTGTAAATACAAATTTAGTCACCTCTCAGTCACATAGACCAACATTCTCTTGTGTATCAATAATAAAAATACTGTGCATATATAAGCTACCAAGTTTCATACACAAATAGCTAGCCTCCATATACCTAAAATTGCATGTATATACACTGTTTTCATACTTCATACTGTAAAAATGTAAAATGAATGTGATTGTTTATTCTAATGGTATGATATAAGGGCCTAATAGCCTATATTGTAACTATTGAGGAAATAGATTGTTATGTGGGTTTTTAAAATGCAATGCAAATGAAATCTCCTAGCATTTCAGACCTTCTTTCACAAAATACCACATGCATATGTGAGCTCCTCCTTATGATAATGCATGGCTCATCCATGGAAATTCATATCCACAAGAGACTGAGGCCTCCAAGACCTTTCTAAAAAAACAGGAGCAACAATGCAACAGGCAAGGGCTGGTTTTAAAAGTAACATTTATATAAACAGTATATATTAAAAAAAAGGGTTTCATATTCTAGGACATATCTATCTGATGAGAGGGAAGAAACTCTCCTTTGCTTACCCAGAAAGCAATTCAGGCTTTCTTGGATCTTTCTCTGAAATTTCTATTAGTGCTTGCTGTTGTGGACAAAATCCAGGGGAATTTCAGCATTGGTACAGCAGTATGTATTCTGGAATGGTTTAGAATGATATTAGGCCATAGTTGTTGTCCATGTCTTCAGATGGAAGTGTTGTGAAATTTTCTGCTATTTAGAAATACACTTTGTAGAAATGTATTTTACACGAAATCCCCGCTGTGCAGTATGCAATATATAAAAGTAACTGAAAATAAAATCCCTGCTGAATTTTTGATTTAGTTACAATAAAATTAATTTGCAGGGAAGAACTAAGGATGCTGCATTTTTTCTGTCCTTCAGTTTCAAACACAGGCTTCTTTCCCTACTCACCCATCTTTTTTTCTAAGGAAGGCTGTGTAACTTTCCTGGGATAAAGAGAACAATCTCTAATGCTATATCATTTTTGTGATCCTGTCATATGGGTGGCTGAAAAAGAACATTACCCTGTTGATACATTTAAATGATCCTCCACTAGAACCCAAACACAGACATGTTTTTAGTACCCGGAGACTGAATAGCTGAAGGTCTTGTGGTGACTGTCTTCTGATTTTATTTCTGGGTGGCCGTGTCAGCTGTCACTTGTTTCTGGTTTAGTTCGCATTTTGGGTTGGGAACACTTTCCGTGATTTTGTTTTGCTTCCACTGTGGAAATTGCTGTTAGTGTGCAGATGACCTGCTTCTTGCGTAGATGAGACTGCCCTTCCTGAAGTGCTTATGATTGGTTTTGAATAGTTTAGAGGAAAAAAGGTGAATAAGAATGATAGATGAGATTGAGAGGGCATTTGTGTTTGGACATTCTAATACTGTGGAAATTCTTGAATTCTGCAAAACATGGTCAAATTATGAACTATAAGCACTGTGATAGCAACATCAGACACAAAGGAGATTAAAAAACTATTCACGTAACAGGCATGCTTAATGACACAGCCACTGTTTTGGTAACTGAAAGGCTGCCAGTCCTTTGTGTGGTCAGAGCAACATATTAGTGGAGACAAATATATGGGGTGCTGAGAGGCTGGCAGAGTAGTGGACATAGAAAAGCACCAGCAACACAAGTACAAAAAGTTTGAGATTCTGCTGTCTCCTTCTGTACCCTTCCTGATTCACTAACAGTGAAATGCAGACACAGTACTAATAGGCTCTCTGACAAAGCTCAGGGTTTGGGGCAGGAAGAAGTATTTTGTACTTCAGATGTCTAATGCAGGCCAGGACTGTGAGCTCTGAGTGCACTATAGCCAAGGGATGGCTCTTGGAGCTTGATGAGCTCTACAAATGTGTGTGTGAAATACTCACTGAAAGTCTCAGGTTGCCAGTAGTCTTTGGCCAGCATTGTATATAAACTTTCCATGACCCACAGAGACAGCTATGCTCAGTGAGAACACAGAAGAGGTTGAAACTGAGGGGAGGATTCTCAGGAGATGGAGGCCTAGAGAAGGAGAGCTAAATTCTCAAAGCTGAATCTTACAGTCTGTGTAACGAATTCCCACAGGTCGAGTAAAATGAACCCAAACCAAAATTTGATCAGCACTGTGTCCTCTGTTCTGGAACAGGAATGTGACAGATCAATTTTGTTCCTCTCCTTATCGTGCCTCTTTTTGCAGTGGATATGCTTCATTGCAACAACTGTTTCTTACTGGTTGCTCTATTAAGTGTTGAAAATGTAACACATTTGACCAAATACTTTATCTTTAAGAAGCTTTGGAAAATGCAAAGGACTCATGGAAAGAAATAAAATTGTTTCCCAAATGTGAATGTAATAGAAAATCAGTAAGGAATTCTTTTGTGGCTCTGAATATTTTTTATGACCTGTATTTCTGAAAGCTGTTATTCTCTCTCCTTTTCCACCCCCTTCCCTCTCCTTGAGTAACTTCTCTGAATTCAGCATCAATTACTCTTGATCAACACGGCTATTAAGTCAAGTCAGAATCAGCTCCATTGTCTTCAGTGGAATTTTCCTTTCCAGTTTTGGCACCTTGTCCTTCCTGGTTCTGTTGTTACATTTTAATTTTGATTTGTTTGTCAGAAATGCAGCCAGTCAGAGCTCTGGCAATACTATATTTATGCTCTTAGTTACGACACAAACTACTAAACACTTTGTCTCAGTGAGCAAAAAAAAGTGGTTAGAGAGACTGCTCCTGTTAAGGATCTCATAAAAAAATGTCAATGTCCTGGAGAAACAACCAGCATTAGATTTCTTTCCTAACGTTGGTCAAATGTATGCAGAGTTCTTAATTTCCATGAATTTTTAGATTTTTTTTTACAGGAAGTTTTTCTTAACCTGGCAACAGCTGTAACCGTCCAAAAAATGGTTTTGAGAAATCTGGAAAATGTCTAAATTGCATGTTGAGTATCTGCTAAATCTCTTAGTTAGCCCCTGGAGGGCTAAAGATGACTAGTTATATTCAATATGTCATTAGCTATGGTGGTGTGTTTTATGCAAGAGACTGCACTTTGAATGGCTTCAGCAGTAGAAATAGGTTTGATCTCTAAATTGTGCAACTGTGGTAGCAGTAATCCTTAGTGTATATACAAATCTTCTGACTGGCATGGTTTATTTTGCCTATATGGAATAGTTGTTCCTACCAGTAATAAGTAGAGTTTGGTTAGCGTAACTTGGGATCACACTTCCAGCAGACATAGTGGCAGTTTCCTGGTAGTCCTACGGTGGTAAAACCCTCCTATGTGAGGGATCCATCTACCCTTTCATCTAGGAGGTTTGAGGTTAGAAATTCTGGTGTCATGATTTATTCTGTGATCCTTGTGATTTAAATCTAATTCTTCAGGGAATCCAATATCTCTGATGTGAGTGGACACTTATACCAATTTGCTATTAATCAATTGCCTGCCATAAGGCTGAGTGTGGTATTGTCTGAACTCAAGCAAGTGTTGCAGAGATCTGTCCCACCCTTTAGTTCCTGTATTTCCAGCAGATTCCAAGGGGATTTCCAATTCCCTTTATCTATGCCAGAGACTTTATGTGGCTGAGTTCCCTTTGAAGTTCTATCTTCTTCCTCATCAGTATGAGTTTCTGGGGTTTGGCTGAGCTGTTTCCTCCATGTTCTGGTTACTGACTTTTACTTCCTCTCTCTACTCCTTTAATCAGGTGTAAGACTGCTGAATGCCTTTTCTGAGGCTTTTGTTAAGATATAATGGGACTGAAAAAATGAAAGGCTTTCCCATATGACAGTGCCCCAAACTAAACAGAAGACAAAGGGATGAGTGAGTGTGAAATATTTTTTCACTAGAGAAATAGCACTGGAAGTTATAGGTAGGGCTGTGTGACAGCTCTTTGTATGGGTTCCAGGTAGAAATTTCTTGATAAATGAGACAGTTGCCTTTTGAAGATGAGAAAAAAAAAACAACTCCTGGAGAATTCAAAAGAAGTCACCTTCTTTCTCCACTCTTTCTTAAGATTTATTTTCCATTGATAAAGGTTTGGTATTAGCAAGTATCAGAGATGCATGTTTAGAAGGGCAGATATGCAGTGGTATGCAAGGCTGCCATCCAGCGGGCTGTCACTGGTGGATGGGCATCCAGAGTTAATGGCTTGAGAATGATTGTGGATGGGAAGACTAAGGGAATGAAAGAAGGGAAACTGAGAAAGAGTGCTATTCTCTCTGAGAAAGCTCTGCTAGCACAACAATCTATTTTAATACTGTCTTAAGACCTCTTCGTGCTAGCTAAGATGCCCACAGGCTTTTCTGTGATTGAGTCTTTCATTACTGTGACCCTGACAGTCAGGGTCCAGTTTTCTTTTCCAGCTTTCCAAAAAATATTTATGTTTCTCTGCCTCTGACCATACAATGGACACCGGAGGAAGATAAATCTTTTACGGCTTGGATATTGCTGAGAAAAGGTTCTATTGGGATTTTTGGGCCTGTGCTATTTGCCTGAGCTGTGCCTTTAAAGAGTAGGGATGCCATGTATGTCCATGTCTAGGATGACGAGCCCTGACTCCTCTAGGTGCTCTCACCCATTTTTATGAGGAAAATAATGAGTCTCATCTATTCCTGCTGTGTTGACACCGGAAGAATAGGGACAAGCAGAGCAGAGGTGATGTCCTGGGTCTCACAGCCTCAGTCAGGCATTCTGGTCTACTCTGGTTCCCATCACTGCCAGCTGGGCATAGCTCTGCATTCACGTCCTAGTCCCTGCCCCAGTCTGTGCTCCTTTCCCAGCCCTGTGTCATGCTGTTTGAGCAGAGGCAGAGAGCATGGATGTTCATTCAGGCTCTTTTACAGAAGGAAGTTGTGACAGCTATGATGAACGAGTAAGAAGTTCCAAAGAAGCAAGGATCAGGTGGGGAGGTGAGGAGGCAATGATGGGAATAGCTTCAGACTACCTTGCAGGCCTGAGGCTGCTTGGCTGCCTAGCACAATGTGCAAAGCAGGCGTGTTTTCAGAGCTGGGTTTTAGCTGTCCACAGCACAACATAAGAGTTAAGGAGGGAAATTGGTCAACTGGCATATCTGTACACATTGGCTGTCTAATACAGAGGTATTTTCTTTAGTCTTTAGTGTAGTTATGTCCTACACCAAACTTAGAAATCCAGTGGCAAAATGCACTGATGCAACCAGTATTTTTCTTTGTTTGTTTGTAAAGCACCTTATCACACCATTTGCTTTATCTCTTTATTAAGACATAGTGGGAGTCCATTTTCCCACCCCTGGCAATGCTATTTCTCTTTCACAGTGTTTTTCTTCCTTAAAGGATTTCCTTGACATTCTATTTTTGGATAATTTCCAGTCAATCTTCTCTGTTGATGACAAATATAAGTACTTTTTATATAAAACAGCATTAGGCATTTTTACTGGCACTGTCCTTTTAATGAGTTAACTTTCTTCTCCGACATTCCAGTATAAACTGCTGTCTGGCAATGGATGGTAGATTCATCTTAATTTTCAAATTTCTTCTACACAGTTAATATTAAATTTACCATTTTTTTGGTTTAAGTATGCAAATCTCTGACTATGCTATCTTTTACCATACCTGTATAAAAATTTTATGTCTATATTTGTAAACCTGTCCATTCCCAAAATAAGAAATGCTGACCTCAAAACAGTATGACTTATGGATCTCTTTTTGTGGCAATACATGATTGACTTTACCCAGGGTGTAGGAAGAAAACAAAACAGAAATCATAATGAAAAAAATGCACTCCATTTGTCCTTCATGCAGAGAAGCATGGAAATCCTATAGTCATATGTATTGCATCTACCTTGATATCAATATAAGATTATTATTAGATAATAGTATTAAAGTTCATCATGATTAACGTAATTAACAAGCATGCAGAAAGCAATAAAGATTTTTCTGTGTTACTGGAAATGCTTTTAGATGCCATTATGGTCTCCACCATTGTGTATCTCATTTTTAAGATGCTTCTTTCCTTTAGCTGGAAGCTTCCTTCCCTTGCAAAAAAAAGAGATGGACTGGGCAGTTCATCTGACATAAAATACCTCTGGGCCGGAATACTCATGCAGAGGAAGGAACTTGTTCACTTAAGAAAGTGGTGGGATATTCTGTCTCCTTTCCTGGCCATGCTTATGCTGTTATTAAATAACATAAATAATAATAATAAATTATTAATAGCAAATTATACTTAGCACTTACGTATGCAATTTATTACCAAAAGTTGGAGTTAGGCCTTATTTGATCAGTGCAGTAGGCATTTTCTCAGCTTTAAGTTCACTTTTTGTTAAGAATCAGCCTGGCCTGTTACTGTAGTGTAAAAATTTCCTCCAAAAGCCCAAAACAAGGTAGTTAGAATAGCTTCCACACTTGTCATTCAGTCTGATAATGTCAAGAGTGGCATCATGGATGTTATAGGAAAAAACACACTGTGCTACTGTCACTGTTAGAAGAGAACTTCTGGGAATAGACATATGGAGTCTGTGTTAGAAGGTAGAGTTGGTCTAGGTTAAATTCATTTTTCCACGTCTTTAGTTTATCATAGAGATATTTTGAATTTAGGGGATTGAATATGAACTATGTCGAAAGAGACTGACTTCAGTTAGGAGAATGATGGTCTTGCATTAGTGATGATGGAAAGAACAAGTCAGTAAGCCTGTTTTAAGTCCATTAGTGAAGAGTAGTAGAAGAAATGTTCTAATAAGATAGAGGAAGCTCTTTGGATGTGTTGAAGCATTTGCTCAGCTAGGCTATGTTCCTGTCAGTCAGTACCTCCAGAAAACACAATGACCTTTTTTCTTCAGTACATTTACTTACTTCCATCTTCATCCCTTCCACCAATTCAAGATGCAACTCTGACAAATATCCTTTTTAATCAGTCCTGGGAAAACTGGACAGCCATGCATTCCAAGCATTCAAATATTGCACTGTTGATCTGTTTTGGTGTTACAGATGGCTTTAGAACAGCTACAACAACAGTTAACTTTTGACACTTTGCAAAAAATCATGAGTTAGGAAGCATGATCGGACCTGCATCACAGGCTTAGTAATAAATGATGTTCATTAGATGCAGGTATATCTGTACAAAGTGAACCCTGTTCTTTACGAGACTGGAATGGGATATGCTACTTTGCAGGGAGAGCCTGACTGATGTGGAGTAAAGCTTAACACATACCTAATTACAGAGCAGACTTCCCCTTTCTGAGATTCAGAGGCGTTAATTAAAGAAAGAAATTTATTACAGCCTGCTCCATTATCTTCAGTCACCTTTACACAGATGAAAACTAAATTATCTCTCTTTCTAACAGAGTTCTGCACACAGAACTCTAACACTTCAGTAGAGGCTTTCTACATCACACAGGCGAGCAAATCAGGATTTAAGAGAGACGATCCACTTGCTAGATCTACTTTGTAAATCATGTTTCTTCTCTGTCTACTCTCTGTTTCTGAGAAGTGAGTGTGAGCCCATGAATTAACACCCCTTCTGGATATTGGCTCCTGGTCAAATACCCTGGCAGAGACATTCAGAGCAGATGTCATACTTGTGCAACTGGCACTGGCACCCGGCTCAGGTTGAATACTGTCCAACACATTGTGTGCATGGCACAGGTGTTGGAGGCTGATGCCTTTGAACTCTGTAGTGTCACTCCAACCTGCCTTCCATCACTGTAGCCTGTTAGAGGGTTTACTTTCTTTTCCAGGTGAGAAGGGGCTGCTAATTCTGAATGTGGAGGCTAGTTTCATGGTTTTGTATGAAGAATTGACAGTAGCTCCAGACCAGAAATAAGCATCATTCTTGGGAAGGAAAGTAACTGTACTGAACACCTCCCAGATTGCCACACAGCAGTGGGAAAAGAGCAAGAGGAGACTGCAAAGCTGTCTTACAACAACATCTAGAAGAAAGGCATTCAGTACTGATACAATTCTTTAAAAAAATATTTTCAAGTGTTTCAAAGCATTAGAAAATCTCTTGCTGTCCTCACAGAGACTGTTGGCAAAGGGAACACCCTGAAAGTTAGAACACAGTTTAGACAACTGTGGGTCTGCCTGATGAACAGAATTAAAATACCAGAGAGACTTCATGCATGGGGCCCAGCCTTTCTTTGTGATTAGTTAGAACTAGTTAAGTCAAATTCCACTGACTATTTCCAAACAAGCTATTTATGATAAGTCATAAAGATGAGTCAGAAGTTTTTTACAGGAAACTAGAAGAGAGATCTCTTGCTGAGACCATCCGGAATTCCTCTGAGTCTCAACACAAGAGCCTTAACTACCTCACCCTGATGAAGACAACAAGTGCAAAAAGAGGCCATGCTCTAGCTGGGCACAGACAACGGAGTTCATAGTGCCCTGTAGAACCCATCATGGCTAGGCTTCGCGAACGAAGATTTGGGACCTGTAGAACCAGCAGTGTCTTTAAATATAATTGAAACAAAAATAAAGGGGCCTGAGGCTCTCAGCTCTTGAAAGTTCAGATCTTGCATACAGCTCATGAGCTGGAGAAGCTGTGTCCAAAATACAGTTTTTAAAAACACGTATTTTAGCTTCCTGCAGGCTGTAGTTGCCAGCCTACCTGCTAACTTGATCCTGTCTTGCCCTTATCCCACTAATGCCAGGCCAATTCCTTCAGTTGGGGTGTGTGCACACCCTCCAGCCTCCCACCTGGCCAGATTGCACAGAACCTCCAAGTATGGTTTGCCTTCCAGTGGCAGGAAGAGGTGGAGGAAAAATATCATCCATGCTGGGAACCTTCCTTTGTAGCTGGTGACTAGGATCAAAAACTCAACTACACAGTAGTGCCTAGAGGTGCTTGTTATCCTGCTGCTTATGCTCCCAGCATGGACAAATGTTCTTAGGGAGCATGGACACTTGCTGATGTAGCAATCTGACCTGGTGTCCAGTCTCTAGAGAAACTATATCCGGTGCTTGCTGCAAGCCCTTACAAGTCCTTTCTGGAGCAACCACAAGCCTGCCTTTTGCATCCTCATTCTCTTCTAAATGGATAGTGGGAAATTTCCAGGTCTGTGCTAGTCTTATCTTTCATTTGATATAATTTCACTGAGGAAACACCATGTAAAACTTTCCTTGCTTACCAAGCTTAGCAGGAAGGGTGCAGGGCCTGGCAGAAGATAGATGTCTGGCAGATGGCATTTGCCTGTGCTTCCTTCATTGCTCACACCAGTCGTTCAGTGTTGTAGCCAGTCAAGGAAGGCTGCTTTATGCGTACACAGCAAACATGAGGATGCTCGTGTCAAGTTGTTTCCATAAGAGCAAACATCAATTCTTCCCTTTTCCCTCTTTGCATAACTGAGATTAGGTCAGTTGGTTAAAGCATGAAGCTAATGATGCCAAGATTGTGGTTTGGTCTCTGACTGGGCCATTCACTTAAGAGTTGGACTTGATGATCCTGGTGGATTGTTTCCAACTCAGAATACTCTGTGACTGCATGGTATAGGTCTGTCTAGGGATGAATCTGCCTCCTTCTCTTTGCTTAGCCAGTGATGTCCAGGAATGCCCTCCCTGATTCTTGACTTGTACTGACTTTTATGTGTGCTGTGGGCAAAGGAAGCAGGCTTCTCTCAAGTGGGCTCTGTATCCTTGAATTCATTGCTCAAGAGGGTCATATACCATCTTCCTCGGCAGCAAATGACTGCTATGATCCTCCCTACCCCCAGTCTTTGGGTTCACTATTTTAGGTCTCTCTTGCTATTTAACTATCATCTGGTACCAATCCCAGTTACACTTGTATCTCTGCTGGGACATCTGGGTATAGCAGACCTTAGCAATCATGGCTGTGAAGCAGATTATTGAAAGCATGAACCTGTGTATTGGTGGATAAATAGAAAGAAGGTCTTTGCTTCATCCCTGGCCCAGATGACAACTCCGAAGATAACTCCTGCTGGCACAATGGAAGTAACTTTCAGCATCCTCTCTCTTAATATGGCTGTCTTTGTTGTCTCTGCTGTAATGCCTTTGAAACAGCACTGGAGACTGGAGGTAGTGCTTCACAGAGCACAGGGACACTGAACAATCAGGCCAAAAAATTTTTGGAGACACAAGCTGAGGCTGAAATTGGCATCATCTTGACTCCATGAGTGGGCCTCAGATAGAGAGTTTGCAAACTTCACACAGTTGTCCTGTATTCCCGCAGAAGACAAGCACTATTTATCCCCTAATGAAAAGGGACTTCAGGCTGATTCTTTCTGGACCAATATTTGCTGCGATGAATAGCAGATTGAACACAGTCATATGCAGGTACTCTCTTTATAGGAGAATGGTATTCCCTCAAGCCCCCCCCCCCCCAATTTATTAGTGTTACAGGGAGCTTGCTTTATTAGCTTGTTCCTAGTTCATCTAATGAATTTTCAGCTTTCAGAACCCCTCCATACATATATTTCACACTGAAGGGCAAGGGGAATAGTTTTTAAAATTACAGGAGAAGTAAATAATTCTGAGCAGTGTTGAACCCTGCTGTCTAGCCTTATGCTTTATAGATAATTGTTCATTGATCTGTCTGGTGGGAAGGAACTTCTGGATCTCAAATCAACATCCTTTTGATTCTGGGAGTTGGGGTTATTTCCGTCTCTCTTTGGCTTCCAAACTGTACATTTTTTAGATTTCTGTTTTTTGAAAGAATGCCAAATAACAGGCTAAATAGGTCAAAGACTGTAGGAGAGGAGAAACGTGTATGGAAACTTAAAACAGACACAGGGCCAGGGTAAAGAGCCTTGAGGAAAAGGAAATGCATCTTGCAGTTTCATTTCAGCTACAGCATGTTTAGGATGAGTGACTGATGGCATAATTAATGAGTAGGCAGTATTACTGTGGTTATGTGTTGGCGTTTTGTGCAAGTCTGCAGTGATATATTGGATAGGAAGTATAAAGTATCTGAAACCAGAGAATTGTATTAACCTTAGGGAAGTTTCTTATCCAGTCAGAGCTTTTCTCCTGTTCCAAAAGACAACGTTGCCTTCTTGCTTTGTACTCAGTAGAATGGTATTTTTACCATTCTTTATGACTGGGAGGATAAGTAGGAAGCCCAGGAGCTTTGTTTAATCATTTAGCTAATGATCCTGCTCTGTAATATCTGTTCAGGTGTTTAATTCAGTTTAGATTACTACTCTAATAGTCCTTTCTGGCTGTTGGTTTTGATAGGACTCATTTCTACCTGCTGCATCCCCTGAAGAAGGAAGGTCATAGTTCAGCTCTGAGTTTACTGATAGTGTCTGATTTTACTTTGTGCCTCGATGTTGGATATTCAAACCAAATATTTATCTTTAGTTTGTATTAATGTATCTATAATTGTGATTAAAGATTTCCTATATATGTTTTGTGAGTCAAAATATTTAAAACCCCCACAGTTCATAGCACAGCAGCATAACCTGTTACCTTACTTGTAGGGAGGGAGGGAGGAAGTGCCACTGCTCCATGCATTAATCACTATTGGTCTGTGTAATCATTTTGTTATGCAGGTAAAAAGCACTCAGACCATGCCACTCTGAATTGTTAAAAAATATGGCTATATCATATGCCGGGGAATTTACAAGGTACAGTTACTAAAAGAACCAGATTAACCTGTGGGCAGATGCAGCAAATGCACCTCATTGTTATTGTTCCAAATCTGAGAGAACTTCATGCCTTTGATGCTTAGTTTTCTTCTTGTGTATTTGAACATGTTGGACCAGACTCTTAGCTAGAAATTTAAAGTACCTTCTCTGATGTGCTGCACTTTATATGTGTTGATGCTTTAGGCTGCATTGTTTAAAATGTCTTCTGCCACATCACTGGATTTGTTTTAATCCAGTGTCTAAACACATTATTTTCTGCCTTACTAACTGCCAGTTTTTGACTTAGAGTAAGATATTCTGAGGAAGAATATTGTGATATACTCATATATTATGTTCTTTTGAAACTTCCTAGTAAAAACAAAACAAAACCAAAATAGCTGGACAAGCATGAATGGAAGACTCCCCAGGTCCCCATTTCACCTCTCATCAAAAAGTCATTACAATTGTGGCTATTCAGCAAATCCAAAATCTAGCACCTGTTTGCCAGATAAAACCCAGCTGCTCTGTATGTGTATTACTTAATCCACCTGCGATTTGCATACCACGTGCAGTACCATTTTTCAAGTTGCTTTGCTCAAGGTGTTTTGGAATATTAGGTTTTTATCAAAGGTGAAAGACCGATGCAATAGAGCGAAATTTGTAGTAAGACTTTGTGATATCAGTGTCTTGAAATCTTGAGATTACATGAGGATTGAATTTTTGACTTTGGAGTTTTTATTTCTTTATTTTTTCATTTCAATGACAAAAGAAAGTGAGTTACCTTTTTTGATCTAAACATGTATTTCACCTTTTAGCTTATTTCTTCGTTGGTTTTGATTAGGTCATGACTTACTGAAGTGAAAAGAATTCTTCTTATTTTTCTTCCAAAACAGTTATAAAAAGACAAGTTCCCTGGGCAAGCCAGTCTGTTTAATATTCATAAGACATTCCTGTGATATGGAGTTCATTTTGAAATTGTTCCCCTGCCTGTAAAACAGAACTGGCGTGTAGAACTACTTTCACTTTTTCTGAAAATTATTGTTCTCTGAAGTGTCTGGAATTCCAAAACTGAAGTCATAGAAAATCTTTATTGTCTGATTTCAATCTAGTGGCATTTTCTGCCATCCTGCATTTTGTTCATATATATTGATTAAGGTCAATAAAGTTTTTCACAGCCTGTGAGGTAAGACAGGTTTATTTCAGTGACAGTCTAAAATGTCATGAGAATATGGACAATGCTAGAGAACTTATATCCTAGGCCTTTATCAGACAATGGGATAGGAGTGGAGTTCGGTCTCTACTTCGTACTGGATAGCACAATACTTGACATTCCTCATCATATCTAATATTATATTCAGAATAAGTTTTCATTAAGCTGTAAAATTACTGTTTGTAAAATTGTACATTTATTTGTGATATTCAATCCAAAAGAAAGGGTATGTTGTGGGGTTAATAGGATTTCAGTGCTTCGTAGATTTCAATTCTGGTTTTGGGACTTCTATAGATTTACTGTACGTTCTTGGGAAAGTTGCTTATTTCCTTTGTGGCTAATTTTCATCCTGTAAAAAAGTAGAAAGGGTAATACTTGTTTACTCTTACCCACCATGATCAAAATGGTGATACTTTATTACTTACCTGATACGTATGATGCAGCCATAATCTTCGGTTTATGGCTTGAGGTTATCTGTCAAACTGTAGAAAATTAGCAGAAACTAATCTTAGATGTTCTGAGTGTTTCCTAACACCTTCTATTCCATACCACTTTTATGGAAATCCATATTATTTCACAAGGTGAGGGTATAACTGATAAAATTGTAAGTGATTCAGTTATTACACCAGTGGTGCAGTAATTATGATCTGATGATTCTTAGAAATTTTATATTGTGCTGGCTTTTCTCTTTCTTTCATGGTGCTAAATTTTTTTGAACAACCGTAAATCCTTTCCTGATACCTACTTTGCATATAGGGAATTTCTATGTAATTATTGCAGAGCTGTTTGTCAAGAAGGGAAGAAGCAGGTGATCTGCATACCAGCACACTGGTTTGTGTCACAGCTCTGGCATTAAATATGGACTTGGTGATTCAGCACCATGAAACAAATTCCAGTTATTAACAGGTAATGGGCAATTGCTACACGTATGTCTCAGTCAGTAACTTTCTGTAATAGCATAAATTCACATAAGTTCATCTCTGTCAGCTTAGACAAAAAACCTCTCTATTTAAACATTTTTTTTCCCAAAACTCATCCTATTTTATTTTACAGCAAGCCCTTCTGAAATCTGTGTTAGATGTAGCAATCTTAATCAATGTCTATTTTAATTTTATTTTCACAAGGTAATATTTGAAAAAGCTTTTCTTATTCAAAAGCCAGTTTCTACTGCATACAGTTTTTTCTTGATCTCCTTGTACAAGCACAGAATAGTAACTTCCACAATGACACTGGTGCTTTCTTAGAAAAGATATTTGAGCTAAACAGAAGGGCAAAACAAGGTCACTGGCATTATACATCTACAGTGAACTTTAAGAAATGAGTCAGAATCACAGATGGAATGATAGTTTGCCTTGTCATGAGAACACACATCTTCAAAAGGTTCCTGCTTTGGAAAAATAAAGTAAAACCATAAGGAACCACTTAAGGAGGCTGCATAAATAATTTGCCATTTGTGAGCAATATATGCAAAATGATAGGACTGCAAGGACTGTATTTGATGGAAAAGCTTCTAACCATTTAAACTGCCATCCTGGTGTTTATTACCTGAATCACCTCCGGGAGTCTGATAAACACCTGTGCTCTGCTGGTAATTCAGGAAAGGAAGCAGCACTCTGCATGACCTGCTTTTTTTCTCTCGAGCAGTCATGGTGTAATAAACAGTGTACAGTGATTTTGAACATGCAAAGAATATATTTAGACAAGTTAAGGCTACTGCTCTCAGTTTAATGCTTAACAAAGCTAACAGCAGAAAGTGGTTTAGTACCTCAATATGGTGTACATAGAAGCGGAAGGAGGGAGCAAAAGACAATAGGAGTAGTGGCACTTGGAAGGTAATTCAGTCATTTCATTTGAAAATGAGTGTAAATGCTAAACACCTTAAAGAGAAATAGAGAAAAAGCAGGCATTTCTTTCAACCTCTAAGTTTTTAAAGTTACTACATGACCAGTAAAGTAATAATTTCCTGGAAAGCAATATTTAAATATATCCATCATCATTTAGAACTTGGACACATACTTAAATATTATTGATTATTTGCAATTGTGTGCATCCGTGTGTAGGTATATTATACAAAAAAGTAATAGTAGCATGTCAGTGATTGGGATAAAGTGCAAAAATGGAATTGGAGTCTCTAATTACTAGTTGTTTGGGTTTCTTTTTTTTTTTAATTAAGAAAGCCACAAGCAAATTATAAACATCCAGTTTATAGCATTGCAATCTTACAGGCTTGCTCTCATGAATATGGTAATTTTTTATTTTATGTCCTCTTGAGATGTCTTGTTAAAAACATTTTATTGGTGATCCTAAAATTCAGTAAATTTGAAGCCCTTGGCACCCTGAAGATAGTTAAAGTTCTTCAAAAAATGTCAGCAATAAATATTTGGCAAATATAAAGAATATGCACATTTTCCCAAGTGGGTGATATATTTTTTTCCCAGTTCTAATAGTCAAGTGATGACACTGCAGTTCAGAATATAAGTGCATATTGATATTTTTCTTCCAGAAACTGCATGTGTTGCTTAGAGTACTTCTCCCACAGAGTTATTTTTGTGCAGACACCTGGAAGTGGTTATATACTTGCTCCAGCTTGCAGACTAGTTTTGGACAGTCAGGTGTATGTATAAGCAAGTGGTCTTTATTTGGAGCAATTAAAATTCTTACATTCTCCTCTCTTGACATGCAATTACTAGAGCTCTGCTGTTCCCACTAATTGCTCTTGCTGGGGACATTGGTGAGGAGCCAATGATTTTGATGGGTAGTGGATTATCATTTTTACTCTGCTACCTGAGAAAAAAAATCATTTGCAAAATCCCATGTGTAATTAGCAAGACTCATGATTAATTGTCCTGCAAAATTAGCTTCACTGTTGCTTTTATTTTACTGCTTCAAATATTAATTAATGTTAACTCCTTTCCTTCAGTCCTAGCTTTTGAATATTCAACGTGGCTTTGAAAAATTACTTAGGGCTTCTACTTGCATTAACATGCTGGAGCTTTGATTTCTGAATAAGTATTCTGATTTAAAAGATCACACATGGGTCATAAATAATTTTTATAGGAGGACAAACAAAGCATCAAAGCATCATGGGAAGGCATTCATGCACTAACTGAAAGTAAATTGTTTCAGTAATGATTCATTCCCCCAGTGCTTTTGGGGAAACATCAGCAAATATGCAAAACACTGCATTGTGTGGGGCAAGACAATTATTTAATGCAACAATCAATGTATATATTTTCAAACACATAGCACAGTGAGAGGGGTAAAAATATTGGTGGGGTTTGAGCAGTTGCAGTATCTGTTTCTAGGAATTGCTGGTTGTCATGTTTTGATGGTGTGAGGTGGAAAATGATGACTGTATGTCAATGCCATCTGCCCTAGTACTCTCAAAATTCTTATGCATTTACTGTTATTACTATGGCAGGGTCAGGAAGCACAGGAAGGACCTAGCAAAGTTCTTGGGTCATTGGGATGCCGATGAATTGAATTCACAGGACAGCTCATTAAAACCAGCAGCAAGATATCCTGACACCCCAAAGAGCCTTGGCTTCTGGTTTAGCTGTGTTTTCATTGTGCCAGAACAACTCACACAACTCAGAAGAGAGCTATTTTCCAGGAACTGCTGGTTCCTCCCAGTGCAGCTGTAGCACCACACGTAGAGAGCACCTGCACACCAGTATAGGTTGAATTTTGCCCTCGCATCAGTTCTTGCTTTATTTCTTCTCTGTGTTTTCAGTGTGTAGCTAGATGAGTTTCTTCATACTTCATCAGAAGAGCCCTTGCCCTCCTTATGCAATAATCTCACTGTAATCTTGTTATAAAACTCAAAGGTGACCACAGGAGAGAACAGCAGGGGTAAAGGTGACAGCATGGTGTATTGGGCAACATACTTGGCTTCTTTATCAAACATTACAGGCAAAGCAAATTTTGGAAGTTCTGTCTCACTCTTCTCATTGAAGTGTACAGTGCTTCTGGCAGCTTTTGACAGACTTTTGTAGTGCAGTGCAAGACCCAGAAAACTGTATATATTTTATGATTTTAGTTATTTCAGACTTCTGTAACTGAGCACTGATTTTGGCCTCGTATGCCTAGAAAATGGCAATACAGACAGTTTGCCCGTTTTCTGTGCAAGCAGTTCTGTTCTCCACATCCCCACATGTGAAATAACCAAAGAAATTCCTTCCTCATTGCTTGCAAATTAGTGCTTGCCCCAGAGCTGCACAGTAGATGCCACTGTTGAGCATTCTGCTTTTAGGAGCAACTGCCTCTAGTCTTGCTATCTATTTCTGATTTCTCTCAGTTCACGAGTGTATATATCACACTGAGAGAAAGCATTTCTCCATTGAACCACATAGTTGATTCTACTTACTTTTTTTGATCAAGTGAATGAGTTCTTTTAACTGTTTTTCTAATATTGACTTAGGAGATCAATGACAGAAAAATAGTGTTACTTTTATAAGTTAAATCAGTTTAAAAATCCAACTTGAAACCAGATCTTTGTTTGGTCACATTGTGCACAAACAGGGATTCAAGAATTCTTTACAAGCTCATTAAAGAGCTTGTGTCATCCTTCACATCTTTTTATATAACCTTCTCAAATCTCAGTTTTAGTGAGTGGCTTCAGAGTAAAAGCCTTTTGGCCCTGTTAATAGGCTCAGACATGTCCTTCTCTACATTAGAAAGGCCAATGTATAGGCATATTAATTCAAAATTTCTGTAGAGCCTTGGAATGTCTTTATAAATGAGTGAAGACTAAGAAATAAATTCCAATCTGGATGCAAACATCAAGAAAGGTTTCACATTTTACTTGGAACTCTGGAGAGCTTTGAATAAATAAAAGGATCTGTAAGCCTTCTGCTGTTCATCTGTAATTGCTTAGTCAGACTAAGGTGCAACCATGAAACCAAAATTGATTCACATGCTTTTCTAATTTCAGGAGAAACAGTCATGTATAGTAGTGGTTGCAGAGAAGGAAGCGGGAACACTTTGCAGATGTGCATGTGTGGGATGCTTGCTAGAAAAATGCTAATTTTGTCTCTGTCATCCGCTCTTAGAAGTCTTTTCTACATGGAAAACTACTGTCATCTATTCTGATAAGAACACATCATTCTTCCTGTGTAATCACAGCTATAGAGACAATATTTTCTGAAGTAATAGATAGCCTTCTTGATCTTAAAAATGCCATTTTGAAAAGTGACATGCTGTGTTTAAAGACCCTCGTACACTGGTGTCATGCTGCAGCAATCTACTTGAGAGTAACAGAGGGATTTGGATCACAGGTAGGGTCTGGGGGAATGAGGGTCATTTAGGAATTTAAATAGGAAATATTTCAGATTTGGTCCTTTACAAAAATGAAGGTTTTGGTCTGCTAAATTGAGAGAAATTAATGAAGCAAAAAAGAGAAGCTGAGATACAGGAATTGTGAAGGTTGAGACCTTTCTATTTCCGCAGCTGTCATATTTAGTGGTCAGGTATCCCCAGAGGCAATTCTCCATGGGCAGCAGGTTTTCCTGCAAAATGGAAACAAAAGAGAGAGAGGTCATTTAATCTTCAAACTTATAATGCAGCAAGTAGCACTGTGCTAGCACAATCTTCCATCTATGAAAGAATTCATAAATCTCCGACATCAACAGACTGCTATGTTGAAGTTTCTAGACTACACATGATGCTGCACTCTTCATCTTCCAGTGATGTCCAGAGGATTTGCACATTTGGAATTCTACAGGAACAAAGGCTTCAGGTTTAGAGTCACAGGCACAGTGGTCATTATCCAAGTTTCCTAATTAGTAGACAAGTATTTTGAGAGACTGAATAACTGATTTTGCAAGGATCTATTTAGGTACAGTTGCTTAGGGAAATTTAAGGCCTTGCAGAATCTGACTGTGAAACAAAAAGGAAGTTAAAAAGTTCAACCTTTCCATACTCTTTTACAGTATTTTTTTTAATCTATATTTGCATATAACACCCCTTTACAGAATGGGGATTTGCATCAGTGACTATTCTGTTGTTTGAAGGTCAGATTCCATTTTTAGTTACTTTTTTTTAGTTTTACTTCTCTTGAGAATGCAGCATTAATAGCTGTGGATTTGGCTGTGCTGTATAAAAACACTTCTTCAAGAAGGCCAGGGGTAACCCATGCTGTGGAGCATATGCAGAGTTCCAGCCATCACAGTGCTGTCTCTGAGCCACCTGCTGCATTACAAACATACTGAATAGCCTTTGGGAAGGCTTGTTTTCCCTTTTCCACTTATCTTTTATTCTCTATTTTTTTCTTTCTTCAAAAAAAACCCCAAACCAACATATAGGCAGAGAATTATGGCCTTTTCTTTCTCTTCTTAGCAACTATCCCTTTAGCTTTTTCCACTGATCAGAATTCTTTTAGATGTTAGCAAGAAATACAAATATTTTAAGATTTTTTAACAAATAAAATAAATTACTATTTGATGTGTGGGGAAGGACAGAGGGGAACGAAAGATTTTTCTCTACCTCTTATGAATTAAATACAGCTGCTTCTTTCAAATTGGCCTCTACCAGGAGGCTAAAATATCCTGAAGGTTAGCTACAGCCTTATCTGCTGCTGAGATAGTATTTACTGGATGATGAATATATTAGTTAAAATTTAAATTGATTCTATGGATGGGTAATGTTGATACCATATTTACTGCTATGTTTCAATAGTGTAGGCCAATCATTAGTGTGGAGAGAGCTGGGAGAAAATAACTTAAAGGTGACACTGTCTGAAATGCAGGAAATGAACAGTGTTTTATAAATAATATATTTCCCCTATTATGTTAATTTTTCAAAATAAGTTTAGAGTTAAGTGTAATGTTCGATCAGTAGGTACATCTATACTAGCATATTATTAGTCTGTTTAGTCACATCTAGAAATATGTTCTTCATATTTGTGGTTGCCAAAGTAAATAGAAATCAATGAAAGTAGCAAAAGTGCTGAAGTCATTTCAATAAGTGAAACGGTCATTAATTTAAATTTCACACTTGACATTGTTACAGACTAATCATAGAAAATAAGACATTGACTTCTAAATATGTTCCAAGACACAGAGGAATCCTGCAACTTTGTTTTCAAAGTGGCATTGACATTAGAAGGAAAGACCTCTGACTGCAGCAGTTTAGGCAGATGGTAATGATATGGTAACCCTTCTCAAAGCCTGAAGTCCATTCATATGGATGACATAAGCTTGAGGAGTTAGCAAGCAAACAATATTGAGACACTGGGACTGAACATGTTCTGAAACATCAAAAAGCTCTTCCTGCAGTTTTCAAACATCTAAAAATATATGTGAAGCCTGTTCACAATTTAATGGGAGATAGACAGAGAGCTGGGGGTGGTTATACAGGAAATTAGAAAAGCCTCATCTCATCAGAGTGAAATAAATATGCCATCCTATAAGAAAAGTAATTGGAGGGGTGTGTTAGTTCTGTTGATGTCAAGCAGGTGTTCATAAATTAGAATAAATGTTTATAATTGATATTAGTGATAAGAAAGTATTTTAAATTATCCTGAAGAGAGATACCTAACTTGTCTTTCTCACTCCTTTTTTTCATTTAAAAAACAGAGGTTTGGAAAACGCCATTTCCCCCAGCTATCTTATCTAGTGTAGGCTGACGCTCTACTCACCTGCTTTTCTGTGATGTATCCAAATCACATTGCACAATGCAGAATGTGGTGGAAGTAACTTGGAAGGAAGACTACATTGCAGTTGCAGTAAGTAGCTCTACTTTTAGGTAGTGGAAGGCAGGTAGGTGACATTGAGTTGATGACTTCTGTCTGATAGGTGCAAAGATGCTGTCTCATTTCTCTTGGTTGTCTAATCAGTTCCTTAGTCACAGAGAACTCCCATTAATGAAGAATGAATGTACTTCATTCTCCCTTCCCTTGAGAACATCCTCTCTTGCTTAGAAAATTCAAGAGAATTCAGAATTCCTTAGCACCCCTGACACAGATGCTGTAAGAATCATGGCACAAAAATGCCTTACTGTCAATCCTTTTAAAAGAGCTAACTTTGCTCAGACTTGCTATGAATGGAAGACCCTTCCTGAGTTTGGTCCACTGTAAATAAGATGCTACTAACTGTTGTGAAAATCTTTTCTGATATATGAGTCATGACTAAGAGTTTAAATATTAATTTTGCGGTGGGTACACAATATGTTTTAGAAAAAAGGTATTTTTTGCTGTTACAATCTCTTGCTTAACACAGGAAGAAATCGGTGGTAATGGTAAGAACAGCCTCACATGAGAATATGGTGTGCATTTGCATGTATTGCTAGGACATCTGAAGTCTAGTATTTACTGAAATATTTGATAATGGATACAGTATTTCCTGATCAAGAAGCAGAGGACTATAAAAATGAACATGATGTTTAAGTGGCCTACCATATTATAGTTCTATGTAGACTATTTTTTCACCAGTTTCCAGTGTAAATTTGGTAAACTATAGTGATATCAATATGAATTGGTGACCAAACCTGGTTGAAAATTTGACCTTTAATCTAGTTTTATGTATCTGCTTAATATTACTATTGAATTTTGGATTGATTATTTGGGTGGGGTTTTATTTTTCCACTAAAAAAAAATTTCAATAGCAATTTTGACTTTGGATTTACATCCTTTTTGAACTTAAATTTGTGTATAAAACTATCACACTCTTCGACCCAGTGATTGTTTTATCTTTGCTTAGTAGAACTTGAAGTTATTATGTAGTAACTGTACATTTTACAAACCTGTGCAGTTCCAGTCTGACAGAAAATGGTAGTAAAACAGATTCCTCTTGGAAGGGTTCAGACAGTATTTATAATGAAGGATTACATTCAGAAAGCAAGCTACTATGGTGAACTCTCCTACTGAATGAAACAGTTGGGAAGGTGATATACCAAAGGGCTTAAATCAGAGCAAGGTGGTGGTTTGCCTTCTTTTTGACCGATGTGCCTTTGGGGGATAAATATTTCTGTTGTAATTTGCAAGTTGCTCTAAGTTTTCTCATAAATATTAAAAACCCCAGCCTTTTTTTCCTGTGAAGCTGTCAGTCCTTTTTTTCCTGTGAAGCTGTCAGTTGTGAATCTTCCAACTAATTGTAAAAAGAAAAGCATATATTGTAGGAAACCCAAAGACATATCATTGGTGTTTAATACATTATGCCAAAATGATATTTAATTTGCCATAAACCTTTCATCAGATAATATGTCTGTGGGGAAGAAGCTGAAGAGTCCTATTCTACACTTCTGATTGAACTTATGAACCTTTCCTGGCATTCACGTGGAGTTACACATGAAGCATTGACTAACTCTATCCATGTTTACACATGTGTATGTATTTGGGGCTTCTGTTCTGTGCATCCCTGAATTAATATCCTAAACTGTGACAGCACTGGGCTTGATGAGGAGAAAGAAGGTTGCAATAAGGGTTCCTAGGTCCTCAAGTCCTGACCTTACACTACCCCTCTTTTCAAGTAGGTATAAGACTTCAGTGTGAGGTAGTATTTCTATCCCAAAGTTTGGCTCATGCAGACTTATTTTTGCACCATGTATAAGCTTTGAGAACACATTATGTTTGGCAAAGAGTGTGCAACAGCTTCAGTATCCTTAAAATAAGAGTCAGGAATGAAAAGGGGTGATGTGGGGTGGGCAGGAACAGAAAAGGCCTTGGAGGAGACAAAATGATCTGAACCATCTGCAAGAGAAGGTAAGCAAACAGCTCCAATGGGGAGGGGACACACAGGCAGGGAATGTGTGCAATTAGAGTCTGTTTCATATTGGGGGACTATAATTTCCTTTTATGACTGTGTTGACAATCTTCTCATTTCTTTTTTATTGTGAATGACGTCATCAATACTATCAGCTGGTTCACTAACAGATGGCTTTGTACCATTTCCAGTATGATACCCAGCATATCATGTTATATTTACCTGCTTTCTGTAGAGTATTTTATCTGGAAGAACTTCACTGTGTAAGAATATATTTATCTGAGGGTCCTATGTAGCTCTCAGTGGGAAATAAGGCAATAAACTTGGATAACATTTTGCTAACTAGTTAAGGAAGAAAGTGAATTAAAGTGTTTTGAATTTACTTGTTCGTTTACTTGTTCAGTCTTCTAGGAAGGAAAGGATGTCTCTTGATTGGAACACAGTTGCAATTGAAATGGGGAAAAGGAAGACCGTGACACTGCGTAGTGTACTAAAGAGTGAGAGAAAGCTCTTCTAAGTCCTTTCTTTCTCCCTGTAAATCTGTTTTCTATTCTTTTGCCAGCCTAATGTTCAAATAATTTTTAACTTCTTTTGTGATTTATAGGTAATTTTAACACTTGACACTTTTGACACTGATACCTGTATGCAAGTACAGCTGGAACCTTTACTGTGAAGAATCTATGCCCAAGGTCTGCCCATCATTAAGGTTTTAAGGCATTATCATATGGTGAAGTGTAATTATTCTCTAGTGGTTATGGAAGAACTTGCTGTGGATGGTTGCTCTGAAAATAGTTCCTTTGAATTCTCTAAAGAGATTTTACAAAATGAAGGAGAGGAGGAAGGGATTCTATAGAATAAAGATCTATATTCATAATATTTGCGTTTACTTCCAGACTCACATATCTGTATCTCTAAGTCAATGTACTCTCCTTATAGATAGTATTTTCTGCTATATATCTAGATCTACCATTTGGGGGTTTTTTGTTCTATTTAAAACCGAGCAATGCACCTAGCTTTGCATAAAAGGTCATCAGCTGAATACAAAGTTAATCCTATAGTGCCAGTTGCTTTTGACCATTCAGGTTAACAGTTGGATTTGATGATCTTGGAGCTCTTTTCCAAATAAAATTATTCTATGATTCTATTCAGCCCAATAATATGGGTTACAGTAGCAGCTTCATATATTTGGTCTTCTGCAGGAAAAAACTGTCAGAGAAGTACTCTGGTTTGGTAACACATTCAGGGTTAACGACTCAGCTCCCAAACATGCAGTACTTGGAGTCAGTGAAAATGTTGCATGAAGGAAGACTGCACACTAAGGCTTTGTGTGAAACAACGAAGAAAACTAGGATAAGATTAGTAGGAAAATAGATTGCTAATAGTATTCTGTAGCAGAAACCAGAGGATGGGGTGGATCCTTTATCCTGTGGATATCAGATCTTTGGAAATTGTTACCAGAGCATCTTGTAGATACCTACACTACAGTGGCTAAAAAAGGGAGTGGTTCATCTATATGAAATGTATAGGAACGACTTCTGCTTCAGAATGTCCCCACGCTGAAAATAGGAAGAGGCTGGAGAATATGAGAGGGAAGTATGTTTCCCCTCTTCTTGTTCTTCTATAGGCATCTGCTTATGACCTTGGAGGCATAGTGAAGCAGTAGCTGGACCTGCTGAGCTGAAGCAGTTTGGCTCTTCTGAAACACAGCATAGTCTAATAACGAAATCTCTTAATAACAACATGCTAATAGGTTTTCTGGTGTACAAAGTGAGAATAAAATCTATCTGCCCTATTGTAAGCTGGTTTGGGTGTATCTAAGTCGTTTCCTCACTTATTTTTACAAGGTGATAAACTTACAGACGGAAATTCTTTTAAGCCATAAATACCACGCATGCTGTCATGCCTAGAAGTACAGATAAAGCCAATGGGATGCTAAAAACAGTTGGAGTGCATTCCTTCTCTACCTGGTTTGCTCAGCTGAAACTGTCTGCTATCATTTTGGGTGAACAGTGTTTGACCCTTGCTTGTAGACACAGAGCTCCCATCACTTAGTCACCATGCACTGAGTGACAAATTTGTCCACAGCAGTTGACCTGAAAAGTGGAGGCTTAACCTCACACAGAAGCCTCTGAAGTTTCTTGTATCTGCTTTATCTCTGTAAACATTCTCCAGTCTTTTGCCATCTTATTCTTTACAGACAAGACTCCTATAGTTGCAGACCTTGTCTCTGAATTTTATGTTCTGTTACACTCGTATTTCGTGTTTGTCACGTTATGTAGCTCTGGAGTAAAAGGATTGAGTAAAGCCCACCATTATTTGCTTGAGTTTGTGCTACTATTGTCTTGAATCAAACAAACTAATTTTTTAAAATTTTCATTTCATGTGTCATGATGTGCATTCTATGCATATTTTTTATCCTTCCACAGTATTTGCAATGTTACTTTAAGGTTTTCCAATAGCAAATTTGAGTAAAATAGGTAATAAATTGTAGAATCAGGTAGTGCCTGATTGAAATAAAAAATTGTGCGTATAATACTGAGAAGTGATATGTACACTCATTATCTTCTACTGATCATCAGATTCACAGTGCAAGAAATCACCTCCACAGTGTGAAACCAAAGGCAAAATACAATTGATGTACATTCTATTAAATTTCCTGAATATGGAATTTGCATTTGTATATGGAATTATCAAATCTAGTCTTTTCATCGCACTAAACAGAAAGAGAACAGAACAAATCACTTCTGGAGTCAGTGTCTTAAACCTCCAACACTAAACAACTGCAAAAAGAGATATTATTTCTTCTTATAGAAGAAGAAATTCTTCTTTTTTCTATAACTCCCTACCGAGTATAGAAATGCCAATAGTAATACCATATTCAAAAAATGTGGAAATTCAGGGATGAATCACAAATAGTTTGTAAATTGGGATCATTGATTGAACTCATGCTGAGAAAATTTGTATTTTACATCTAGTGCATTATTTGTCAAAATCTTTCCTGTTCCCCTGGGCAAAGGCGAGAGGCAGAGTGTGATGTGTCATCATCATTCAGTTCTGTTGTATAATTTCATTCTTAGAAATAAGACACTCTCAATTTCATATATAAATCAAGAGATTAGAATATTATTGCATTTCATTTATTCAGGTGAAAGAGTTTTTCCTCTATCTGTTTTCTTGTTGTATGCTGTAGATTTTTTGGGGCATTTTAAACTACATCCCACAGGCTAAAACTGAAGGATTCCAAGCTAGAAGGCTGAAGAAACTCTGTGTGTTTTGGGCAGGTTCCTGAAAAAATTTCTATACTTCTTTTGCTTTCCAATAAGGGAAAAGGTCAGCCCAAACTATTTCCACAGCTGCTTGTTCAAATTTAGAGAGACAGTAAACAGACACAGTTACATTCTTCAGTTCAATTCCAGCAGATTTTTCTGCAAAATCATGATGAGGAGTTGGAGTGGGGACTTGACTGTTTATCTTGAAGGTTTTATCTTCCTGTTTGCTGTACTGAGTAGAGCATGAGCAACTAGGGAACAACATCACCAAATTTCTTCATCAGCTTTTCATTTCTGTGGATCATGGTAAATATATCACTTAGAGGAGAATAGTCCTGTTCCCCTTCCTATGTATGCTATCCTATGACTATCCTACACATTTTTATAGCAACTTTGCCTGTTTATTAAAGTGATTTATTTGCATATAACAAAAGAAGAAATGGATAGTCTGTACTACATTAGATCAAGTATCTTGTCTATGCCTGGGTAAGACCAAAAGCACAAAACAAGACTGTAGTGAATATTCCCAGAGCATTCTTACTGTATCGCCTGAGCTGTGGTTCATCTTCCATGAGCATATCTAACCTTTCAAAACACATGCAAGCATTCTGCAGCCTTGATGTCACCATGAATAATTGCATATAAAAGACCAGAATTTTGTGTTTACTACAGAAATTACCTAATTACTGCAAAAAGTCTGGGGTTATAATCCCACTCAGAAAGTTCTGATTTATCTTCTTGAAGGTTGAGAACTTTAGGTTCAAAGTCCCTGTGGAAGCTAGAATTGATGTACCTGTACCTCAGAGAGACAGGCCTTCCTGTTCTCTTTTCAACTTGACAAGTCACTGTAATGACTTTCAACAAGGTAATGCAGAAGAAGGAGGATCACATTAGAAGTCCCCCTCCATCTCTCCCTCCTTGCAGGCACAAGCCCTTGCCTGAGAAACAAATTCTCTCAACTTCATCTAAACAGGATCAAACACCTTCTGTTGTTGTTCCCAGGCATTGTTAATTGTTGTTAATTTCCAACACCTCATTAATTATTTTCTATTAAAGATGTGAGTGAGGTAAATGCCCTTCACTCATGGATAGTCACAAGAACGGATCATTAATAACTACAAAAAATTTTTACTTTTGAAGTTGAAAAGGAGCTTGTATGAAAGTCACTTTGTTTGCAGGAAAAACCTGGTGCAGCATCAGTGTCATTTCATAAAGGGCTGGGTGTGAACAATGCCTTGACATGCAAAAGAAACAAAACAGGGAACAGCAATAAAACTGGAGTTGATGTAATCAACAGTGGTTAGAAGTAGTGACCTTCTCTCTGCAGTACTTCTTGTTTAACTTGTTTTAAAAAGGATAATTTTTATTCAATGCATACTGGAGACACTTCCCATATATAAAAGTTTTAAATTCTATAAAAATTCACAGTAATGTTTATTTAGTATGCAAAACAGCACATTCTTATTATGATAAATCTGAGAAGCCTGAGACAGGACTAAGACTATGAACAAAAGTAGTAGTAGGACAGTCTCCTATCAAGAAATTCACAGTGCAGATAGCTTGAACAGTCATCAGAAATATGGATGTGTTTCCTAAGGTGATGATCAGGAATTGTGCTTTATCCTAGGAGCTGGGAGAGGATGCTTATTACTTTCATTATAGTAGCATAGCAGAAAAGGACTTTCTTTTGCTCCTTTCCAGCTTGCGTTCAAAACTGAGCTTGTCAACAGTGAGGTTTGACATTCTTAAACAAAATTTTGACTAAATCTACAGATAGTGTCCAATAACCTCTTCACTGTTGGCCTCGACTTGTGGTCTGCTGTATGCGGCTTCTCTTTCTCTTTTTACCTCTGTCAGGTTTCACTTTTATCTTGAACATTTGGTCACTCTCTGTGCAGAGATTTGGTAATGACAGCTCCAAGGCCAGCTGAAAATCAGTGTTAGATTATAGCCTGAAAACCAGATTTGGATAATAGGATAATAATAAGCTTTCACCATTTTGATGACAGTGACTGAGCAACAAAGAGGTGCAGTAACTTTTGCTGCTGCAGCAGCTAAGTCCAAGTAGGGTTGTGAATCAAAGCCATCATTTGCCAGTGTTCACAGCCTGGTATATAACTTTAATTAACTTTTTTACTTTTTTTTTCTTTTTCTTTTTTTTTTTTAAAGACACTAATATATAAGACAATGAATTGCAGCAGCTGGGAAGTTTGCACACTACCGCTCTGTGCTTCTTTGATGGGCTCCACACATTCTTCAGAGAGCGAGTGGGTTGTAGTTTCAATAGTTTCTACAGAGTAGAGGTTTCTTTAGCTGCTGCATCTTATTCCAAAAGGGATTGTGAGGCAGACCCAAGATGTTACCTGGGAAAAGATTAAAAAATCCTGTTCTCTTAAGGCAAGTTACTTATAAAAATGGTTCCATATAGTATCCATTGCACAGGAAATCTGTAGCAGAGCAAAGAAATGTATCCTCGTCTTCTGAGCTATATCACATCTTTTAATACCAGAGATATCTTCCAAAGCTAGAGTTGAATTCAATGAGTTGAGCCTCAGATACTACCTTACAAACTAGTCAATGCAGGGTAGTTCAGACTTCCTCCTAACTGCAGACCCCCTGATGCTGCAGAAGCTCCTGTCCTCTCCTCTGAGAGAAGAATAGGGATTTATAACATTGTTGGATCTCAGCTAATTAGGATAGTACCTAAGTAGTGCTACTTTTTTCTATTTTTCTTTGCTCTGCGATGTGAAATAATGGAGTAAATAACACAAACTTAAATATTTTCTTCTCTAAAACCTTCCATGCATATTATAAATCTAAACAATGAAGGCTGACAAGGACCAGTAGATCATCTGTTTATTTCTACAGACTGTGAAATTTCATCTCTCCTGACATTGTCTCACACCTTTTAGTGGACCGTGGGATCTTCTCCATAGGCATCCAGCTTTGCTTTGAAGAGATCAATAGGCAAGACATCCACCACTGTCCTGATTATTTTTCCCTCATAGCTGATAAGCCTCAGTGATTAACGATTTGGTAGTCAAAAATAAATGTTTTCTGTACAAAATACAGGGACTTCGCAAACACTTAAATGTTATCCTCAAAAAATACACAGTGCATATTGTGAACTGAGCATTCGATTAAAACACTAAATTACATCCTATAGCCTTGTCTTGAGTTTCACGTTAGAACAGATAAAACCTTCCCAGGAAGCGTTTTCACCAGATGCCAGATCTGTATTTGTTTAAGAAGAGCTGAAGTATAATGAAGTACCTGACTTAAGACTTTACAAGATAAGAAGTGCCTGGCTGGTGCTAAAGCTTCATTTTTAATTCATTCTTTATTATGGGAGTTGTTCTCTCTGGGAGTGTGAGCTGTGATCAGGAGCACAGCCAGGACAGATAAGGCACATGAACCCTGGCCTGAAAGCTGACAAACTACCACAGCTGAGCAGTCAGTTATACTGGAGACAGATCTCTTTCAGGGACTAGTTCAAGCCGAATTTATTCTCAGTCACCTCCAAGAAAGACTCACTAAAAATGGAATGCACCACAATGATATATGACTTTTAAAAGTTTATAATCTATGTGCCTACAGGTTTCTCTCAGGAGGTAAGAAGAGAAGAGAAGACAACAAAACTTTCCTCTATACATGTGCATACCAGTAGGTACACATGCTAATACAGACATAGAAACTCATATGCATGTATAAAATTATAATTACATATGACAGGATTTATTACAATGGACTTCAGACTTAAACAAAACCACAATCAATTGGATTTATTGAATTAGAAAAAACTAAACACAGCAAAACCATGAAGTCATATGGGTATTCTCTTTAACATGTTTTGTTGGAAAAACTTTATATTTGGGTTGAAAATGAAATTTATGATCCCAATTTGGGTTTTTATGTTCTCTCCTGTGAAAATTGTTTTCTTGGTTTTCATAATGACCAACATATACTGATTAGTGCTTTGTGTTTACTTTCCTTGTATTGCAATGCAATTCCTTTGTGGAGGAAGCAATATGCCATTGCTTTATTAGATTATCCCATGCCTAGTGTGGTGGTCCTAAATGCTCCTGTATGCTGCTTCAGTATAATTAATGTATGGTCATGATGCTTCTACTTCTCTGTTTCTATACGTGCTGGAAACTGATTTAATTCATGACTCCTGTACGGTTGATGAAAGTTTAATATTAGGCAGTCCCGAGGCTGGAAAATCTTGTGTTTCTGTATTGAAGAGAGATCAAGAGTAAGAAACAAACAAAGAAACAGAATTTAAAAAGGGAACAAAATTCCTAGAGATCAGGCATACCTATCAGATGTCTAAATGGAGATATTTGCATACACAAGTAGGATAGCTGTGTCTCCAAACAGTATAGACACAAACACACGTCTGTAAATCAAATTGTAAATTGATTGTGATGGACCAAAAGTTTGGTTCTTTATATCCTATGAATATATTTATTTTTATGTTGAGGATGTGTTTAGCTTTAATCTGACCCAAGAAGGTTAAGTCTGTTTTTTAATTATCAGTATAACATTTCATAATTCTTTAGTTGCGAGCAAAACTCTCTCTTCATTGCACAACAAAAGCAGAAATCTTACAGTCAGTGTATTTATCTCTCTTCAGGGGCTGGGGGTTAATATCCAATACCTCATAACATCTTTATTATAATGCATTTATAATGATATACTGGAATGATTCTGTAGCTAAGTATCTAATGTCAAAGACTAGATTTGGTGTGGTGGAAAATGTCGTATCCTTGGGTAGCTCTAGGGAAAATGAAGCCTCAGCCAGTGCTTTCTGTGTAATTCTACTAACTGTAATAAGAATAGGGGTAATTGCATTAATGTCAATTAAGCTATTAATAATGTCCATCTTGTCATTCCTGAATATAGCAGTCACTCATACATGCTACTGTCGCCTGTAAAGATTGTAGGTAAATGAGATCATGGCTTATTTATGCTTTAAAACCTGGCTGACAGCCAGTTTTGTATCTCATGTATGCCATCAAAATATTATTTTGGAGGGAAACAACCTAAGCAACTTAAAGAGACCATGTCCTGCAGCTGTGATGTTGTTCACCTCATGGTAAATACACAGCTCCTTCGTAATTTACAGACCCCCCAGGATACCATCAGGGCACTCTGTGTCACTTCCATTCATGCCACAGGAAGTTTTCTCATGACTGACAATGAAGTTCTTTAGAGTAATGCTTGAAGAATCTCTGTTCACTTGAAGAAATGTCATCTCTGTTGACAACTTCAGGTTTCCTGTGATAGGCCATAACTAGTTGTGTAACTGCCCTTGCTAATCATCTGTTGTGGGCTCTACTATTTTATCTGCATTTGTGAAACGAAATTCTGTTTCTAAAGCCATTTAGAGAGTATTAATTTGTCTTAAGTAGGATTCTCACTAGACGATTTAAAGACAGAGTGCTGGAGTAATGCAAATGGGTGTGCAATCTCCATAAAACATGCACAGATATATATTTAATAAAACAGTTCCCGGAAATTGATGCAATAGTTTCACAAAATCAAAGCCTAACTGATGTGTTGTGCAGTGCTTCAAAGATGGTGGTCAAGTGTTCATCATCAGCTGGAGTGTGCAGAAAACCATCATTAGCAAATTTCAAGGGCTACCAAAGGTGTCAAAGGTGTCACTGTCAGAATTGTACTGTCCTTCAGACAAGAGGAGATAAAAATATGAGAGGAACTTTTCAGTCAGAGCTCATGATAAATAAGAGGCCCTGGTCAATTCCCACAGGAAGACAAGAGAGAGGTACCATGATCTGCCCACATCAAGGAGCAGGAAAGGAGGCAACAGATGATAAATACGTATCAAGGGCGAGAGAGGAAAGGGAAGTGAGAATGAGACTGGAATTGTTTGTGAACTTCTCTTGATATTCTAATGCTGCTCAACCCCCTCCCATCTCCAGAGAGTCTAGGGTAAGGTTATAATAGGTGAAGTTGTTTTTGCAATAAAGTTGACTGTAGCTCTAGGCCATAAATCATGGGCTCAAGTGCTCAAACTTATACATTTCTCTCTTGCCTCACTCTCTCTTTCTGTTTATACTTTGATTTGGATGAGTCACTGAACTGAAGGCAGGAAGAGTGCATAATTCTTTCTTCCCTATAGAAAATAATACATTTACATATGACTTAGGCTTTTTTTTTGAAGAGTTACATTCTATTTTCTTCTACCAAAGGAAAACACAATTTCAATGAACCTGCTACTATTTCCATCTTATTTTAACTGACTTCCTACCACAAGGCTTTAATGAGTCTATGACTGCTGTGAATGCTAGCCATTAGATGGACTGCCTCTGCAAGATCGTATCCTACATAGCTGAATCTTACTCCTGACTCAGCTTTCCTTTATTCCTTTCTTACTCATTTATTTCTTGTTCCAGTGAAGTTATAATACCCCAGTAATTCACTGTGTCTCAAAACATGTAAAATAAAATAAACTGCCATCTTTACAATTATTAGCATTTTAAGAACAGCTTTGATGTATCTTGTCCATTGTTGTCCCTTTTGCATCAAAACTTTGTCACCTCTGTTAACTAGGCATATTTGAAACAGCTATTTAAACCCTCTCCCCTCATTTTAATTTCTTTCATAACTTCTCCCTTTTAAGTACAGCCCAGTAAAAAAATGGCTTCCCTGTTTAAATAAGGGTCCAATGCAGAATGAGAATGAATGTTGTCATATGAAGTGCATTTCAAATGTAATAAAGCAGAAAGGAGTTCCTGGCCCCTGTGTCAGTTGGAAGAGGGTGCATAGTGTGATCACTATAGCTCAGTGGCTGCAAAGCAGAAAATGAAGATTGTAAAAACGTCACATAAAGAAAAAATGCACAGTGGATTCGTTTTGCGATGCTCATAATTCAGTAATGCCTTTAAGTAGCTAGAAGAAATATAATAAATGTTTTTCCACAACATTGATCATACTGTATCAGAGGAAATATTAGTGTGCAGGGAGCCATGATTATGCTGGTAGTAATTCTCGGTACAGAAAACTCCTAGAAGATGGGACCCTTTATGGGCTGAACTTTTATTGGCTGCAGTTATTTACCTTTAAGAATACGCCTAATACACTGTCCTATAGCTAAATATTTTTGTGAAAACTCAAACCTGCAACTGTCAGTAAATCAGAAAACCTGCTACCACTTTACAGAATTTATGTTTTCTTATGGACAGTCTGATATGTTCTGAGATACAAAAAATGACCAATCGACCATTTAAAACAAATTTTCCTGCTGTGTTCCAAAATCTGGATTTGGTCAGACAGGTTTATTGTGCATGATCCCATCAAACCATAGCCTGTAAGTATAAATTATCCTCAAGAAATGTAATGCAATGTTAGATTAGGCAATAGATTAAAGTACACAGTTATCTGAAGGTTATGAGTGAACATACATGGACCACCATGGATGACCTCTTTACTGTACTGCCAAACACACCCAAGGTCACCAAAACAGATCTGGGCTTTGGGCTGTGAGGAGGAGCCCAGCGTGGGTTCCCAGTGCCGGTCTCTTGCTTCTCTGGCCAGCAGGACATGATAGCACTGGGGCAGAGTGTGGGTCAGCCCTGCTGAAGGGGAACCACTGGGCATCTGGGGCAGGCCAATCCAGCTCTGCCCAGCCTCAGGGAAGGCACATGGGTATGGGAGATCAAGGAAGGAAAGCAGAGGTTGAGGTGAGGAAAGTGGAGAATACCAGAAGTTTATTCCATGGATGCTGAGATGTCCCTTTCCCTGAACTGGAGGGGTTGGAGAGGCAGAATGTGATGTGAGGAGAGCTTGTCTGCCAAAGCGCATGTTAGTGGCCTCTGGACTCTGAAATATCCTGTTCTCTCTAGAGCAGGCACTAAAATGTTCATGTTCATTTATCATTAAGCTCCTTTTCAAAAGGATGGTTGAACATGGTTATAACTTTAAGCAAGGAACTATGCATACTTACTTCCAAAGTGTTGTTCATAAGCCTAATGCAGCATTCCTGCAACAGGATCTACTAGACTGGGGCCTGAATAAGCAAGTTCACTGTGCTGATCATTGGATTAGGCCTTGAAGAGTATCTGGTCTCAAATGATAGGGATTGTTTCTTTTTTTTCTTGATAGATGTTTTAGGCAAAAGTTTAATATGATCGTTCCCCTGAGCAGATGCTCCCTCAGTCTTGAAAGTTTTTGCAGCCTTTTTCTTGAAACACACTCTGTCATTTTTCTTACATCTAAAATAACAAGGGGGTGTATTCTCTTGTTCAGAATAAAAAAGAGAATCACACTTCCTACTATGGGCTAGTAGCCTGGGTTGGAGACTAAAGGTCAGTTCTGCATGATCTGTTTCTTGGCTGTATCAGTGTTTGTGACATGATCTTGAGCAACTCATTTAGACTTTCTGTATTTTAGTCTATCCATCCTTAAAGTGATTAAATAGTAAGCACTTCTATCAGCAGTTATCACACGGGAATTAAATAGTTAAAGGCTTTGGGCAGGTTGTGTCACAACAAGGAAACTGTGCAAGGCTGAGAATTATCAAATGCATGATTTCTGTTGTGCATATATGTTCATATAACTCTTTTAAGCAATGGGGAGGTATTTAATGCTCTCGTGAATGAATTACTATGGCAATACTTTATTCTGTGTAGCTTTATATAGAATGAATACGTGTAGGTCGATCTGGGGGGTGTTTATTTGCATATGAATATTAGAGTTTTAAATGCAGCAATCAAGAGTGTTACCTTAGTAGAAAGTACAGCTGTTGCTATCACTTGAAAGAAACTCAGTGTCATATAGGAGAAGGAGGGGTGGGATTTTAGGGTCTTAAACCAGCAGCCCTAAATGGCAATTAATGCCAGGATTAGTCACAGTCTTGCTTCAGTGGTGAATATATACTTTAGGTAAGGTGTGATCTAGCACCAGGCCTGTGCAGCTCTGCACACTTTAGAAGGCTCTCAGCCTGGAGCTCAGTGCTCTCACCTCCACGGGGCATTGCCCCAACCCTGCACAGCCCCCAGAAACAGAAAAGAGCACTCTGGTTTGTATGGTTAAAATCTGCCCATGGATACAATGAGAGGATTTTACAGCAACTGAAGATGTGTCGCTCTGTGGTTAACAGTTAACATGAAGGCAGCTTGCTACCTATGGGGGTGGGAGTGTTCATTCATTTTATTTATAAGTAGTAATTTTGTTGGATTCCTAGAGGTTATCCGGATGTGAATAGGAAGAGCTGCCACTGGATGGCACTGTTGCACATGGCTGGCTGGAAAAACTGACCTCTGGAAGCCCCGGCTGGAAAACGCGGGCTGGGGCAGCCGCACGCACCTGTGGGTGTGGGGTCACCGGGCACGCAAACTGCACCGCCGAGGTCTCAAAGCCTGGGTGTTAATAAATTACTGTAATAACCTCAGTAGCTGTCCTAGCACTTGCATATACCCTCGTTAAGAAAAAAAAAAAAAAAAAATAAAAAACCCAAAAAATTTAAGAAAAAAATTTTTTTTTCATTTATTTTAATCTAACTTAATTTGGGCTTATGTAAAACGAATCACCAGTAAACTCAAATGTTTTAGTTTCTCTGCACACCTCTATCCACCCACATGAATGGTGAGGAAGCTGAATTCATCACAAAACTCATGGTCAATGGGACCTAATTTAAAATCAGCTAGACCAAACCATTTTCATTTTCACTACAAATATAAATGGGAATGGTGGTTTTGAAAATAGTTTGGTTTTTTTTAAATATTTTTGCTTCTTTTATTTTAAATCACGAATGAAATTTTGCATTTAACTTCATTGGCTACTGTATTTGTGCTTCCTACTGTATTTTAGGAAACAGTAAAAAATGGGAAGATAGTTTTTTTTCTTTGATTCTAGAACAAATATGAGGCAGACGTAATTTCTTGTTCAACTGTGGGGAAAAATAAAAAAGGGTGTTTTCTTTGAATTATACTGAGAAATTGCCCATTGGTATGAATTCAACTGGACCTCTACATTGTTTATTCCCATTTTTTTTCCTTTTCTTGAATGTTAGAGTACACAAATTGTAGAACAATTAGAAACTTAGATTCTAGCTATGGGATTTCTTTCTGCTCATGTACATTATCACAAAATTATGTTGCCTGCCATCTATGGGATGCTTTGATCCAAAATTTCAGTCATTGTTTCCACATTTAGGGGCTGGAATGAACATCAAAGAAGAGGGTGTACTGAAGTTGCTGAATGCCAAAGCAGTACAATAACATGCAAAGGATATAAGCAAATCCCAAAGGTAAAATGTGCTGCCAAATCTTGCACATAATAGAAGCTCTAAAGTGACAGTCTGTCTTTGACAAATGCATAATGATATCAATGCCAAGGGAAGGAACTAGAATGCTGAAAGGTGAATAAAAGAGTTGGGAACAATTCACTACATTTACACATTTCCTCAGTGTGTTTTCACACAACAAGGAAAGCAGATGAGACAAATGTATTAGGTAATCATTGGAGAAGACCATAAACCCGCTGAGTTTTTTTAGTAACCTGGATATTTCCTTGGCTTGTAATGAGTTTTCAAAAACAAAACATGGTTAGAAATAATTCATATTCTGAAAGAAAAAAAATGCAGGCCACAAGGAATGTAAAAAATAGTTAATTCTCTTTTCCTTTGACAAGATCACACTTAATGCCCATATGGTAGTTGCAATATGCTGTTCTCTTTTCTGGTTGATGGATTCCTAAATGCTTCAAATAGTTGCAAAGGCAAGTTAAGGGTTCCATATGTATTCACTAGGTTTTCCAACACCGAGAACTAACAGGGTGATTTAAATGAGTGCAATAATGTAAAAACATGAGAATCATGCAGAATACCTATCAATTTATCTTGTAAAAGATCTGAAACCTACTTGTTAAATTCATTTTATTTTCCTTTCTTTGAAAACAAAACAAAACCCAAAGCAAATAACAGCTGTAAAACCTGTAACAAAAGGCTTCCTTCCACGGTATGTACAACACTTAGCAGAGGCGAGTCTCGGGTTATTTAGCAGATCCTAGTGTGTTCTGGAGTATAGAGGTTTTTCCCAAGCCTGCATGTTAATGTTCATCAGAGGGAGTCTAACAGAGGCCCACTGAAGTGCAGCACTCCTGCTGCAGCCAGTCAAATATTCAGAAGGAAGTTCTGCTGTAATAAAACTTCAAAGAGATAACGATCGAGGACCTGCTCTTCCCCCATTAGTTTTCTGCCCTGCCTCTGGCAGCTGAAGAGTCACCTCCAGTTTTCATATGACTGATGACTGAAAGCATGGCTGCCACATGTCAACAGTGCTGCTCAGGTGGTAGGTACCTAGCCAGCTAGCCAGCATTTTAGCCAGGTGATAGCCATATTCTAGTCATATGATAAAAAAAAGACTATTCCATCTTTGACAAAGAGAATGTCAGCCTTCTGCAGGAAAAAGTTGCATATTCTTGCCTGGGCTGTGGTTCCTGTACTCCAGGTACAGAGGTCTAAAGAGCAGGTTAATAAGTCTAGGCAGGGTAACATTCCTCCTGCTCGGTAACTGAGGAAAAAGCTTCTGACTGGCATGGGGCTACATGTAGACGGAAGGGAGTGTTTCCATAGCCTAATTACATGGATTTTCAGTTGCTATTGACTTTGGGGCAGCCCATTAACACCTCAGGGTGCACTATAACTTAGTTACTTGGGCTCTTGAAACATCCCACAGAGACACATATATGGTTTAAAGCTGCCTCTGTCTTGCTCTTCCTTCCCCTTTTCTCTTCCACCCTGATTCTATAGGTTTTCTACTATGCTTTGGTGAAGTGCAGCAAATAATGTAATTCTTTATACATATAACATCCTGGTTTGTGCAAGCAATTAGGAAACTGAATGCCATGCCCAGATGGGGACCTGATCCTGTATGCCTTGGCTCCGGTCCTGCATTAGATTTGTAGGGAGTGTGACCTACATTCTCTTCCAAAGAAGGCTGGGTAGGAAAGGACATCTGGTTTGGATTGTGGTTGCTACTAAAATCTCTTATGAAGCAGGGAAAAGAGCTGCGAGTGGTCAGGTAGAGACGCATCTGTTATCATAAAACAGGGTACATACAATCACCACTGAAAAAACTAGACAAACAGATATTGTAAACTAGATTAGGTGATGTCCAGTACTGAGGGAAGGCATGTATAGTCTATTGCATTTTGTAAGCAAAGTGTCTGACCCCATGCCAGCCACCTGCCAACATTGAGAACAACCCTTTTCTGGCCACAATAAGATTGTTTCAGTGATAATGGGGGAAAAGCCAAAACCATGAAGAGCTGTGAGATTCATGGACAGGCAGCCATTTTGCCAGAAAGGGAAAAAAGTTCATCCCATCACTTTCAGGACAGTATTAACATCTCCTGAAAGTCCCCAAAGAACTGCTCCTTCTCACCAGTCTGGGTCAAAATATCACTATTTCTCCAACTCATCTGCCTCATTGGTCTCTTCTATTGCATCCTCTTCTCCTGTCACAGAGATACTGTTGGAAGCAATGCTGGGCAGATCAAAAGGTTTGCAGAAAAGGGATGGAGACGTGGAGATCAGAAACTCAGGTGGAACTCGTGCAAAACCTCCTATTTGACAGTCAGGTCACAACCCGAAGATGAACACTATGACACTGAAAGGATGTTAATTTACCTTGACTATTAGTGATATTCTATAAGTCGCTGGGCAAATATTGGGCCCACACTAAAAGAAGAAAAAAATACTTCAACAGACATTTGCTATCCTGGAAAGAATGACTTTAGTCTAAAAGTTAAGGAGAGAGCTGGCAAAACTCCATGTACTAAAATAATCACCACCAACTTGCATGAGGTTAAAAAACTTCATGTAATAGAGAAATGTTTGTTCCTAATAAAGTCACAAGGACAAGGAGCAAAACAGCAGGTCAGTCATGAGTATTATAAATAATTAAACTGAAGAATATAAAAAACAAACAAGGAAAACTGAAAATCTAAGTAATTGGTTATGATTATAGCTGAATTGGTGTAACAGAGCCTTGGTGAGAGAATTCATATGGCTGGAATATTAATATAAAGGCGATAAAGGATATAGATTCTTCAGGAAGGAGAAGCAGGTTAAAAACAAGGAAGGTTATTACATGCTCAGATGTCCAGAATGGAGCTCAAAGAATATGTATGATGGTGAAGAAGAAACAGACATAGGCAATATCACCATTTGGGGCTCCTACAAAGCATTAAATCTGGAAGTTCAAGTGAGGGATAATTTTTATATTTAGGTAGTAGACTCCTCTGAAGCCCTGAAATCTATGTTCTTTAACAATCAAACTGTTGGCGAAGGCACTGGTCAGCAAATTCTTTGTTGATGAGAGTTGAAAGGGAAGAATTGAAGGTGAATCAGTTTTCCAAAACAGTTGAAGTTTGTGGGGTTTTTTCCTAGAGGCTGTTTTCCAATTTTTGAGAGACTTTTTCAGATACTCACATTTTACCTTGTCAAAAAGGTCTTTGGGACTTGCTGAACAGGTCCCAGGCATTCTCTCAGGTCTGGTGATACCTGTGATTTGCTTGAAGCATGGACAGCAAAGACAATGGGGAATTCATCTTCTCTAGTGTGTTGTACTGAATAATGAAAGCATAAGGTCTGTGTTTAAAGCTCAGTGAAGATCAGACTCATTTTAATCTGGATTCAGTTTAGCTGCAGAGTCCTTGTGTTTGGACTTTTAATTCAGAGCCAGACCTACTTTAAATTTTGCCTTAATCAGAGAAATTATTCTTGTCAGACATCTTTTCAGTTCTATAACTTAACCAGACCTCTCAGCCAGGACTAGATAACTCACAACTCATCTTCCTCAATTTCCTGGTTGGGAGGCCTATTCCACGTTACTTCCTTTGTTTTGCTCCCTTTTGCAGGCTGCCTCCATACATGCTGTACACTGTGATCAGGGGTGCACACTGTGACTGTGCCCTAACTCTTTAAAAGCCTGAAAGAGGTAATATCTCAGGGACACATTGTCAGACAGATAATGTTGAATGCTTATAAGTTTCTGTTTCACTTAGTCAAGTAGTTTGTTTCTGATTTTCTTGGACATTCAAAGGGCCTGAGCAAATGTTCAATACTTTTTCCGATGTGAATAGTAAGAAACCAAGGTCTGAGGAATGTGCATAAGATATGACACTATTCCATTGCAGAACACTGAGGGCAGCAGCACTTGTGGCAGACAGACGTGCAGGCAGCAGCACTTGTAATTGTGACAGACAGAACTCACAATGCATAGGAAGAGAGAAAGGTAAAGCAGCAAAAGTAAAATGATAGTCTTCAGGAAGAGAAAGTCTTCTGAAGTTAGACAACTGGGAAGCAAGCTCAAGAGAAAAGGATATGTGATGTTTTGACAGCTGAAATACTTTGTACTTTTTATTGGACCAGATTCTACTAAATGCATCAACTGTAGCAGCTGGCTAGTGTAATTAACACCACCTAAAAAGGGTAAAGCCTCTGCCTAGAGTAACATAAGGGCAAGACAAATGTTTTTCATATTCTTGACACACTTCCTAATTATCACAGAATCAAGTTCATCGTGGTCACCTCAAATTTGCTAGCAATTGTTTGGAGGACACTGGGAAGACCAAAGAGAAAAATTGTAGAAAGTTAAATGTGATGCCTTCTTTCAGAAATGGGGAGAAAGAGAAAAGGAATTCTGGCTAGCCACGTCTATTTATCCAAAGTTTTTTTCTGTAATTCGTAACAAAATTCAAGCCCTAAAAGATAAGAAGGAAATAAGTAGCAGCCGATATGAATTTGTGAAATTCATTCACTTGATGAATAGGAATTTGTCAGTAACTAATCATGTCAAATTGATTTCACTCCCTTATAAAACCGGTCACAAGTAAAGTGGAAAGATGATAGGTCACAGGTATTCTGACTGTTTGACACCATGTTGCATGATATTGTCTTGAACAACTATTTCAGTACTGTTTAAGGCCTGCGTTATATCAGGTTTTGGGGTGCCAAAGTTCTGGAAAGATACAAAGGTAGTTAGAGCCCAGGGGAGAATAACCAGGTCACAACAACATGACATATATGAAAAATTGGAAGAAGTGTATTGTATTTCTTTCTCTAGAATAAAGAAGACTGATGGGCCAGGAGAACAGCCTTTGATTTTATTTACAGCAGCCTTTTACAGGAATTATTTGTTCTCCATGGTAGATAGAAAAGATTTGCTCTGGCAAATTCAAATTAGACCTTAGAAAACAGCTTTCTGACTCTAAAGATAGCAAAGTTGATTTTTTGAGAGGGCTGTGGAGTCTTCATCACTGAAAATGTTTAAGAATGGGTTTAAGAGGAACATCTCTCAAATTAAACTTGCCTAGAGAGAGGGTAGACCTCCCAGGGGAATCTTATTTTCCACTGATTCCCGGACACAAAGTCAGATGCCTGTAAGCTGCGGTTTCTGTGCCATCCAGGGTAGGAGATCTCTTTGCAGTGCTAGAGAATATCCATACTTTACCTCCTGTGGGTAGCAGCAGCAACTGAGGGGGGCTAGAAGCTGAAGTGTCTGGCCAGGTTCCCTCGTGTGCTCTGGTTTTAGTCTGGCTACCTAACACTATTCTTCATCATCTGTGCTGCAGTCAATCTTCTCTTGTACAGTCAGTCTTTTCATGTGGAAACGCAGAGTGGTTTTTTTTACCAAGTGCTTTACTATCCTTGTGTTTTCTCCATTCCTATGCATCATTCTACAGCTGATAGTGAGTAATGATGAAATTTGGCTTAGCAGAAAGTTTTGCCTGAATATATAATCTTTTGGAATTGTGATTAGAGTTCCCAGAGTCCCCGGTAAATTAGGGCATTTGGCTTTTTCATTGTTTCAGAATTAATTATTGAAGTAGCTAAATGTTCAAGAACATAAAAATGTACAAATGGGTGTTAGTTGAATGGATGTAGTAAGATTTTTCCTGGCATGAAAAGCACAGTATTTATGAGTTAATTTAATCAGAGAAGAAAAATATTGAGTAGGTGACGAAGTAAAAATGATGACTGTGTATTATGTTTTTGCCATGCAGCTGAACAAACACATTCAATGACAGACTTTGGCAGGAGCTGCAAAGATGTTCTTGACAATGGCATGAATAAATATTAGGTGCTGTACACAATTCGCTGCATTCCAGGCCTTGAGCAAAACCAGGTGAGCTTTGCCTGGAAAATCTGGAAGAAACAATGTAAGAATGTTGGGAAAATGTAAACATCTACAGTATTCTCCGCAGCTGCTTTGCTGTAACATTTTCATTTGCATCAACAACAACTCTGTCATTTTTTATGTTCTCTGCTTCCATTGCACCTTTAGGAATCAATTAAACTCCCAACTGCTTTAGAGTTCATGGTAGGCACTTCAGTAATATTGTCTAAATGAAGGACTTTATACCTGCTAAACAAAATACACTGATCAAGCTTAATTTCCATTGTTGCAACTAGTTTACAAAAATAAAAAGGAAAATAAATACTTTGATATTCTTAGTGGTCAATACAGAAGCAGAGAGATATCTCCTAGTAATTTAAAGTGGAAACTAGAGGAAACTAGAGAGAGGCTGTACGACATGGATGTGGGCTTTGATAAATAGCTACTTGTAAGACACAGGTTGGTCAATATATCTATTTAAAGAATGATTATGACAATACGGAGGAGAATTTCCTTTTAAAGATTATTTTTTATCCATGGACAGTTTACATCTGTAGTCTCTTGCTAGAACCTACAGCAGTTTCGATAGCTCAAGCACAGTTGACTGCTGATGAGAAAAGAGAGATGGGAATATTCTGCAGTGCTCTATTCTTTATTCTGACTCCACCGAGTGACATTTAATTCAAAGTTGGTCCTCACATCTTCAGTGTTCAGAGGGATAGTGTTGACAGTACTGCTTTTTCATCTTCACTTTTTGTAATCCTGAGAATATTCTTAATTAATGTTGGAACAATAGTTTCCACTGACAAATAAAAATTAAACTTAATGTGGAATTTTCTCTCATTAGTTCTATTCTCTACTGATCTCATTTGCAAGTGTGCAATGTTCATTTCAGAGGTAGTGTTCTTAACTGTATGCCTCCTCCTGTGTCACTTCAGAAAGCAATGGGGACAGTCTACTGCGAGCCTTAAAGATTAAGCCTGATGATTCTACAAGGGATAACAGTGTCTCTCCTTATTTACATCATGAAGCCTGGGATTCTTCAGTGAATCCCAGTAAGAATAAGACTGCAACAGAGAAATCATTGGCATAGCTGGGAAGGAGAGAGACAGTCCATGTCATTTCTGCAGGTTTTTTTCTGGAATGAGTCCCAGATATAACTCAGAGCAGCTTCAGACTGCTTGACCATCTATAGCCTCATAGGTGTGTTTTAGAAGCTAAGGACAGATGCAATATTTAGCTGCTTGCCCAGAGCTCCCCTTATTTACTTGTTCTCCCTGTTCTGTGAGGGATGTGAGAGTTTGTGAGAATGTGTATGACCTTCCTGTAAGAACTTCAAAGGGACCGGGCCTGGCACATTTTACTTATGCCATATTTTTTTTACTGGAGCTAAACAGAACAAAGTAAAAATCCATCTTCTCTGTTTGGCTTTCTCTCCTCTCAACTTTTCAGAAGTGAAACCAATGGACTCAAAACCTTAAAACACTGAGTGGGGTAGCAAAGAGCATATGGTAACATACTGGTGAAAAAGTCTGAAGACTATTTTTTTTTGTCATCTTTACATATCAAGATGATAGATATTAAAGAAGGAGTAAAAATAGGTCTCCAGCCTAGAATAGTTTTGGTAGCTGAGGATTTATGCTGTATTTCTGTCTGTAATTATAATTTTGCATCTGAGTATGTACCTTCTGGCTTTCTCCTCTAAGTTTGTAGAGATGGTTGATTTGCTTGAAATGACCAATATATCTCTTGTATTATACTTGTTCCTTAGCTGTTGTCTGTTATTATTAAACAAGTAATAATTATTAACAAAATGATTTTCTGCCTTAAAAGGATCCCAGAAAGGGAGATCAAGAGACATCATTATTTGTTTGCAACTGCATATTTTATAAGGAAAGTGGAGAGATTATTCTGAGCCTCAGCTGAGAGATGATCTCGTCACACCATTATTATACCTATTAGAACTATTTCCAAATACTTATTACTAGAGGAAGTTCTCCTGCTTGAATTGTATCTCACCTATGGACATACATGGATGTATTTTTCAGGCAAGCTGAGAATTTGGCTTCTTTAAAAAAACTCACGTATACTTTGGGAATTCTAGTCCTAACTACAATTTTTGTGAAAAGCTTGAAAATTTGGGGCCCAGAGCCTGAATTAGATAGTATAGTGTTTGCTTCATTTGTTACCTTCAATGTCTAGAGATCCATCCCTTGTGTCATATCTTACCAGGACCTCGACAATAGAGATCGCAGTCTGGGAACAGCAGCAGCATGTACATGGTATCTGTGATTGTCGGACGTGTGTTTTGGACACGCAGAAAAAGCATTGATTTGAGCCACCTTTTCTGAGATATTTGGCAAGCTTCACCCATCTGTTGTTATGCAGGAGGTCAAAGCATATCCCAGCTGAAAGAATTCCTCACTAAGAGGGGACTTCTGTGCTTCAGTTAATTATTGTGAATCAGCTAGAAGAAAAACAATAAAATATTCCCATACATGAATCTTTGGGCAGAGGTTGCTATCCCATTTTTAACAAACTGTAAGTGAAACATCATTTAAAAAAAAAAAAATGTATAGTGGGATATCTCTAGCTGGTTATCTAGTTCCAAATCTTGAATACTGTCATGGTTTGAGAGCCCCAAAATCCTAACTTGCAGATCTTTGCCTTTATACTGTAATTCTTAATTGCAGAACTGTACCGCATCTAGAGGCAAAATTTTGAACAAATAAAGCTATGGTTCAGCATAAGTATGTTTTCGGGGGAGTAAACAATTATTGATGAAAAACTAATTTAAATTTCTATAAATGTTGATGAAAGCTGTGTCAGTAGGTTAGAAGGTAAGCAGACTGAGTGAATAGGAGCAACTCAGATTAAGTGAGCACTTTGATTAGGGGAGATATGAATACCCTCAGGACATGAAAGGGGCAAGGGACAATTGCTCAGTCATTTTGGTAAACCCATATTTAGTCATTCAATCTACTTTCTCCTGGAGACATTGCTTATATATTGATATTTGTCGTCTTGTTTCTTGTATGTCATCTATGTCAACACTCAAAAAAAATTGATAGGAGAATAGATGCTTTTTTTTTAATCTTATGGTTATACTAGTAGGATCAACTAATTATGGAGAAAATAATTTTTAGTTATTTTTTCATCAAATATTACAAACAGTTTCAGAAAGCTCTTAAATGCAGTTATTTAAACAGCTTTAGCTTTAGCTATTGCATCTGCAGGTACATAGCTTTTTTCAGGGACATATCCATGTTTTGAAAGACTGTGAAAGTTAACTCCTGATTTTATTGCAAGGTATTTAAAATTACAGTTAACACTTGTAATGAAGCCTGCTCCTTTGATTAACCTTGGTACTGACTGGGATTTAAATGTGATTACACTGCCAGAATGAAAAGTTCTTGTCTCTTTATGATTCTTCTATATTTCTACAGAGTTAGAGAAATGGTTCAATTACTGAAAATACAAGAACAACTGCTGACCTGTATTCAGATCTTCTAACCTGCACATTTTTGTGGTGAAGGATTTTGTTGAGTCAATGATTGCATTGTGTTCAATAAATTGATTATAATTACTTTGGGTTCATATTTACAAAACTCCTATAGCAACAACTGTTTTCTAGATATTGCTCAGGAATATTATATACATAAGCATTAGTAGTGACTTCTAATTTGTGGTTAGTTAATGATACATGGCTGATCATGGTACAGGAAAGGCTAGCTCTTGGTCTTTCTGTTGTACTCTTTAAGAGATACAGGCAAATAAAACCCTGTAGCTGATAGATTGTGAGCTGTATGAACAGAGAAGGAATGTTAGAAATATGAAAAACAATTTCTGTCACATTATTACATGAATCCCTCTTTAAGGATTTTAGTCTGAAAAATTATTCTGTGTTACCTTTAACATTTAATAGATTTAAGCCAAATTTTTATTTCCAAAAGAGAAATTTTATAAAACATGTGGATTCCCAGTTTCATAAGTTCCCGTGACGGTCTGGACTACTAAGCCATAGAAAAAAACATTCAATTTCTCTAAGCCACTACATAATTTCTTGGCAACTGATGGTAAACAGATACTGCTTGTTAGGAAGTCTATCTGCCTTTTTTTCTTTCTTATTTTAGATGTAATCTGGGATGAAAACCAATGCTGTCATACAGGCTCCAAAAATAACAAATCAAATAATATTTATAATATACTTGGGATGTAATATTAAATTAAGTCTTTAGGCTTAGCCATATTGCAGAAAAAGTTGTAACATAAGTTTTCCAATTCCCAGCAACAATGGCAAAAAAAAACCAAATCCAGACTCCAGGCAGTGACTCCCTCCTGCCCATTTGCTCCTGGATGAGAACAGAATGCTTTGAAGCTGCTGTGATACAGGGCAATATGAAAGTCTAAGACAGCTTTGGATCCCTGTCTCAGATCCTTGTAGATTTAATAAACAGAGAAGGGAAGCATGTTTTGTTACTTGTCTTAATAAACACAGGGCACTACCCTTTATGAGAGCTGGAACTACCTGAATAGGAACTTAGAGTCAAAGTGAAAATTTTATGAACCTTCTCATTAACACCATCAAAACCAATATATGGATATCAATAGACATATATAAAAAGAGAGAGAAGCTGATACTTGAGTCATGTGGCAATACCTAGGAAAAACTAAGCCATATAGACACCAGTCATAAATCCAGATTCTAGGGAATTTTTTCATAATCAGATATGTTAGCAAAGAAAAACCAACAAATAAGGAAAGATGCAGGCAGACACTAAGAGAGAGCTCAGAAGCAGAACCCTTTGGGGCAGGGAATTGAGTGAAAGGCCAGATTAGAAAAAAGGGCACAAAGAGAGTATTTGTACTTATTCTGCTGATTTTGGATTAATTCTTCATAAGTGTGGCTGTTTGGGACAATATATTCCAAACAACATAAATTCCTCCCTTTGACAGAAATGAACCTTAAGTTCATTTAGAAATGAACCTAAAGTTCCTAAAAGTCAGACAATTTTAGCTACTGTTTCAGTCTTTGGGAGGATTAAGTGCCTGAATACCATCAATTAAAAAATTTCACTAGAATTTAACGTTAGTGATTTTGTGTTCCAATTAAATTAATTTGGTACAGGAACCGGTACAATTATGTTTTCCATGTCTTCTGATAAAGATTTTTTCTGTATTCTGAAGTAATTAAAATATTCACCAAATCCTAAAGACACTTCTTTTTTGCTGCCTTGGATTCTAACACTCCTATGAGGTGTCCTAGCAGGATATTAGGTATTTTAAAATGTAACCAAATACAGATGTAGATTTTGAAAAATAAGGCCTAAGCAGCTAAGTAATTATTGATGAATAATACTGTGTAAAAATCCTAAATACACTATTCTAATGGAGCCAAACCCTGAGAAATTTATTTGAGTAAATCATGAATTAACTGTGAAATATGTGAAATAAAGTGACTCAGAATCTAATCCGTATATTCTTACTGATAATTAATCTTGAAGAGTTACGGAAAAACTGAAGAAACAGCAAAGGATCTGCTCAGTAGACCAGCATTTTCTAGGAAAACCTTTGTTCTCTGCCAAAAGTTTCCCATACAACTATTTTCATCTTTCTTTAAGGGGTAGATTGTCTTCCCATCTTGAAGTGCAATTTAATACAAATTTTCTCCCACAGAAGTGAGTTTGTTACAGGTGGGTAATTCTATCATGTAATAATACTTTTTCTGAGGGAAAAAAGCCTTCAAACAAACAAACAAAAAAAGGCAAAAAAGCATGTTATTGCACAGTAGCAAGAACAAATAATTAATAAAACTGTAAAGTAAAATAGTCCCCTGCAGCCCCTAAAACAAATAAATTAATCATAAGCATAAAAAATTCTGCAAGAAAATAACATTAAAATTAGTAATTATTTGAAATGCGCTTACAGTTCCTGCAGTTCCTTTGTTTAATGAATACATTTCAAACACCAGTAGCACTCTTGAAGATTGACTTGATCTCCCTCTTTGCATTGCTTTGAAGTTAATGGCAAACAGTGCTTTAACCTCAGCTCCCAAGCTCTGTATTACTTCTTCTTTAACTAGCTAAATAATACCTGGTACTGTTTAACAGTGCAGTTTCACATTCTTCTTGTTCAGCAAAAACATTTAGAGGGTTTCAGTCCTCAGTTGATTTTTCCTGACCTGTACCTGCCTCACTAGTTGTTTTGATACAAATCTTTTAAAAGAGGTGTAGGAAAATAGGTAAGGGAGCAGGTTCAGATTAAAACATTCCTCTACTTTTATCTACTTTTCCAGTGCTATTTTAAATTGAAACCTATTTCCTTGAGCCGGTTCCTATGTCCCTGAAAACAGTCATGTCAGCACAAGGGAAAGGATGGGACAGGAATGAGGGTTGTGAGCAGAGGGAGAGGTAGTTCCTTACTCTGGAATTGTCACTGCAAATCATTAGAAACTATAGCTGTATAGCCATCTAAAGCAGAAAAAAAGACTTGGCACCAGAAATTTAGTTTAAAAACGTAAGAAAAAGAAGAGAGGAATTATTAATTCACTAGAAGTACAGAAGGATACAATAAGCTTCCATCAATGCACCTGTTCCCCAATTTTTGGCACAGCATAAAATAAGAGATTAGATATTTTTCCCTACATATTATCTGGTGTAGGGTGTATGTGTGTGAGAACACACATATGCAAGCAGGCACTTGTGCAAGTATCTTTTTTTTCCCTCTTGGTTATGGTGCTTGGCACAGGAACTGAGCAGAGAGGCCTGGAAGCAGGCTGTGGATGTGGCTACTAACATGTAAGATGCTGCTGGATCTGGTGCTATCAACAGCAGCCAGAGGAGAGTGCTAGAAACGAGGGCTTGGGTGTGGTTTTGATTTAAGATATGTATCTGGATAATTAAAACAAGGAAATAGATTCATTTTGAGGAATGGAACTGTGACAAGTTCTGTCAACTTTGATTCTATCTGTATAATATTTTGAGATAGTGTTTTTAAACAGGGATTTAAACTTGTAAATTGGCCTAACACCCTTCCCATCTGTAGTCTGTGTAATGTGAACACCCACTCAGAAACATGGAGATCTCACTCTTGATCTCCCAAATCAGAACTGGAAATGTTTAGATTACAATTATTTTCTGTGGGTTCATAAGACAACCTGATATCGTTTTTACATGAATGGCTTCCTAAAGTTTTAATTATATGTCATTTATTAAGGTTATATTAATTTCTGTCTAAGTCTTGGAAGTAAGAAGTTGATTTAATTGGTTTTCAAGGAACTGTTCAGTTCATTTGCTATTGTTATGAGACATGTATCATCTCCCATTTAATTAGTTTTGTTTCAGCACAAAAGTTATTGCCTGCTTTCTATGGTAGTTCCTATCCTTCTTGTATAGCTGCATGTGTGACTGCTGTAACCTTGCCTGGCAGGCATTTTTTTAGAGTCAGTAGATTTGTCTTTAAATTTCTATGTGACGTTGTGTGAACAGGAGCAGGGAACAGAAATCCAACTTGTACTTTTTGTAAGTGCTACTATTTATTTTAAAAAGAATTTATTTGACAAATCATAGGCTTGGCTATATCCTGCAAGGATGTTTATGTGAGAAACACCTCTTTTCAGTTTGGCTCTCAGCATCCCTGGATGCACTGAGCATTCTTTGGAGGATGTGTCCCATGCCAGCTGGGGCAGCTGCCCTGCCTGCTGGAGACATGCAAGCAGCAGATCTTCCACAGTTGCTCTTTCCAAAACAGTCAGGTGCTCACTGTGAGCCCAAAGCTTGCTCAGATTTTTTCTACCTGTCACTTACCCCTCTGACTCTCCCAGCTCTGCTCTCTCTGTTTTGTGCTTTGCTAGCCTGTGTCAGAAGTAATGGACATCTGCAACCACCCAGTTCTTTTGGACACTGACTGAGCAAGAGATACTCCCATGAGCTGCTGAGCTGGTGGTAACTGGAATAGAGATTGCCCAGCAGAGCTGGGGCACAGTGAGCAGCTTTGATGGAGTAAACAGCCAGTGAGGCAACAGCATCCCCAGGATCCATGAACCAGCCTGGGGTGTGATGTGTAAGGGACGAAGCTGCAGATTTTTTGTCCTCAGATATTCCTTTCTATGTGGGGCAAACAGTCAGGCAGCCTCATGTGGGTGATAGGAAAGCTATTGGTAGATTCACAAAATGAACTTTTCTGACAGGTACTTTCCACAGTGCAACTGAATTATTTCTGCTACCTGCCAGCCTTAGGGAGGAGTTTTCTAATTGCTTTACATCCTACCCAGCCCTCGCTGCTCTAGATATTTCCTCAGCAACACTGTACTATGTCATGTGAAGCCTATTAGCCCTGTTTAAATTATGTTTGTTTATTGATGTGTTAATTTTTTTCCCAGAACTATACAAGTTTTAAATAATACACTAGATTTTTTATATATCAGCTCTTTGGACAAAAAAATCCCATTTGATTAGCTCTTAGCCTTTTCTTTATTAATCAGCAACTCTTTTTTTTTTTTTTGCCAATTTCCAAATTGGCAAAAAATACCTAAGTTCAGAACTATTAAATTGAAGTCCACCCATGTTGGATTCAGAGTTGAATGAGTAAAGGCAAACTTCATAATTCCTAGATACAGTGACAAGGTAGAAAATAGCTGATAAATGGCTGTTATTCTGTTCTTTTTAGACAGAGAAGACAGAAATAACTTTCTCTAAATGTACTGCTATTATTATTAAGCTATTTATAAAACAGGGTCTCTTCTCCCAGGTTGGAGATGGTACCTCTGCTGGGTTATCATTTTATGTGCTTATGTATGTATGAACTGCAGGTAACTATTCAATAAATCCATTTTTCTTGTCATTAATATTAGAGGATTTTCAACTTCCACTTGCATGCTTTATTTATGATCAAGTTCTTGCAATCAGAAATGTGATCTTTAATAAAATGAAATGTATGTGTCTGATGGAAAGAAGCATTAATCATGCAGAAAGCAACCAATACACATTTGTTTCCTTTTGCCATATTGTCAGATTGCATTTCTATAGGTTAATCATGATTTGTAAGTAATATGTAAACGTATTTCCAAAGAAGTGCTCTCCTTTAATGCACTGTGAGCCCAAATAAACTAGAGTATGTTCAGTTCCCCCTTCTATTCAGAGAGCAGCGTAATCCAATGTCATTTACCTCTGCTTTCCTTCTAGGTATTTCTATTATCTTGCTTTTGTGGATTCCAAACTAATAGATGTGAAGTTCCTGAAAGATACATTTTAAACATTAGTACCACAGTGAAGTGATTCTAATTTTCCATAATCTTACTGAAAATTAGTCTATTTTTTGCAATAATCATTAATGCTCTCTTGAATGCATAGAAATTTTTTGTGTTGATGTTCCATTTATTTACACTATTCCATTATGATTAAAACCCACCTCCTGCAAAACAACTTACTTCCAAGTTTGCTAATATTCTGCTTAAGATAACTTGGGATGTTAATTTAGCAGTGAACTCATTTTAGAGCTTATTCTTTTGGCAATGAACATTTTCAGAATAATGTTTCCACTACGTGAACTGCACAATATTTAGATCATACAAATATGAATCACATAAATTTAAAAAGTACATTCACAGCAGAGCTCTAACAGCCAAGAAGGTGTGAATGAAAATCAACTTAAAAATTCTTTGAATCATTGCATTAATTTCTACAGCAATTAATTGCAGTTATCATTGTATCCCTTTTGTGCTCACTGTCAACAACAGCCACTAATCAGTTGAATCTCACAGACCCACACAGACTGTAAAGTGACCCACAGAATCTTTTCTCCTAGTCTCAATTTGGCACTGCTGTGCACAGCTGACTAGTGTTGGCCATTCAAGAAGCAGAGAAAGAGTAACAGGCTCAGACATGTCTAGGCAGTGCAGCGCAGCCCTTAAATGCTGAGCAGCTTGTGTTACCTAAACAGATGAAAAAAATGAAAATCGGACAAAGATCTGCTGTGTGTCACTGGTGGAGCATTGTCAGGCAGACACAAAGGCTTTCAGTGCTGGATGTTTGCCAGCCCCTGGGTGGGTAACACAGAGCTGTTCTCATCACCTGTCCCTCCTGCTTGTGCAGTGTCTGCCACACGCATTATAACGTCACCTGGGTGTTTGGTGAAGCTGCAGAAGCATGGGGTAATCCTGGTGCTGGAGACCCTGTGGGGCTTTGGCATGAGAATGGCTTTAATGTGCTAAGCATGATCAGCATGAATGTGAAGTGCCTAACCTGAGCACAGGTAAGCCTGAAAGCTTAGGTGCTCTGAGATTTTGATGGCTGGGATGCTGTGGGTGGGTGTGGGCAACTGAGGATCTAAACTTTGAACTTGGATGCCTGCTATGGCAACCAGATCCTATATCCACCTGAATCCCACCCTTAGCCTTCAGTGCATTGGAAGATTGCTGCTATGGGAAAAGCCCTGAGGACAAGATCCTTAATAAGATACTATACTACTGGCATAGTACCACTGAGTGTATTGAAGCTTACATAATTTACACTACAAGAGGATTTGGCCCTCTGTCTTTAGTTGGAGTTTTTAATCAAATCAGCACATAGCTGGTATGGAGGCAGCTCGTTATGGAGGAGCCATATTCATCAATGTTCTCTCTGGGAGGTCTTACTCCTGTTCTTTCATGATTTCTGTAGCTGTACCAAGGCTGACTAAAGGTCACTGCCACTTAGAAAATAAGTTAGTTTTGTAGACTGAAGCTACATAACAGAAACCATGGTGTATGAGGCTCCTCTCTGGGCTGGGGGCTGTGTGTGTGGGGGAGGAGGGATTTGCAAAGCTGTGTAACTAGCCAGGGCAAATATCTGTGCAATATAAGGATTTTTCTCTTCCCTTCTTTTTATTTTTCTCTTTCCCACATTTATTTTCTTCATCTCTTCGTTTCTTGCTTAGCTAAAGAACTGTTCCTATTCAGCAGCCTATTCAAGATCCGTTCAGGACTGTCGCTTAGTGAAATACTGAGCTGCAGGCATAGCAGGACAAGCAGAGCTCTTGAATAACTGACTGTTGAAAGGCACTGTTTGGCAGTGCTAATTGTACACAGGGTACTGCACAACTGCACTGTTCTATTTAATGACTTGTCATTGTATATGTTTTATAACCCTTTGTTAGCCTGGAAAATTTGCTTAGGCTGATACCCAAACTCAAAGTTGGTGCCACAATTTTAATTGAACTATGAAAATATTCCAAACCCCTGCTTCCTTTCAACAGTGACTGTGGTGAATTCCCTAGAACTAAGAAAATTCATAAGTGGTCTTCTCAAAATTGTGCTGCCTATTGCTTCAAATTATAGACAAGAAGTTTTGCACAATTTTATGCAGTAGATGTACTCTTAAGGGAAGGACTGTTGAAGTAATTGATTTATTTCAGAGAAAGTCACGTAAACCTTTCCCATCATTTTCCTGTCTTTTGATACTAAATTACTATAATAGTAGCAAAAAAATTCAAAAGTGTTGAAGAACAGGTTAGAAACAGCCCTGTTTTGAGACTGTTTAGACATAAGCAAAAAACAGAGAACGAGTTTGTCCCTGCCCGAACACAGGATAGTTTTGCTTGCATTTTGCAAGTGAGGCTACTGTTGTGAGTTTTAAGTGACACTTTGCTTTTGCCATCAATCTCCATCTTCTGTGGCACATACAGCTAACAATAAACTTCAGTGTGAGTTTGATACATCATGACTTTATTTATGTATTTTCTTCTTCAACTAGAACTTAATAATTAAAAGATTCTCACCTTGCCAGCAGCTGGGAAGGTGAGCTTAGTGCAGAAAATTTACTCGTGTTATTCTATTTCCGTGGATTTTAGAACAGGTATACAATAGCTCAAATAAGGCACTTATTGGAGAAGTAGCATTGAGATATAGTGATTGTACTAAGAGGACTACAGCAATATAGTTATACAAGTATAGCAATGAGTAAATTTTCTTGTATAAGCAAGCCTCAAGTAAAACCCTTAACATTATGAAAACTGTAGTTTTGCATTATGAACAGTAATGGTATAGAGAGTCTCAGATATTAGAAATATTTAATCTGTTCACAGGGGGCCAGAACAGGATCATATCCTCAGTGTAATAGTGCTTTGTTTCTTCTTATTTTAAATGTCTCAAGGGAATGGAACTTTCATGACTTCCATAGAGACATTATTTCACAGCTCATAGATCTTTCTGTCAGGAATATTCACCTTACAGTCACTCAGATTTTTTCTTTTATGCAGGTTTGGTAGAATTTTTAGCTCCCTTGAATAGCTTTATATGAGAGAGGTGAAAGGAGAGGAATTAGAGAGAGAGATATCAAAAACAGTGAAGCCTGAGAAAAGCTCTAAATTATTTCCCCATTATAAAAATCACAGCACCACAGATTGAATGTTGTCCTCATCAGCACCTCTAACAATTTGAACCCTGTTATGATAAATGTAAACTTAATAAGACCTAATGTCAAGTGGAGCAGGAAGTTTACAAAACCAAGAGAAATTTCATCTAGAGGTAAGAGTAAACTATTGCTTTGATTCACTCTAGTACATATCCTCACATAATCTGATGTATCTGCCTTAAAATTCCAGGAATTTGTGCTCTTTTATAGTCAGTGAGACCTTGCAGTGAAACGGAAAAGTGGGAGTTAACTTTAAAAACATACTGGCTTTCTCCCAAGCTGTGAGTGCTGACAAGTATAACCATATTACTAAAATCACATCAGGAACGTGATATATTAAATAAAAACATGATCATCTACAGCCAAAGTAGTTTGTATTTTATCTATGAAAAAAGCATCATGTTACATCAATCTGTCCAAAAAAATGGGGCACATCAGAAAACAATGTTAAGAAGGCTTTTAAAACACATCATTGAGATTACAGCACCTTTAAAAATAAACAGCACTGAATACCAACACAGGTAAAATGTCATTGTGAAGCCCAGATCTGAAATTCAACGGAATGCTTTATAGCTTTCCAGTGTGTGATAAAATCTGTTCACCAGATGTACTATCTCTCTCCTGTGTAGCATACTTGAGCATCATCTAGGTCTGAGGCCCATTTATTTCATGTAAATGCCTTTCCTGTGCACACCTTAGGGCACCCTAATTCTCCATTTTATTTCAGGCACTGCACAGGGTACCATCTGGTAGTGTTAAGCTCATCTCATTTTATTGCACTATTGCAGTGGCTATATCCAGCCCTATAGCATTCTTTCAATGAAGAGAGAGTTCAGTTACTGCCAGCTATTTTTTTTTGCCAGAAACACTATACACATGCAGAGTTCACATGTATATCAGTCTCACCTGAAATGCAGGTCACAGCTTTTCACCCCACGTGGTTAAAAATCACTAAGTAAGTGGTGACTTGCTGATATCAGGTACAGCAGCAGTCCTAGCATGGTGTTCTCTTAAGAGCAGGAGATCTTACTCCTCCAACTAATGATGTCTTTATAATATCTCATTTTTATTATTTCTATTAAAATAAGGAAAAAAATTATATCACACCCTAAAAAAGTACCTTACAGGAATAACTTAATATTTAAAGGTAGCAATATACTTCTCAACTGTACTTCGTTACAAAGTTCATTTGCTATTTTAGGCACAAATTTATTTCTATGCATCACATTCCTTCCTGTTTATTCTTGTAAATTATTGCCATTAAAAATTTTAACTTGAAATTGAGGTTATGGAAAATTTCATCCGTTTATGGGTTCTTCTTCGTTGTTTGTCATTTTTAGTCATCTTTGTCCTTTTGAGTCTTTGTCTCACATCTTAATGGCCTGATTTTTTTAAACTCCCTTTCGTGCCAGCAATTTTGTGCTCCTGGTTATTGCTACTTAGATGTCTAACTACCTCTTGGGCCTACAAATGAGGGAGTTGGAAGTGTAAGTGCCAATAATTACTCACACAGTTTTCATGTGCTAAAAAGGAACCTGGTTTTTCAAACTCAAAATGTTGTTGGCTATAGGTTTGAAGCAGGTCAGGTTTGAAAGTACAATCCTATTGTCTGCTGTACAGCCAAATTCTACTTTCCTGTAAACTGTGCTGATTTTAGAACGGCTGCATGCCGGTAAGGCAGACCAGAATTACCCTCCCTGTTGCAGCTCTACCAATGCTGGAGAGGAAAAACCCACCTTTGCTAAATCACCGTGGAAACATGATGTGAAACACATTTAGCACCAAGTCAGATGCCGTATAACAAAATACACAAGTTTCAGCATTTCTTAGATGTGGGAAAGAGATGCCATTCTGCATGTCAATGTCAGCATGAATGAAAAAAACTGCTTTTCTCCTTCAGGATTTTTTTAAAGCTATTTAGATCACATTTTCATTGCATCCCCTTCCTCTAGTGTTTTCTCCCTAGGCAACATCAGAACCAGAGTAAGATTATTTGGATGTAGCATAACACCTTTCCTCATTCCTCCATCTTTAAATCTTTGTCTCCTCTTTAGAGCAGTTGTTGGATGTGATATTATCCTTTGAAGAAATAAGTGTGTCACCTTGAAGCAACAGTTATGTTAGTCAGTGCTTCCAGACAGAGTTCAGACAGTGTAGATTCTCCAGCAATCACAGCAAGAGATGGCATCTGTCCTTTCTCACCCTGAGCAATAGCAAAGGTTCCAATCTATTGAAAGACAGAAACGTTCCACTTCTTTCAAGAATGGTTCCAGGCTTTCTGCAAACCCTGGCTGATACCATTTCACTGGTACCACTCAGTTCATGTCTCACCCTTCTCAGCTGTAAAAATTTGGATGAAACATTCATGTGACTGAATGCTCCCAGGAGCTGGGCAGTTTCAGTTTTGATCTATCCCCAAACAAGGCAACTGATGAAACAAATTAGCAGGGGCAGGGGAGGGGGGAAAGCTTTGAAAGTATTCTTTTTAGATAAATATTTAAATTACTCAGCTGCCATTTCCACTGCTGGAAATTACTCTCGTTCAATAACCTGCTGCACATGACAAGAAGATGACACCGGACTGCTTCAGAAAATAGCTTGGCACATCTCTGGTGAGCAGCACAAACAAATCATCATAAAAAAATAAACACTGCTAAAATGCATTCTCCCCTCCCCTTCCTCCTGACTTTCTCATTCATTGATTACTAGTAGCCATAGCATGGCACTGATAGTCACTACTGAAAATCCCACTTTCCAGATAAGTAGATTATAACAATGAAATTTTAAAAAGGTGGAATTTTGTTCCTTTTTGTGAATTCTGAATGTTTGAAGTTCAGACAAAGTTTGAAAGCCTAGCAATGACAAATTTAGGTAGATTCACCTGGATTAGTTATCTGTGTGGATATGAAGGACAGGTGAATAGAAATAATAATTCTCTCTATCATACATTGTTGTAGGGAGAGTTTATTTTTCTGTTTTCAGTCTCAGCTGAAATCAGAAGTACTGGATTGTGACTAGACAAGCTGTGATTCCTAGCAGCCATACAAAGTACCATTTTCTAATGGCTTGTAAATCAGTAGAAATCTCAAAAGAAAATAGCTTCATATTTATTCTCCTGGAGATCTCCATCTCCTTTAGCTTTCAAGCCACTTGTTCTGTAAAAATGTTAATGATAATCTTAGTATGAAAACTCCCTTTCACCCCATCAAACATTTCATCCCAATAATTTCAAATACATTCATCTGTGAAGAGTTAACTGTCTGAACAAGTCACCATAGACCTTGGAGGAATCAGAACTCAGAAATTCCGGTAGATAACTAAGTACTGAGATTTTCCATATACCAAGAAACGATGCTTTGAGAGAGGGAAGAGAACTTTAGAGCTGGCAAGGTGTGATGGACAGGTGTGGGTGCAGCAGGGTACCAGACAATATCTGTTGAAGTACTGGAACCTAAAATATAATTAAGACTTCGTTTGGCTTAGAAAAAGAAAACTCATAGACTTTTATTGATAAAAATGCAAATGTGATAATTTGAACTAAAAAGGGGAAATATAATGGCACACACTCATATCTATAACATTTATTTTCCATTAGCAAAATGCTAATCAACCATTAATCATTTGATAATGTATATGTACCAAAAGCAGCTCACAAGTCAAATTGTCTAAATAAATAGCACAGCAGCCAGTCAAGGTGAAAAATACCATGCTTCTTTTTAAAGAAGAAAAGTAGAAATCATTGTTTCCCCTTACAGAAATTGTAGCTGTGGCATACATACAGCTGTAGTTATGACACTGGGAGTTATGTCTAGGTAGTCAATCTTTTCCTACAAGTGGCTGCAGTTAAGTGGAAGCAACACGAAAACAGACTTACCCATCTCTGCAATCAAACTGGGAGAAAACTGTATTGGGATCCACTGGACAGTGGAATTTGAAAACATCACATTCTTCCAAAGGTTCCCTCTGAGCTGGTTTCCTAGTGCTAGTGACTTCTGCTCTGAGCTAATTTCTGCTCCACTCCCACTGCACATTTTTGCATTCATAGGCCCCTGGAGTGCTGTGCAGCCAGACCTGCCAGCATTGCCTGTTTATTTCAGTCTCTGGTATGATATTGAAAGTAACATCTCAGCCTGGAAGTATATTAAATGAAGTGTGAATGCAAATTACTAGCAAACCATCTTTTCTATTTTACAAAAGGTTCTTGTTAGATTGGTTCATTTTGCAAGACTTAATTCTGTAGGACAGTCTAGGCGTTTTTCCATTATAAAAAATCCCTAATAACCAGTTCCACATCTGAGACAGTGAAGCTTAAAATCAACCATTGTGTAGTATATGAGAAGTAACTATTTTTTGTAGGTTTTTTACTGTACATTTGGGATTATGATTTCATATTATGCAAATGCATTTTATGAAACCATAACACATAAATGTGTACTATTGTTAATACACATTTGCAGCCTAGCATGTGAAGCCTCCAAAAGAGCCATTCTGGTGTCTTCTCTCATTGTGCATTATGAATAATAAACAAAATGTAGTTAGACATATTCCGTATTACAGAACGATAACAGTAAAAATTACATCCTGTCATTAATATATATGAACAGCATGTATCCTGGTAGCTCAAAAAGGCATCTCGATGTGAATGCAGGTTAAACAAAGAGAAGAAGTTGTCTAATTCACAGCAGGAACAGGGATTGTTCAGGACAGCTCTGATTGTTGAACTTGGAGGAAACGATGGTAAACAAAATTTTGCTTATTCTTAATTTCTTTCGTCTTCTCAGTGGCACAATCTTTTCTGCTGGAGTCATTGCCTGCATGCTAGTTCCTGTGTCATATTTTACAAAGTACTATAGTAGACCTCAAAATAACTGTTCTTATATTTGTTTTCTAAAGAACTCCAAAGAAGCAACTGGTGTGTGAACAGCCTCGCTGCTGCTGCAATGCCTTGCCAAGGTGCTGAGCTTTTGACAGCACTACATGCAATGACTAGGTTGGTGAGGCCATTCAGACATGGAATCACAACCGTGTGTTATTTCTTCTTTAATTAGTAACAAAAAATGAAGTAATTTAGCAGTTTTCCACTTCAGTCTGATCTTTGCACTATAGGTGCAAAAAAATATCCCTGTCAGTGTTCCTGAAAAAAATTTATATCAACACTAGCTTGTGATGTACAAGTGTGCTCGCATTTCCACTTATTTCACAGATCTCGGACCCGTTCAGAGTGTCCATTTCCTTTATTCAGTGTGCAAAGTCACACTGGCTAATGTTATTCTGCTGTGATGTACAGAAATGCATCTCTCTACCTCTTACCAGTTACCATTGCTTCCACAGGGTCACAACTTGTCAGCCGCAAATCTGTGCCATCGTAATAAACCCGGTACTGATCCAGTGTCTTTAATCATGTTTCTGATATCCTGGATGATATGTGGGGCCCTTTATGTGCTTGCCAAATCTGAAAAAAGCCCAAAAGGAAAGAAAAGAAAATGAAAACAAACAAACAAAAAAAAACAAACCAAGACAAAACAGATAAAAAGTTGTGGGGGTTCAGCAAGGTGAGGAATGGAGCTGTTTTGCTGTTCCCCAGATGAAGTCTTTAGTAAGGTTGCCTTTTCCTGTATTCTGGTACTGAATGAGGCTTACTTTGTCTCCTAGAGCTATTTCCAGTGTAATCTTGCCCACATAAGCTGAAATATTGGAAAGGCTTTATATGTCTTTTGTAGGCTGAGTTGACCACAGTTCTGGGTATTACTACTTGAACATAGTTATGTGAGATTTAATTAGAACTGCCATATAACCCTTTATCATGACAAGGGGAAAAATTAAGTTAATAGCATGGTTCAGTAGAAAAAGCCAACATGAATGATCTCTAGAAAAACATTACTTTATTTCAAACCTCTGTATTTTGAAGATTCCTGCAGGTATCAATTAAAGAATTTTCCATATCTAGATGACATTAAAAACATGTTATCTAGACTTGAGGAGATAAACACTAGAAATTATGTCTTCTGTATAATGAAATTTGCCTATCTATAAAGCTCTTTTTCTGGTTTGGGTTTTTTTTTTTCTGACTGCAAAAATATTTGTAAAGGTAATTTCACCAGACATTTGGAGACTTTGAAGTGCTTTTCTATACATATAGTTCTTTATGAATAGGTAATTTTTATCTGTACTCTATTCAACTGAATGTTTATTGGACTGTCTGGTCTCAAAGACGCCTGCTAAAAAATATAATTACCCTAAAATTACTAATATAAGATTTATTCATTTACTCTTTAAGCACTTTGCAACTTATTTCCATTTTTTTCTCCCTCAGTTTTGCTTCCAGTAAAATCCTAAATTTTTCTGATTTGCTGTGCTATTTTAATTAGACAATTTTCCCTTATTTGTATAAGTAGGCAGTCATATAAGTTTGAGACTGTAAATCATTCATCCATTAAAAACTCTATTTCCTCATATTGCAAGTTTGATTCATTTGGGAAAGACAAAAAACCTTGGCGTGGAATAGAATTATGCAATGTCATGGACACATTAACATTTGGATCAAAATTTTACATTGTGTCAGCCAGTAAACAGTATAAATGGTTCAGATTTGCAATAAATAATTGTCTATTAATACCTTGGCGTGGTGTAGCAAATTAAAGTCTCACTTCAGTAAGCACAGATGTAGGAAAGAGCTGGGCCTAAAGAGAGCAACTGCTATGCAGCATTAGAGTAGAAAGAGCATCGTGAAGCATTACTGCACCTTTCCAGCAACGAGAATAATGTATACAGATTTAAACAATAATAGACGAACATAGGGGGAGGTAGGTTGTAGGTGCAGTTAAGACTAATCAGGCAAGATTTAGAGCCATTTGTTTCAGATGCTCTGTCAGGCACTTACCTTGCAGAAGATTAAGAGAAGCATTTTAAAATACAACACTGTGTGTTGCTGCATACAGAACAGAGCCCATAATTCAGGATGATCAGGACATATGACACTCAGGGACTTCCTGGGTCATTATGTTGGATCCATTCCTCTGGTAGTCAAACAGCCATCAAATATTAACAGTATACTTCTTTTGTTAAACTGCTGTGTTTTGCAGCTTGCAGATTGTTGTCAATTGTCTTGAGATTTTCACAAATTTAATTGCTAACTGAGATTTTGTCAAATTACTTCAGTAACTTCCTGCCCCACAGACTGTGAGCAGATGGTCCTGAATGATCAGTATCTGAAACTCAAAGTTCAATTTCTCAGTGTGGGTTATTTCTGTGAGTGTTTTAACAAGCAGACGTGCCATAACTTCAGTGTTAAAATTCAACACAAATAGCAGCATGAAAATTGATTAATTTAAAAATGTAAATATATATGAACAATTAGGTATTAATGATTATTCAGAGAGTTCCAATACAAAATATTGTCTCTCAGTCCCTAGTGATGTCCTCCACGAACCACAATTGTTACTCCAATTTTAAGCATGTTTTTATTTTTGTGTTACCAACTCAGCCCATAATCCTGTAACACAATCTAGCTTGTCCATACGCTAATGGGAAGGCATTAATCAAAACACTGTTCCCTGTTACATTAACCACAGAGCAATATCTCCTTATTTTGTATTTCCTAATGGTTTCTTTGTCCAAGACTGTTTGAAAACGCATCCTCAGCGTTCAGAACTGCAAGTTGTCCGTGGTCTGCGCTTGATTGGCTGAGTAATCTCTCTCATTTTCTTTGGCACTTTGTGTTCATGTCTCTGGTGTCTGGAGCACAAGCCAGTGCATTTTTAAGCAGAGTACAAGGTCTATATTTTGTAGATCTAAATCCAGTCCTGCTAACTGCATAAGACAAGGGCTTAAAACTCTTCCTCCAGTCCAACCAAACTTTAGTGCCTGCTCTGAGGGAACACAAGAACGGTCTGCTTTCTGCATTGCCTTCTGCAGTGGGACTATTAAAAGAGCATAAATGTACCCATGAGAGCCAATGGGAGGTCCTTGGATAGGTCCTTGAGACTTTCTTCCTTAACTCTTCCATCAGTGTTATATCTCTTCTCCAAACCTCTGAGGCTATTAATAAAAACCTAAAAATCATCCATCTAATAAAACTCATGTCACTCCTTGGAACACTTAGACCTCTAACTTCCAGTGACTTGCTCTGTTTGTACAGCATACTCTGTTGACTTGAGTCCTTGCATAGTTACTGTGAAATAATGCATGGTTATCCACTGAATAACTTCACTGGGAGCAGTGGTGATTACAGAGTAAATTGTTAATCCTCCTGTGCTATTGTTCAGTAACTGTGCAATTTTTCCTGGTCACCTGTGCAAATCAAATTACTTGATAATTTTTCTCTTCTCCTTTCTTGCAACAATTGGAAGTAAGTTAGACCACTGATGGTATCTCAGTGAGGTATGTGGATCCAAGCTCACCAGAGCAATGCATTGATTTCTATATGCACGGGACAGAGGTAAAATTTGTCTGTATGAACAACTGTACCTACATTTTTAGCACCCTCATTGAAATCGAGCTTAATATTACATCGAATAGACTTCACTCCCACCCAGTTGCTATGTAGGGACTTCTAAAATTAATGAGGCACCCTGAATTCACTCCCACACTTAAAAGTTTTGAATTTTGAACAAGACAGACATGAGTTTGGTGAAACAGCAAAAGATCTAGAGCAGGATTTGAAGAAGGATGTGGTTAATGCATCCTATAGCAATCAAAATACAGCCAGAAGCCATGGCCAGTGAAGTATTTGTTCTGTGGCCAGAGAATGCAAGTCACCAGAGATGACAAAATGTAACTTTTTTACATAAGCAATAGAGTATACACATCCACAGTGTAACAAAAAAATGCTAGGGATATAACATGACCTGATATGATTTTCTTTAATACTGGCCTGAGTTGCATGCTAGAATATAAAGAATTAATTACATGATACATAACCAGCTCCCATCAGTGTTCCAGCAACTTCTGAAGCCCTATTTAGGTATGCCTTTCCTGTGACATATACCTCCGGTATATCACACAGCAAAGCCAACATGACAGAAGCATGCATATCAATGTGCACAATATCATCCTGGTACAGAAATTTTCACAGTTAATTAAAAAAATCAAATATAAGCAGTTCGTCTCCTTACTAAACTAATTAAAAATATAAATACAATAAGCCCTGACTGAGCTTTTGACAGGTCATTAAAATACAGAAAATTGAGTCAAGTGCAAGGAATAGTTTCAATACATAACACAGTGAAATTATGAAATAAAATGGTGAGACTGAAGTTAAATTAACACTTGTTTTGTTTCCCTTCTTTCTCACCTGGTGTCAGTGGCTGAATTTATGCTGTGCAGTTCTCCAAAGGTAAATGCCCTGATAGTTTACTGTGTGAAGTCAAAAACGCCATTTACTGCTTCCTTCTGGCTTTTAAATCTGCATCTCTGGCAGCATTACTGGCTGTATGTATTCCATGTGGTGCCTTTTTGACTGCAAATTTTGACATAATTTTCAGTCCTCTGATTTTTTTTAGCAATAAATATATAGTCTCACCACTCCAACTGTGGTCTTTAGAAATAACTTTGGTTAGAAGTCCATCAGTGCTTTTGGTGCCTGGGCTTAGGGTTTCCAAGCAGTACTAAGATCTAGCAAGCATTTTCCTTGTAGGAGCTTTAACACTATGTGATGGGGGCTGCACTAGACTGTCATACTGGCATTCCCTTTCTTTCACATAGAATTCCCAGTCCCGAATGTACATGGTATGTACAGCTTAGTTTGTTCCCAGGCACTCTCCAAGGGTAAATAGATATTTCACTTGTTGAATTAGAATAGATCTGACTTCAGAAGGTTAGTTTGATGCTTGGCTGCAAAATATTCTTCTCCCATTATGTCTGCAGTGTGAGGAGTTCTGCAATATAAGAATACCCCAAAAAGAATGGATGTAGCCACTGTGGATATTTTCCTGTTGACCTTGATTTATCAACAGCATAAAAATGTCCTGAATGCCTTTGAATTTCCTTTGAGCTCCCATTGAGGGGAGCTTCAGGAATATTCCCTGTATTGTTTGGAGAAAAGGGGGGGATGCCATTGTGATGCTGCTTGCTAGCATGCTCCAGCTTCCATTTACTGACATCCCCCATACATTCTAGAACACTGTGTAATATAGTTTTCAGCTGAACTGATTTCCAACACAATTAAGCCTGCCTATAAATTGGCAAAAGTTTAGTTTTTATGGATCTGGACTTGAGGGAGCTTATTTCCTGGTATTAGAATAGGAGATGGGATCAAAGCTTTCCTCTTTGCATGGGTATAGCAAGAGCCTCTATGCTGAACCACAAGGATGAGGGAGAATTCCAACAAAAGGTTTCCCAAAGGAGTTTCTTCCTCAGGGCTTGTCTGCTTCAAGAGTTCCTCTGCAGCAAGCAAGAATGTGAACTTAGCACAAATTTGTGTAACACCCCTTGGACAGACTGCCCAAGGAACTGCTGTGAAGCTGATGAAATGCTATAGAGTCATGTTCTTGCTTGTTGCTGATTCTCCCTACGGAAAAGTGCCCCTGAATCTGTTTACCCAACACTGAGTCTCCCAGCTGGAAGGAGTCAGGACAATTGACATTTGTCCTTGCTGCTGTGGCCTTTAGGATTCGCCTGTGCTTGTGCATGTGTGTGCTTCAAAAAGCCAGAATCCTGCACCAACATTTTCCTCAAAAGGAGGAATTAATGCCTAGAAAATATCCTAGTCAAAAAGCTTAGATATGGTTTTATAACTTAGTTAATGGTTTTGTACAGGAGAGGCTGAGAAAACATGGCAAATATGTAGTAATGCTGGATCTTCCTCATTCTCTATTCTTTCCTACTGCCTCTACATCAGATGAGTCTCCTTTTTATCCCTAGCATTAAGTTTTTATCACTTTACTAAAATACTATAAATCAATAAAATAGGGCAGAAAATTGCTTTCTTACATCATTGCACCAACATGCCGCTTGTATGGTCTGGAATGACAATGAGACATCCATCTTTCTGTGGAAAAAAATGCCAGTTCCCAGTACAAAATGCCAAGTGGTATATGGCTAAAAAATTCCAGATCAAACATTGGCTTCTGCTGAGATGAGAAATGCCTACTTCACCTTTCTAATTTTTTGAAGATCAAAAGAAAGTTCTAATTCTCTGAACACAAAGTATTATTAATAAATATTTATATTCTGTCCTAAAACTCTCTTCCTTGCCATTCTTCTTCCTGATAGTATTTGCTTGATTCTCATGCCAAGATCTATGAAGGCCTTTTTTTTTTTTTTTTTTAATTTTTAAATATACTCACTAGGGGGGAAGCTCATAAAATTCAGCCTCAGCCACAATCTGGACTATGGTCTGCCAAGCTCCACATAAATAAATCATCAAGTCATTTTGGCATCTTCTGAGCCAGAAGGAATATCTTCAGGGTAGATTTAAAGAGACATTATCCTATAAAGTATGTCCTTTGTGGAGAAAACTAAGCAGTAGCTTAAAGGCTACTTTGAGTCTCAGACACAGAAATTTTTGCAGGTGATCATTGCAACGAAATAGGGTGAAAGACTTTTTAATTCCAAAATTACAACTGTATTAGTTAATCTTCCCTGTTGCTATCCAAGCAGAAATTAAATCAAATACCCAAGACCTCAGGGTGCTGTGAGCGGGTGATACTGGAGATGACGATTTTGTGCTAAAATGTCTGCAGAACACACAGCAAGTGGCCTTTTGAGATTTTCTTTAGGAATCTGAATGCTGAAACAGGGGTAAAGCAGCCAAACATTTCTTGGCTTTGCACTCTCTAAAGCCAATCTAAACACTGAGACACGAGACCGCTCCAGCTCCGGAAGAGCGTGCTGGCCTGACAGCATGTTGGCCTGTCAGCTGGAGGCATCTCATCCCTCTCTCCCTCCCTTATGCCCTGAGAAAACAAAACCTCAGGTCAGTTAAAGAGAGCAGCAATCTCCTGCAAAGGCCCCAGGGGTGGCCACTTGGGCAGGAGCACCATGAAGGACATGTGTCCTGCAGCTCAGGCTCAGAGCCGAGTCCTGGTCATGGGACCTCCGTGCTGGCTGGGAATGATCTCTGTAGCTGGCTCTGAAATGGAGCTTTGTTTGCCTACCCCTTGTGGAGGGCATCTAAAACAAGGAGATGTAAATCAGATAATAGTCAAGAGAAACAAGCTGTAGCTGGTTTGTCAAGAGGAGGCCTTGGGCCATAGTCCTATCTGCCATTCACAGGTCATTGAAATCAATGGAGCTGTGACTGCAATTACACCACAGGGAATCTGGATCCTTTTATTTGGACTGTGGGAAGTTACAGAACAGTAACAACATGGAGGAAAATTGCCTCGTTTTAGGTTTTGTTAAAATCTCCAACTTGAACCAGGTGCATTGACAGGTTCTAAACTGCCTTTGGTGTCTGAGACCATTGGAACAGTTTGGGTGGGCATCAAGGGGAAGTCATGCAAAAATTGGTGTCTTCAGCTGCGTTTTTCTGAAGATCCCTTAATTCATTAGAACTGCAGACAGATAGGAGGAGTTTGAGTTTCCTGAGATCATTTGGAGAATGAAATGAACATTTATGGATGCACAGAGGTTGCGCTCGTAGTGAAACCATAAATGAGGTGACAAATCTAGAATGGCATCTAGAATGTGCATCTAGAATGCACAGATTAGAGTTGCAGCTAGACCCCTGACTATCTAAAGGAAATTCCCCATCTGACTTTTAACTTCTAAAATGCAGAGGAGAGATTCAGCTGCAAAAATTTGAAATTTAGGAATTATCAAATCTTAGGAGCTGTGATTTAGCCTATTGTAAGCAACAATGACGTCCCCAAAAAAATTAAAAGCTGAAAATCAAATTAAAAGTTCAAGGAATTTCAGCTCATATCTTCTCACAAAAATATCAAACTAAAACAGTACTTACTACAATGATAATGACTAGAGGTAATCTTTTAAAAATCATTTATCTGTTCTGAGTGATCTAATGTTATTGAAAATACAACAATGTAAAGAAACATCAGATACTCTTTCTGGGTTACTCTGAAATTAAACCTTTGGGTTTTGGAACAGTTACACAAGGTAATTATCATACATTCTGTTGGCACCATTTTCTTTGTATGTATTTCTGAATTGAAAAGAGGCACTCAGAAATACAAACCAGGCAGTTACAGGTTAAGGATCATTTACATAAATTAGCAAATTTGCGAATGAATTCATCTAGTGAAAAGTAAGACACGGGACACTGCATTTTAATAATTGACATTCCACATGAAATGCAATGTTCTTGAGGAGGAAATTGAGCTCCAGGTTGCTATTAGAACCAGCGGAGCAGCAAGAGCTGGAAAGAAATGCCATCTCATATTATGTGAGTTACTGCTCCTGCATAACAACTATCTTATATTCTGATACACTTTATTTTAATAAAACTAGTACTAGGATTTTTACAGAGGTAGAATTCCATCATCAGGAAAACAAAAATGCAAGAAATCTTTGTGATCAGGTTCAAACAGTCATCTAGTAATTCATTGTGCTCTAAAGTAATCCTTCTTCTGCTGTTTTATTTGGCAGCCAAATCTCCTTACTCCTCAGTTATACCAAGTAGTTACAATCTTACCCCAAAGTATGCAATACTGACAGAAAATTATAAATTATCTAATTTTTTGGTTCCCTGTCACAACATAGGTTAAATTGCAAAATAAAGATAAGTGATCCACTTAGCTGCTTCCTGCTGTCCTGATTCGTTTAAGAACACATTATGTTACAAATATTGTTCTTGATACAAAAGTAATGACTTTCATAAGGTGCTAGTCAGTCATTCAAAGTCACAATACTTCCATTGTATGCCATAAATACAAATTATATGCTCACAGAGAGCTGAAAGCAAATCTGTCCCTAGTAATGTTTCTTAGTATAATTTAAAGATTAACTTAAAGTAAATCAAATAATTCTCTCAGTGATACACTTTTTCCAAAATCACACAGAGTGTGTCATTTCAGTGAATGCCAGTAAAATTTCTTCTCCTGTAATATTCCTAAACACTGATGACAGTGTTTGTCCTTATTCTGCCTGCAACTCTGACATCATTCATAGAGAGTACTGTGCTAAACTTCCTGAGCTGGAAAGATAAAGCAACAAACTTGTTACTTGCAAACATTGACACGTCCTTACATCCTTTTTACTTCTGTTTTAATACAATTCATTGCAGCAACACAGGCAAGCTGAACTAGTTTCTCTCACCCTTCCTTTCTCTCCCTTATTTTAGGAACCTGAGGCATTTTAGTTCCTGAATAGGTTGAGAAGTTCCTCCAAATGAATCAGCTGCATTAATAATAAATATTTCTTTATCAAATGATTCAGCTGTTTGAAATACAGTCAACTGTATAGCTCTTACCTATAATGAGCTCACAGTAATGAATGGTTAGGCTGACATTGTTTCTCTTCAGTATTTTGACACACACTGTGGTGCATCTATACATACAGGTAGAGCTGAGATACAGGTTGCAATGATGCCCTGATAAGGAAAACTCACTCCCCTCACTGGCACAGGAGCAAATTTCTGTAACTCTCATGCCCTTTGGTATGAGGTCTTACTAAGAACTATTCTCCTGTACTGCTTAACAGACTAAATGAAGGAAGCTTCCATTTTCTACTTCATTCCTCATGACACGAAAATAACTGTCACATATTAATGGAAATGAGCATGTGGTGGAATTATTTTACAAGAAAAAAGAAAAAAGGCAGCTCTTGGACATTTTTCCCAACACAGAATGTTCTTTTCCCACCAAAGCAGCACTTTAACCTACTTTAGATAGTCCCCTGTGTAGCATCCTTCACAGAGCAGTCAATAGGCTTTGCAGAAGTCCATAGCTTCACCAAAGACTTTACCTTTAAGGGTGCAGTAATGCTGTAAATGCCTTTTCACCAGGATGTCACTGATGGATCTGAGCAGCTTTTCATGTATGCATGCTGCAAACTCTTTATATTTTTACATTCTAATAACAGTGAACAGCATAAATTACCTCTAATTCTTGATTCTGCGAGGAAGCAGCCATCTGGTCTAATACCACTGTGACAGTGATATAGGACTGAACACTCTGTGCTTGGTCTGCTGCACAGAAAAGGACAATAGGACATATTTTAAAATGTCAGGATACATCAGAACCATATTCAGGAAAGTTTGCATTTATGAAAATTGATAGTATTGGAGATATATCATGATGCAGATCTAATCATGGCTGCTGGTATGGTGAATTAAATTAAGAGCTGATTTGAATTTTTCTAATTAAAGATGTGTTATTCCTTCTCTCCTCATGTTTTCTATTTTGGTAAAAGAAACTTATCAAACAATTTTCAGGAAAGTGTTGTGATTCAAAGGGTTAAAGCTTTAGGAAAAAAAATATGTCAGTGGTAGTTTGACTGTCTCAGTGGACATTTGTTTGTATTCCAAAATCACTGATGATGTTTGCATACTTGTTATTGTAGATAGACTTTGGTAATAAGCATTCCCAGGTACTGCAGGGTAGGATGGCATGTAGGCACAGCAGCTTAGCAGAGCTCGGAGAAAGAGTCTGCTTTCAATGCCTAAAGCACATCACTAAAAACAAAGGAAGGGAAAAAAGAAGAAGAAATTTGTTTTATGGGGAGTAAGAACACTCTAAAGGTAAACTAACATGAACTAGATCAAAACCTATCAACCCATGATTTGCCCCAACAAATTCACTTCAACTTTGCTGTAGTACTTAGATAATTAGGTAGCTTGTTTATGTAACTTCTTTTAATAATGCCAAATATTTTTCAAGACTTCAACACATCAAGAACTTCAGAGTATAATTTTTAGTCATTACATAGAATGTATTTCCATCATTAGCCTTAATGACTTCAAGAAACTTTCATTTAAAAAATAAGTATTTAAGAAATAAGCATGAAATAGTTTTTTTCACAGTATGAATAGTTGTTAACCTACAGAGGTCAAAGAGTTAAATATTGCAATGGGATTTTTAAAGGGACTTCTTAATTTTATGACCAATAGTGTAATTTATAATTGTATTTACTAGGAGGGGCCCTCAAATTCATACTTCAGGGTGTTAGCTGATCACTGGGATAACAAACAGCCCTCTCATCCCTTTTTGCCATGTAAGACTGCGTAGTTAGCTGACTGTTTTCTTTGAAGCACCTAACATAGGCCACTGGGGCAAAGCAGAATTCTGGGCTTGAAGGATAATTGATCCTATCTGGCTTGGTAACTATATATATAACTATATAACTTGTTTACTCTTCAAATATATATTCTTCAGATCAAAGATGGGGCATTTTTGAGTCTTTCATTTTGCTTTCTGCTTACAAGCATGCCAGAGGTATACAATACATGAGTCCTTTCAGAAGGTGGTCCTTCTGGAGCTTGTCTCAGCATATTTATTAGTTAGAATTGTCCAGTGCTGTGACTACCCTTAAGGCTGTATATAGAGTAATACTGCAAAAAACCCCAATATTACCTTACATACTAAGGTCATGATAAAGTTTCTGCAGATATTTCATTTTCCCTGTTAACTTTCAGATAGATCATTTGTAAAGTAAAGATTCTAAAGACGCTTTCCTTGGGGTTTTTCTTCTATTAAAATCCCAAGTGGTTATAATCTTCTAAATTCACATAAATAAGAAAGCTTATGAATTCAGTTATTCTATGTCTTATTCTTAATCTGTGCCTTAAACATATGCAGAGGAAGGATGTGGGGGATAATTACCAAATAATAAAGCCAACTGCTGCAACATTACTGTAAACTTGAGGAAGAAAGCTTTGAAATGTTGTGGGCACCTACATACATCAGGACAACTGAGAAGAAAGGCAGGTGAACCATTTACTGCTGTTACACCTATTTCACTTTATAAGACTGAAAACAGTGGGGTTTTTGAATCAGAAATACAAATGACAATATTTTATGATACTCTGTTGTCCTACTAGCAAGTGTTTTCTGGTCCATCAATCAGTCACTCAAGTAGTCAAAATCTTTAACCACATAAAAATCTATTGAGAACAAGTTTTATTTACAATGGTGACCTGGCCAAGAAAACTCACAAACAGCAATATGTAACATCACTACAGACATACAATCACTGTTGTATATTACTAGAAAGCTCCCAAACATATCACGAGGCATAAATCAATTATATAAAATACCACAAACATCAAATAAACCAATAAAAAAGGGAAGGTCATAACACAACCAGACATGTCATGAATAACCGCCACAAACATCAGCCAGTGTTTCATCCATGGTACGAATAAAAATTCAGAAGATATACAAGCAATTTCTTTTAGATCCTTTTATGTTCTGTTAAAAATGTGTTACTGTCTTTTGATGTTGTCTATTTTACAACACTACTTCTATTTATATTTCACTAAAGGCATAAGTTATTTTTAAAGCCTATGTTAATTAAAATTGGGAGGGTTTGTTTGTTATATTAATAGGCATTTTAGCATGTGTGTTTTGATTAACAATTCATTGCATTTATTTCTGTGTTTGCTTGTAATCCATAACACTTTGCATTTAGTAATATAGTTCATAATATTATTATCCTGCAGTATACTTTAAGGAATTGGTCATAGAATACAGTGGGAGACATAGATTGGTATCATTGTCATTGTCATATCTATGTGTCCCCTCAAACCCTGCCCTGGATTATGAACATAATTCAAAAGCTACTAAGATTTGAAGAACACTGCCTCCAGATAGTCAACATCTCTTAGAATGTGCACCACTGTTTTTATATTAGCAAAAAAGAACACATATAAAACCATGATTACGCTTGATCTTTAGAGTGCTGAGAGCTTACACACAGAACAACATATCTGTAATGATTAAGCATGATAATTGCAATTGATCCATTTGAAATGCCAGATCATGACTTTTTTATTGTATATATCTATATGCCTTATTCCCAGAAGTCCATTTGAAAAGATGTCCTATTCCTCTGTACTCACAACTGCAATATACAGTTATATTTTTGCAAGAGCCACATGAGTTTAACCTTCACAAATTCCGGTCTATTTGACGGTTTTTGACATATGGATTTTCAGGTTGCATTCAAAGCAGCTGTCTCATCTATTTGAATGAAGTTTTATTAAATAAATAGTATAGAATATGCTAAGTTCTAACCTCTGCTTAGTACTCACAAATATTCAGCATTAATATAATGTAAGTGACCTTTACCTTCAATCAAACTGAAACAGAACAGAAAATTAGATAGTATGTCTCATCAGATCTTGTTCTCAAAAGGGACATCTATGAGCAACTCATACCTTACAAGGTGCTGATGATATTGCCCACCATTTACACTGCAGTAGTGTTCACCTGGTGAGATCAGCAAATCAAACCTGTCTGCTAATTGGAAACAAAAACACTTCATTGATGAAAAACAAGATTTGCATTTAAAACTTCTTTATAACTAAACTAAGTGGTATTGAATGGAAAAACTGATTGAAAACATTTGGTTTATTTATAAGCACCCTCTTCCCGCCTGAAGCCTTTTCTGAAATTCAGAAGGAATAGATCATCCAGACTGTAATCTAGATCCCTTGTTTTTAAACTGATGATATGGCTGAAAATCAGACCACCATCATTTCAGATTAGTCATTTTTGCTTCATTGATAACATATGCACTTAGAAGCAAGTTCAACACATTAAAAAAAAAAATCCAACCCTTCTATGCATGCATTTTTCATATATAGACCCAGCTAGTATATGCTAACACCAAGCAATTTGTTTTGCAGCATGTCACATAATTCTCTTTTTTTTACACCCAATATCTATGATTAAGAAATGTAATACATACTAAGAAAGTCTTAGATAATTTACACGATGCATTAAAGTGTTTTGCATGAGAATATAGTATGATGCAGACAGCAGAAGAATTATGTCTTTCATTAAAAGGTTCGCAACTCAGTGTGCTATGATATAACTATAGCAGTTTTTCTGTCTCAGTGAAGGTTTTTTATTTTAAACACTGCCTTGAAAACCAAGGGATGCATATGCAATAGCAGTACTTTGGCTATATGTTTTAACTTAATATCACCTCTTAGTAATTACACACTGTCAGTTTACCTGCTGTCCCAGGGTTATGGGTGAACAGCTATGCTGTCACTGTTCTTCATCTCTGAATGTTGAAGTAAGCAGTAAAATAAGATGGTATTTTTTTCATTATTTAACATTCTTCTTAAAATCCTAGTTCAAAGCCTATTTGAAGCAGTTCATCAAGAATGATATGCACTAAGGTCAGGATTAAAAGAAAACCAATTACATGAAAGAAATATGATTTTTGCCACAGATATTTTTTGTGCAAATTAGGATGTGCATTTGCTGCCTAATTTAGAAGGCACCAAAGGACAACTTACAGGGATGTAAAGAAGCCTTTGGATGTGTTCAGCATTTGTGTTTCTTGGGGAATTTAATTCGGGTAGAGGAATGGTGCACTTCCCAAGGCTTGGGTTCAGGGTAAAACCTGGTCTTTGCTCTATATGCTTTGTACTATCTGAAAAAAAAAGCACTTCTGGTGTAGACAAACAGCTTGGAAGCTTCTTCAGCTTGGAGTAATCTCCAAATATGGCAGTGTACATACTAGGCTGTTCTGCATCCTGTTCATAACTTCACTGTTGCTGACAGAATAAATGACAGACGACTGAAAAAAGCTGATGCAGCATTTTGATGCTTCTGACTATAAGAATAGTTTACAGGGCAGAAAAGGTTTCAGCTCTTTGCTTTTCAGGGTCTATTGCAGAAGCACTACAAACCACGCTTAGAGCCTTACAGATGTCTTTCATCTCTCTCATCCACTGACGTTAAGAACAACCTGCTGTGATAGTTTCTACACGTTTTCCCTTTCATACATTGGCTTCTCATCACTTGTCTACTTAATTTTATGTTCTCTGGTTCTTCATATCCTTATACTAAATATTTGCTTGTAGTATGTAGCTATGAAGCTGTTCTTTCTTTCCGTGTCAAAAACCCGCTGCTATATTTTCAGTGGGGAAAAAATTTATTTTAATTCTTTTTAACATCCAGACATCATAACCGGAATTTTTGAGCTTTATCTCAGTGTGTAGATCACCATGATGGGTAGTTGTTTCAGACCCTCCCCAGCTCCACCTAGGTCTAAGCATTTACAACACCAGGGGGTAAGTGGGGGTACTTTTTTCCCTGCTCAATGCATTATGACTATTTTCTCACTTGTGCTGCTTTAAACATAAAATATATTTAAGTTTCTGGTCCAGATAAGAATGGTAATACCTACCTAAGAATGGTGACTACAAACTAAAATGCAGAATATTGTGTTTCACTTTACAGTAATTATTATTAGCTGGTATAATAGCTAATACTACTTTAGCTAAGTGGTAAAAAAGACTGTAATATCTAGCACTCAAACACAGCTCCTCTATTACACTGTTTCTGACTAATATAACACATATACTTAATAAATCCAAGGCATTAAAGGATTTTTCCATAAGATACTCTGCTAGTATGTGGGCTTTGGTTAAATTTGTCAAGTTGCATTTAAAAACAAATTGAAGAAGCAGTAAATCTTTTGTTGTTTGGCCAGAGCTTACTTGTACTTTGGTGCAGAATAATAATAATGTTCTCCTGTGAGTGCAAAGCAGCCAACACTGAGAATCTATATATCCTCCCAAGACCTTTTTTATAAAGACAAGAAAACTCAGCATGGTTTGTCCTGCACTGACACTTCACCTTAAAGAAGTTGTATTTCTTCCACATCCTCCTGCCCACAGACTGTGGCAGGTTAGAGTCACAGCCCTTAGGACTTAGGCAGCAGTGTGTTCCCAGAGCAGAGGAGAAAACCTCAAGGGATGTAGAGCTGTAACTAACTCCATGCAACACAGTGCACTCAGATTAGTGGTAGCATTATGCAGATTTTTGGCTACTGTAATGGCTTTTAAGAGTGTAGATATCTGGATGTCTTTTAATCCAAAAGAGCGCTCAATTCAATGACACCGTGTATCAAGACATTGATGGTACAGTGCTATTTTGGTCTCTTTCTTCCTGCTAACTGAGCTGAATTCCAGACCCCTGTAGTGAGTCCATGACCCTCACTTGATGCCTAGTTAATAATTTGCTGCATGAATTACAAACCATCTCCCAAATGCTTTGGGGATCTGAAAAAGTGAGAGTGACACTGACTCACCTTTGGAAAATGTGGTGCACTGAGCTATGAATGAAAGTTGTTGCTATGGCAATTGGTGTGTCCTGGGGGCAAGTGATCTTAAAATAGGCTGTTGTTACTATTCAAGGAAATTTATTTATTTCATATCCAGTTGGCTCAGATGTATACTAAATCTTCAACGTAATTGATCATCCTTCAGCTCAGATGTTTGAAACGTGAATGACAGTTGATACTTCACTTATCGTAATGCTCCCAAGACCAGGGCTACAGACCAGGGCTATATCTGAAATCACTGATCAAAAATTGGGAATTTAAATTAAGGTCAACCAAAAGAAAACTCTCCATGGATCTTCCTGGGTTCATCTCTACCACACAATGTCTTAGTGATGCCTTGTATCTTGCTCTGCAGCAAATTTGCACAGGGTCAATAAGGCTTATGTGCTGTGACTTTCAGCACTAAAGATTGCTCACAGCAAAAGTCACTGGCAGATGAATTTTGAATGTATGAAGTACTACATGCTACTAATCACTGCTCCCCTCTCTGGCTAAATTAACCATCTAAAATGGGCAGCCAAATGTATTGGAAACTTCTGATTTTAATATCCCTGGGACAGGGCAACCCTGCATGTATGTACAAAGTGGGGAGTGAGAAGATGGAAATCAGCACCATGGAAAGGGACCTGGGGGTCCTGATTGATGGTCAATATGAGTCAGCAGTGCCTTGGCAGCCAGGAGGGCCAAACCTGCCCTGGGGTGCATCAGGCAAAGCATCACCAGTCGGTCAAGGGGGGTGATTGTCCCACTCTGCTCTGCACTAGTGTGGTCTCACCTCGAATATTGTGTGCGGTTTTGGGTGCCACAATAAAAGAAAGATATTCAGCTATTAGAGAGTGTCCAAAGGACGGCCACAAGGATGGTGAAGGGTCTGGAGGGGAAGCCATTCCTTGCAAGGAGCAGCTGAAGTAATTTGGTTTGTTCAGCCCAGAGGAGAGGAGATTGAGGCAAGACCTCATTGCAGTCTTCAACATCACCACAATGGGAAATGGGGAGGCAGACACTGATCTCTTCTCTCTGGTGACCAGAGACAGAACCTGAGGGAAATGCATGAGGCTGAGTCAGGCAAGGCTTAGACTGGATATTAGAGAAAGGTTCTTCACCCAGAGGGTAGTTGGGCACTGGAACAGACTCCCCAGGGAAGTGGTCACAGCAGTGTGACCAAATCTGCCAGAACTCAAGAAGCATTTGGACAATGCTCTCAGAATTATTATACATATTGTGATTCTGAGGGTTTTCCTATGCAGGGCCAGGAGTTGGACTCAATGAGTGTGAGTGAGTCTCTTCCAGCTCAGGATATTCTATGATTCTATGGTTCTATATCAATCTACCCTAAGTCAACAGCTGTGAATTACAGGTAGTATCTGTTTACCTCAAAGAGATAGTAGGCAGACAAATGCTTCATAGAAAGTAAATGCTGTAGGACTGATAAAATGAGGACTTTTGTCTTCAAAACATGCTTTGAACAGTGCATAGAAAGAAATTCAGGGGACCATACACTGGCAATAGGGGAAGATGATTCAAGAGCTTTTATTTAGTGGTCACTGCTCATCCTGCAGATTATTACCTCATCCTGGAACTTTGAGAAAAATGTTGTGGAACTTGTGTTCAAAGTAGCATGCAGTCACATAAATGAAGGCTATGTACATATACATGAGTGATTTGAATTAGTTTTATACAGACTTCCATTATTCCATTATTCTAGTGTTTCTTAACTTTGTCGTGCATGGCTTTGCAACCTTCTTAAAGTTATATCAGAATAGTTGTGGTGCAAAATTGTAGGAATCATTAAACTTAGAGGAAAAGATGATTTAAGATATATAATCCACTGAATTTCTCAGACCAAATTTTGTTGGTATTTTCTATCTGAGGCAATGAGTCAAACAAAAGCAGTTGTCAAAGCAGACAACTAAATGAGCATGAAAAAATTCTTTGTGCATTTTCTCAGTATCAGAGAGTCTTGCATATGTGATAGGGATTTATTTTTTATAGCTTTTGTTTGTTTGTTTATACTGACACACACAACTTCTGGTGGCCTGTCTTCTGTACTCTGATATGAAAAAATTCAGAAGTGAGATGAGAATCGGAGAAACCCAAAGGATATCTCAGGGTTACTAGCCTGCATTCTAAGGGCCCAAAACATGACCTTTATCTCTCTTCAGAGCATCTGTCCTTTCCTTGTATAAAGATACAATTTTAAGAGATGCTGTTTATCCTTAAGAGGCTGTATATGTTCTTATAATGCAATATAGATACGTCCTGAAACACCTACCCTGTGGAAAAATTGAAATGAAATGGCACTTCATTTGAAAAAATGTAATGAAGTGCCACTCAAATTACACCAGGAGATGGTTAAGATCTTGTGCATGTGCCATCAACGACATGCTGTTTACATCTTCAGGAAAACATTCCACACAATTAAATTATGAAATGTTAGAGATTTTTTTTCTTATCCCAGTTAATAGCAGGTATGTAATACAATGTACACAGATATCACTGAATGTAGAGGCTTATTACCTCTGCCAGCAACACCCACAGGGTTCAATTGATAGTGCAAGTGGTTTTCTCCTTAAAGCTGCAGACCATTATGAAATGTCAGGCTCCCTGTTGGTGCTCTAAGATGGGAAGCAGTTGCAGAGACTGAAACAAGTAATATAGCTAGCCTAGTTTTAAGCATCGCTACCAGAAGTTTTTGCTTTTATTTACTAAGAATTAGTCCCTAAGTTCACCTAAATCTAGTTTCAGTTATCAGTCAAATGCTGAATCAGAGTTGAAGATCAGGTGAAAAGAGACAGCTCCTCTAAGATTTCCAAGTTAATACAACAGTTAAACAGAATGTGTCCAATGATATTCTAATTTAAAATGCTCTAACCAAAAGTGATTCAAGTTTTTACTGTTGAATATTCTCGTTCAGCTGGTGCAGAGATATTATTGTCACTATGCGGCAAGTAGGTGCTCGGTAGTAACACAAAATCACAGAACACTGTGAGTTAGAAGGAACCCACTAGGATCATCATCAAAGTCCAACTCCTGGCCCTTCACAAAACAGCCCCAAGAATCATACCATGTGCCTGAGAACATTGTCCAAATGATTCTTGGATTCACAGAATAAAAAAATAGCAGTTCTGTTCTGTATTTCATTGCTATCAAGCTTCTACACACAAAGAACTGCAGAATAGGTTTTTAGTTTGCCTTTGTGTCTAGAATTTACATATTAATGTGAGCTTCAAATTATAGAAGCATGTAAATTGTACAGTATAAAACCACAAGATACTGTGATTCTGGGATTAAATACACTGGGTTCCATAGTTTCCAGTTATCTTAGTTCATATAAACAGAAAAACTTCTTCTAAATGTCAGAGAACATTATATATTATCTCAAAAACTGAGTATTATGTCTTCAAGAAGTAGTTAGAGCATTAAAAGACACAGGAAGACCTTTTCTTTCATTATATGAACAGCTTCTGTAAATGATTTGCAGTACCTGCTGATGTCATGACAGAAGAAAGAAAAGGGTATGTTTCTGGGTCAGCAACGTCTCTTGGATCCTGAGTTCCTTACTCTGAGGTCTTCTGAGGTCCTTAAGGCCTTTTAATGTACTTGGCTAGTTAGAAACTGGAGCAGAAAATATTGATAATATAATAGTTCTACCCCTCGGCTTTGCAGCTTGTACATGAATTTGTATGCCCAGGAACTCTCCTAACAGCTGCCTTACACCTCCACATTACACCTTGGTAGTTCCACAGTAAATACACCTGTCTGTTGGAAGTGGAATATGTCCCTAGACTACTGAGGTTGAAAATACATTTTCCATCGCTGTTGAAAAAAATTCCAGAATTAAAGTCTTGCATCCACTAAGGTGGATAGCAAAATTCCCATGAAGTTCAACAGTCAAGGATTTATCCAGATACTTAATCTAAACTATAGTCTCTGACACCATCAACAGAGATGAAAAGTACTTCAGAGAGGGATCTATACTTTTTTTGCCATATATTTAAAACTTTCATGCAAAACATACTGAGCATAACTGAAATATGTTCTTTTACAAATCCATTTTGCCCCACTATCATCTATGCATTTGTTTCGGCAGCAATGTACAGACCCATTACTAAATAAGCAGTCTCTAGGCACCCTGCAATAAATTTTACACATTTCTAATATTTTAACATTTCTGGCACTGCTTTCTTCGTCTGAGAAAAGCAAGGTCTGCTCATATTTTAAAATAACATGTCTAATTTACTAAATGTGTAGAGTGAAGTACGTTTATTGTTAAGATTTAAATTGACTTGAAGGGTAGAGAAAGCCAGTTTTATGTTAGCATCTTTTGCCAGTGATATTACAAGGTACTGGATGTACCCATGTGATCACGCATAGACATGACCCTTCAAAAGAGGCTGCTGTCTTTAAAAGCACTTCTTACTGGTAAATATAGAAGATTGGATGGCCAACAGTATCAAGAAATAATTGCAACTTTATCAGGCTGTTCTCAAGTGAGTGCTGTCGTTGCCTGAATCTGGTGATAAATTGCATTGATCATGTAGGTTACAGAACCCCTATCAGTATCAAAGGAAAGACATTATAGTTTGACAGTGGTGTCTCCATTGTCAGCTTCTGGAAGTATTGTACTGCACTACATTGAATGGCTCATTTAATAACTGTTTATAAATTAAACAAGCAGAAAAATTATTCCTAGCAACTTAAAATGCTTGAGAGAATTTTTAGAACACTTAGTTTTAAGGGACAATTCAAATTAGGTAAAGTTTGAACTATGGAAGTTGTAGTAAAATTGGCCAATTTTATTGTAAATAATGAATAGGGAATGTGCACTCTAGAAGGCAATATTGAGCTCCATTATTTTAGGAACACCCATTTTTATGGGAGGGTAACATGCTGTATATATCACAGTCAGTTAATAGGAGCTACAGAAGTGTTTCCACAAGCCATGTGGAAACCCTGACTTCAAAACTGTCAGGAGTTTTTCATATTATAGCAAGATTCTGATCTTGTATTCACTTCTTAGCTGTGAGTGTTTTTGGATTGCTGTAAAGCTTTGAGATTGAAACCACAGTTCTAATATTTAATTTGAATGGTATATCAGCAGGCTGTCACACTGTATGTTGCTATATACAGGTAAAATGTTATATTAGGGTATTTTATTAATTTTAAATGAAAGGTGGAATTCACAGTAAAGTCGCAAGCCAGACAGGTAATGTCCTTAATGTCCTCAAGCCTTAGGAAAATCTTTTATTGCCTCTTCTGGTTTGAACAGATAACCAAAATTTTGATTTTTAGTTATCCTTAGAAGGGAAATTAATGATCAAGTCAGAAAATTTAATTTAGAAACTTCTACTTTCCTAATATGAGAATATAATTTATAAGAACAGGAGGGAAAAAGAATTTTAGTTTAAAAGTAGCATGAAGTGAGGGTAGGTTTTGTCATTACTCTAGCAACATTTATTTCTTCTGTACTCAGTATTGACACATACAGAATAGACTGATATGCACCCAAATCTATAACTAGAAATTGACTCTTTATAGGGAAAAATCCATTATCCAGTTCTTTGTGCTTCTTGGGCCTAATAAACAGGAAAAGTTTTGCACATTTTGAGATAATTTCCCTCCACACCCTTTTTTAATTGATTCTGCTCTGAGTCTTGAGAAATCTGTGGTTTGGTGTTCAGCCCCATCTCGGCTAACTTCAATGAGGAGAGCTGGGAATTCAAAATAAAGTGTCTCATAGGTTATGTCTGCTAACAAATTTCCACTAATTGACATCAAACTGGTTAATTTCCATATAATAAGTGTTGATTGATTCAGGGTTGGACTCAGATGGCCAAGACTATCCTTACAATGATCACTTATGGGCTACCTTTTAGGAACACAGTGGAATATTTAAGGTCTTGCCAGATTTGAAGGATGCTGGGAGTTGGAACAATGTTTTTAATCTTGGCTACTAATTACGTGGCAAAGGTATAAACTGGGCTTTGCAAATCATTATTTCCATTAGAAAGGTGTTGGAAGCAATTCCACTGAGGGCTTCCCTCCTATTTATGCAGCTGTTATTCCCATGAGAGGAGGCCATTGCAGTCATGGCTGAAACATGGGCTTCTGTTCTGTTTCCACAGCACTTGGAAGAAAAACAAAACAGGACTAATGAAAAACACACACGGGAAATGCTTTATTATTTCATCATCCTCACCTACTGAGATCTGGCACCACTCTGTGTTTAGGAAGAACTTCTCCCGCCCTCTCTCTCTCGCGCGCAGTGTGGTTGTATAAGGCTGACACTCTGTCATTTCCTGTCAGATCATTTCAGAGGAATTTGCTCTTATTTCCTCCCAGCCCCATCCCCTCCTCCCGGCCTCAGCCTTGGCTGCGTGCCCCAGCAGCCACGCTGTGTTTACTTAACCGCATGGAGCGCTGGGCTGCCTCGGCTGGAAACGCTGGGGCAACACGCACACACGCACCCCGTGAGCCCGCTCACAGGAGTTCGCATTCACAGTCAGGAAACAGACAACAATTCTTTTGTGAAGAAAACGCGCAGGGCCAATGCCAAACCTTATACAGGGTCTTTGTAGACTGTAGGTGAGTGAGTTCTTTGGCCCACGAGTCTCTAAGTAAATTCTCTTGGAAGAGGCATTTTGGATCATTTAACATGTTCAAATTGAAGTATTTTCTGAACTTATCTATGTATCATGGAATTCATAGTACATAACTACCACTTAATTTGACATTCAAGTTATCTGTTAGCATTAGCCAAACATGTCTGGCTCCGACAGATGTACCTGCAGCACTGCACATATACATGGTTGCTACTACTAGTTTTTCTATTTTGGCAAATCTGTAACAGACTGGATAGATTAGCTAAAACGTCTATGCTTTATAAATGGTGCAAAACTGTTTTAGCACCCAACAATAGTGTGAAAATAAACCATGCAGAAATAGGACATTTATACTTGAATGATGTGTGAGCTTTTCAGTGGGTAAAGTGGTCACAGTTCATTGTTTAAAAAAAGTAGTCAAGTCACTAATAATCTCCACAACAAGATTTATAGCAGTGGAGAAAAAGAACTAAGTAAACTATCTGACTGAGAAGTCATTTCTTCCTTCCTTGGCAGCATAGGATTTGTTTAAACGCTGTTAGGAGAAGGCTAATTAAAACAATTTTGCCAGAAGTCTGGGAGATTGCTAAGTCTAACACCAGTGCAGTGCTCTTGATCTCAAATGACAACTTGTTCCCTAATATAAATTAGAAGTTTCTTTCTGATACAGAAAATTAGAAATCAGTGAGAGAAATACCTCCCTCTGACATAGTTAAAACAATAACCATTATTTTGAGTAACAGTCATAAAATAAATGACAGTTGACTTTTATGGCAACATTTAAATTTTATTTAATATTACTGCTGATATTTATTTAATTTAAAGCTAATGGGCTATCTGGCGGGCCAGAGCAAGAATGAATAGTTTCCATTCCACTTATGATAGAATTTTCTTGCCCAGAATACTGTCAGAGTCTAGAGCAAAATCATGCAATCACAATCTGTATAAGTGATTTTTTTTAACTCCATTTACTGGAATTAATTTAGTTCACTTCCTTTCATAATCTGATACAATATCAGGCAAATTCCAGTTGTTCTTCATTTTATCATTCAAATTCTCTTTGTGTTCTCAGTTCCACTGTACATTACTAGAGGGAGATAATTTATACAAACAAGAAAATTACAAGAGTTATTTCCATTTGCTGAATATCCACAGTGTTGAGCCTTACAATCTCACAATCTTACAATCTAATATTAACACAACTTTTAGAATTTTCCAGTTTCTAAATGTGTGAAGTGGAAGTTAGAGAAATCCTCAATTCCTTGTTAAAATTAACTCATGGTATTTGAAAGTTTACCTAAATGTTTGGAAGTGTGCTATTAATTTTGCAAAGTAGTTATGTCAGGTAGGCACAGGTCTTTCTTCAAGTAAACCAATCTACCAAATAAGATACTTTAATTTTCTCTAGTAATCATGGCAGAATTAAATGCACATTTTCTTTATTTTCCAATTTGAATCGTGTTTTTGTTAAGTCAGAGGTACTCTCATGTACAGTTTTTAGTTTGTTTTCAGGACCATCACTGTATACTTTTCTCAAGTTTCTTTATGCTTCTATATTTCTAGGTCTTTCATAGTGATGACTAGCCAAAACAATAAGTAATCTCAGTAGGGACATTTTAAACCAAAACAAAATTCATTGTTGTTTAGCTCTAAATGTTTTTTTTAGAAATAGAAAAATCTAAAGAATGCAAGAGTAGCTTGCTATTTATAGTAAAATAGCATGGAAAATTTATCACAAATGCTGACATCTCATCTGAACATGATCCTGCTTACAACCACCACCAAAAAAATCTTAAATATTACTCATTACTTGAATGTATTCAGGAATTCTTTTTAACTCTGGTGAGTTTACTGTGTTCTATTTCCTGTAAGTATTCATTACATGTTACTCCAAGTCTGAGCTATGTCTCTTAGAGGTAATTGGGCAGGGCGTAATACTAGCCTTGGCATTTTATTGTCATGGACTGTAAGGTCTCACTGTCTGCTCTTGAAATTCAATGTTTCTTTCTTGCTGGAAAAATCTGTGAGAAGGAATAAAACTGGTTATTGGTGCTGGGAGCTGGTCAAAGCAATCACAACACAGAAAATTAGAGTAAGTCCACTTGAGATGAGTCCTACTGCAAAGCAGGAACATCCATATAATTTTTAACAGGTCCACATCCAATCTGTTCTTAAAGGTTTGCAGAGACGGAAACACCTTATCTGCAGAATACATAAAAGAATAAAACCTATTTAATAGCTATAAGATACAATAGTTATGAAATACCAATATTTGGAAGAAGAGAATTGAGGTTTTCCAGATAGAGAGAGATCTCTTGAAAATTTGATGAAGTTGCCAGAAAAGGAGTCTTGCTAACCACCACTAGTGCCTCCAAAACTAAAAGAAAGTGGACCAAAAGGAAGTTGGGATGGAAACTTAGCACTGAAGATCAATAACAAAGTAGTTTCAAGTAAGTGTACTCAGAAAGGAAAAAAAAATTCATCCTGAGGCAATAAGCCTGGAAAAAAGGTCTAGCCTAGGACTCTGAGGACTCTGACTCCTCTGAAGCCTCTGAAGAGTACAGTTGAGTTGAAAGAGGATCTATTGCAACTTTCCATAGTAACTTCTCGCGTCATAGTTTTTTCTATTCTGGGAACTATAACTTAAGTATTTTGGCGGAAAAGACATATACACTTATCATGACAGGCTTTATGACAGGTTTTATGACTTATTAACCAGAAGCAACAGAATGACTGAGACAGCATCTACAGCAGCAGAAAAACTGGAAGATTGCTCTACTGGGAATACTTTTTTGTGATCTAGTATTTTCCAAGGGAACGTTATGAGACAGAGGGAGGAATTTCATGTCTATTTTGATGCACAGCCTGTAGATAAAATCTGGGATTCTACTGCTATATTACAAGTATTTTATTATGATTCTAAAAACCTCAGTGAGTATATATCTGCATGTATAGGGCACAAAGTAACTCTAACAGCAATTGTTCATCTAAGGGTGGCCTAAGAGTCAAAAAAAGTTTCTTTTCTGAACTCATGTACAGAAGTAAAAGGTACTATTAGACTTGACAGTAAACAGAATCCAGAAGTAGAAATACTGTTAAAATGCATGCCTTGACAAAGTTTGAAAAGAAGAGAAAAATGCATATTTGGACAGCAATGTTGAAGTTATATCATATGCAGATGGGAAGAAATTATGAAAACTGTTCTTGCCTGCATAAATGATCCCAAAACTATTAAGGTCCCTGGACAACAAATATAATTACTTTATTACTACACTCTGAGTCCAGTCCTCAAGCTGAGCTCTACCCTGTAGGTGTACCGAGATCCTCTAGTAAGCATAATAGTGGCCAACTGGAGGAGGCATGGAGTGTTCCCTATGAATGGTGCCAGTGGGAACGCGATATGACTGGAGATGAAGAGAAATATTGGGATGGTCAGGAGCAGCATATGTGTGTGAATGAGGTCCAGCAAACTCTCAGAACAATTTTATCTGAATAAGCTGGGCTTGCAAACTTCAGCACTCCTAAGAAAGATGCTTAAAAACACATTTCTATAAGCCTCAAGGAGATATAGGTAAGAAAGTACACAATATGAAGCACAAAAACCAGGATTATGAGATCAGTCAGTCCCCAGAAGGAAATGCCACCTATGCTGTTACCAAAGTACTAAACACACCTAAATCTTTCTCTCTGGCCCTTTCAGAAAATTGTAGGAAATATGATTACTTAATAGTGAGTTTAATCAAGACATGGCAATTTTGCAGGCGAAAGTTCTGAATGAGCGCAAGGCATTCGTATTTGAGGATTCTGCAAATGCCCCCTCATACTTTGGAGAGGTCTGTGGAGCAAGGAGACCTACTGAAGATGATGTGTTATCAAAAGCTGAGGGTAGGAATGACCCAGGCTCTGTCAGAAGAAATACAGTAGTCTAATTAATCTTCTTCAGATAAACATTCAGAACATCTTGCCCAAACTCAGTATCAGAATTTGAATTATTTCTTTCTATTTGTAAGTGCTGACAGTGTGCTAAGTACCACAAAAGAGAAAGCCCCTGTTTTGAGAGGCTTCCAAAATAAATATCACCTTTTTTTTTTTTTTCCCCTGGAGTTTGGCCCAATGCCCATTAGTAGCCAAACTGTGATACAGTCCTAGACATAATGACATACTGTGCTCATTTTCCTCTGAGAAAGATGACTGATGATAATGCTTATGAAGAATTTCAGCTCTATTACATGGGGACACGTACATGCACAGACTGCAAGGCCATGTGTCATTTGGGAAACAAGCAAGCATTCAGTATTTTGCAATGTTGAGTTGCTTGTGTTAATGACCTGATTTTTGCTGGTAATATTCACATGTATAAAACTCACCAGGAAATAATTAGGAACACAAAATAAAATTTTGATCCCATTGGATTTAAGAGGAATTTTCTTTTGAATTAGAAGTTTACACTACCTCCATTTTTCTAGGTAAAGAGCAGTCAACTTTTTGTTCTAATTCTGTGCTGCCTGTGTCCAAAACCTACAGCTGTAGTATGCAACAGTTTTCTGTCAATTCATTAAATATAAGATCCAAAAGAAACCTTATTACAGCATAGGTTATATAAACTTAAACATCACATTATTTCTCGATCTTATTCTTTGAATTTTAACTTATCTTTTTAATTAGAAAATTAAATTAGAATTTTACTGAGCAAAAAATATGAAAAGGTCCTTCTTGTTCTGTCTTATAAAATGATGGTTTAAATCTAACTCCATAAGAATCAGCAGAATTATATCATTACAGGTAATAGGCAATGAGGATCCAGATTCAAGTATTTACAGGAAGTTCAATTACATACTTATCTTCATGCAATATAGTAAACTACTGTTTATCTAACCTAGTAAAATTTTTAAAACACACATAAGCAGATATGTTTCATCCATGTCATTAAACAGGGAAAAGTTGAAAAGTTGTGGATACTCTTAAAATGTATTGCTTCATTAGATTTGAATAGGGTCTTGTTTTTGTAAATTCTGGCTTGAGTTCAAGTTAAAACATTGTTTGCTTTCTTTTTTTGTCTTCCTGCTCTTAACTATTCCTTTGCAGTGTGAAAATACCACAGCCTATGGTTGATGTCTTCATCACAGTGGAATGCTTTTAAACTTAATGAAGAGTTGCAATAAATCAGTACACTTCATTCTGCTTTCTATCATCAACACATACATACTTTCTTAGCTATTAATCCCCTCAGAGATTATTAGAAGTCAATAAGACGCATTAAAAATAATTACTATTAACTTTGAAAAGGATTGCACCTGGTATCATAGCTGCTAGCTATCTTGTCTCCAGTGAAATCATATTTGTACATTGTTCATTTCTGAATTCCTCAGAATAAAAAAATAAAACTATATAACTTACTTAGTCACATCCTTGTTTTAGGATGTGCATTTTGTGCAGAACTGGGACCTTAACTGGATGACCTGTTCAAACAAGGGCTTTATGTCATTCCATGTTTGCCTGCTACCTACTACAAAGCCCTCAGATAACACAGGACTTTATAATGATCATAAAAAATTGTGTTGATTTATTCTTTCTGATGTTTCTTAGTTCTAGATGTGTTAAAATACTTCAAGAGTAAGACTTTTCCCCGTTTTATTAATAGTTAAAAGCTTTTTACCCAAAACCCATAGTCTGTCATGGCCTTAAGGCACTGATGGGCCTGTCTGCCCTGCCTAACCCACAGCCCAGGATCCTGTCAGCCCTCCCAGCAATGCCAGAGCAGGGCTGTTCTCCAGTTTCCTATGAGCCCTCCCGCAGACCTACATCCCAGCACTTTGCCTGTCCCTCATCCCAAGGGGTGCCAGATGCCCACGGCTGGGGCTGCCATGATTCCCCACAGTTGCGCCTCTCCTGGCCGGGGTGGGACAAGAGCCACCACCCTCCACGGGGCCCTGATGCTGCCAGCCCCAGGCTGTATGTGTGCCACCCACACAACTGTGCACAGCTGTACACAGCTGCTCTGCCCTGGGGTGGCTGCTGAGCATGGCTGGGGCTCTGAGGGTCAGTTTGAGAACATTTTGCTTCTCATCTCATCGGGACAAAGAACAGGCACAAACAATTCAAGCCCAAACCCTAGTGATTTCTTCACAGAACTTGGAAAGCTTTTCATTCAAATCATGGTTTTCCAGTCTTCTCTTTATGTCTGTGCAAAATCAAATCAAGTGGCTCTGTCTTTTTCTGGCCACAGCCTTTGCAAAAACTGAGAGATGGATCTGCTTGAAGCAGGGAGCTGGGCAAGCGATTCTGCAGCTAGTGTTAATTCCCAGATTTTCAGTTTTAATACTCTTGAAAAGGTTTGGGTCATCTTCTGGGCAAATGCACAGGTCAATGCCTTTACTCTTTGAATTTGGTTTTCCTTATTTTCCCTACCAGCATAGTTAAATTGTAATTAAATATACTGTACCTGAAACATGTCTTTTTAAATGCTGAGAGCCATGTGTAGGTTTTGCTTCAAGTTTTGCTTCTTAAAGAAAACAAGGAAACTAATAAAAGGGCAAGATATCTGTGAAAGCAATTCAAAAAGCTAAACTGTGAGAGTGTATTCATCATGACCGAGAAATTTTTACAATATATTCGCTTATAGGATTTTCCCTAACTAAGGCTACTCACTAAGGAGGTTACTATGGAAACAATGAAACACAGTCTCACAGACTTCTTGATTGCCCTTCTCAGTTAGGCTTTATTATATTCCTTGAAAAATAAATTTTGCAATCTCTCCAAATAAACAAGTCTCTCTTTGTGTGCAGTAGGTATTTAAGTTTGTAAATAACTTATTGACATGTTATGACATGTTAGAAGTCCATTGAATGGTTTCTGTTCCATGAGGATGCAATGCATTTTATGAGATTTTTTGGTCTAGAAATGAGTTTAATGCCACATAATATTTAATGCCATTTAGTATTCAGTTTTTCTGTCTTTGGGTCCTGAGTAATAAACCTGTAGTAGAAAGACACCTGGCTGACAGGCAGCATAAGATAGAAAGTAACTGAATAGAGCTTGAATTAAAAGCAATTTTTTTAGAGAATAAATCTTAAAATAGTTGTTTAGAAGAAACATGCTGAGCATGACACCATATGGTGTGGAATATCCCTTGGGTCAGCTGTGGTCAGCTGTCCCCAACTTCTTGTGCATCCCCAGCCTCCTCACTGGTGGGATGTGTGAGGAGCAGAAAAGGCCTTGACTCTGTATGAGCACTGCTCAGCAGTAGCTAAAATATCCCTGTGTTATCAATACTGTTTTCAGCACAAATATATACTCATTCAAGGTACTGTGAAGTCACTCTATCCCAGCCAAAACCAGCACACATGTGTATTATAAATGTTTCCCTGAGAATGACATTGGAGCAATGTCCATAGGACACATTCCAACCATGAAACTGAGGTTTCAAAACCAGACCATATATAGCCCTGAGTAATTTGGGTTGACTTCAGAACTGATCCTGCTATGAGAAGTTTGCAGTAGAGACCTCCTAATGTCCCCTTTGTTGTTTATGACCTATGTTTCTGGAGGAAATCCTCCCAAATTGGACATTAGTAGGATTTCAAGCTACAGCTTTGCCAAGGAGATTATTCAGATGTCTGATCCACTCATATTTTTCCTGCTTTGATATTGAAGGTCTTCTAAAAGATGGCTAAGCCTTCGAGTATAACACTCCTCAGTACTTTTGAGTGCTGCTCCAGAAAAGAAACACTACTTGAAGAGCTTTGATATGTGAAAAGCAACAGTATGTTGGATGAAATACATAACGTTCAGGCTTTTTCCTCAGCCGTGAGTGCTCCTTGTAGTTGCAGATGGAAGCTGAGAAAGGATGCTGAATTTCAAATAGATTGGGTCTACACTATGGCAGTTTGGGAACTTCCCAGTAGGTTAGTGTTACTTTGATGATGACTGTGAGGTGTGTCATCTGCCCTGTACAGCAGATGAATTGAAACCATTTTTTCATGTAATGAAATATTCAGCAAAAACCTTCCCTTAACAGGCTCAGCTTTGAAATGCCTACCTACTAATCTTTCTTTTGCAAATCTACAACCTAATACATAGTCTAAAAGATTTCCAATTGTCTCTGATACTAATGTATGTCATCTAGTCATTATATTTTGTATTGGGCTTAACCAGTTTTCTCTAAAATGCATCCAAAGCAGATAGTCTAAATTAATTTTGGAGCTGGAGATTTACAGATACATTGGTTACTTAAAAGTTTTACAATGAGAGCTTGACTCTCTTTCTGTGGGCTCTGAAGCAGCTGTGTATCTAGCTGCTGCCTATGCTGAACAACTGCATTATTGTAATGCCTAAATTGCTCCTGGAGGCCTATTTTAGCCTGATAAAAATTATAAATTAATAAATTAAACTGTGTTTCAATATTCAGCATTTTACTACTGCTAATAATTTAGGAGTTGATTTCCTTTGCCTATTTTATTAATGTATTTATAGTACACAAGGACTATACAGAGATTTAATTACTTTTTATTTCCAGTGCTTACAAAAATTAAAATTCAGCAGTGGACCAAATTCAGTTCTCAGAACAGGATTTAACATTAAAACTTGCCCTGTGGTGGTGTCTGCAGGAAAAGAATTTGAACTTATTGTGATGGTCCTGTTTTCTTATCTAGTTTAAGTGTTTTAAGAAGCTGAATTGAATTTTTTTAAGTATTAAGTAATCCTCCAGAGTGTCTAACAGAATCACAGCAGTTTTTTGAGAAATACAGATAAACAAGAATGTCTCGAAAATTTATTAGGTGTAGATGCTCTTTTAGACAAGTGCAAAAGAAACAGTCAATTTGTCAAAACCAGCCTTGTTTGAAATATATGCAACACAAACTGCAGAAACTTCTTGTGTTACAGAGGAAAATAAGTGCTGAACAGGAAAGGTTAGCTCTTATCACAGACATCATTTAAACCCATCTTTTATAGTGCCATAGGTACACACTTTACACCCTTTACAGGGTTATAAAAAGTCAAGGTACTTACCCTAGTGGGTTTACAACCCCCAACCATGAGCTTAAGTACTTTGATGGATCAGGCCCTTAACAAGAACAAACTCACAGTGAGACAAAGTAAGAAGATGTGAGGTCATTAAACTGGAAGCAATGGCATTGTACATATACCCTGAGCGAGAGAGGGTCTCTGCCCCAGAAGCCCACAGCTGGGGGACAGTCCTGCAGTACTCCAGTTGCTCCAGACACATCTTTTTCTTTCAAGTATCTTTTTGCTATTGAACAGCTAAGAGGCTTCTTGGAAGAGCATGTGTCAAAATGTAAAGGAAGAAGTTTGTTCTGTAAATAGGGGAACACCTAGCTCAAGCAGAAGGTTAAGTACTGCAGAAGTAGAAAAACTAAGCTTAGCTGAAAAGGGAAGAAGCTACTAAAATAACATATTTAGTGCTTTTTCAGATATTAGTGGACAGAACTATTGCAGATCCAGTATAATTTTTCATGGAGAAGACTGCAAAATTGAAAACAGTAATTTTGTACAGTTTCCAAAGGGAAAAAACATGGATATTTTTTACCTGTGCTTCCAAACATAATAAAATTCTTTTCAGTCATGGTCTCTGTCCTCCAATCAGTTTTTCAGTCAAAAAAAATAATTTAAAAAAAAAGAGTGAAGGGGAAAGTTAATAATCAGGGAGCAAGACATGTTCCCCGTGTGCCATGACAGCCATAGCATGAATCATGTGCTACCTAGCCATTCTCCAAACTGTCCAAATAACATTCAAACAGCAAATGGACTTTTCAAGGATGTGCTCTCAAGCCAGACCTGTGGCTCTTCAATTTCATCCTTCTGAAACCAAAATACCAATATCAGAAATATCTGTTTCTTGGTCAAATTCATGACTCAGTAATGAACAGCAAAGATATAAATATTTGGGTGAAATTATTTCGCAACTGTTTTCTCCAGCTGGCAATTAATTTCTCAGGTAACACCTTGAAAACAATAAGAATGTTGGGTTTTTTAATATATCGTTGTATAATACAATGGGACTGATCTATGATGGAGATATCCACATGTACCTGATAAATCAAAGTGAAGAATAAAAGTAACTACATTCTTCACCATACAGCACTTTGGGCATCCAAAACCTACATGTGACCAGTCCCTCAGGCTATCACCACCATGACAGCAGAGAATCCAGGACTGTTAGAGCAGCCTCTTCCACTAAAATACAGAAAAGAAACAAAGTAGGAAAACTAGCATAATCCAATCATGTGCACTGCATTTCATACCGCCAGAACAAAAAGTGTTTTCAATCACAGCACATGAATGATGGATATCCATATTGGACCTTGTCCAGAGTCCTGGATCTGCCTACAGAGCCATTAACCAATTTGCTAGTTGAAACCATAGCTACTGAAGTAAAGTAGAACCTTAATTCAAAGCAAATAAATTCCCAAATCCTCTGGCTATGAGTCCCAGAGGGGACTCTATCTTAAAACAGAAGAGATCTAGTGACTAGATTTTTAAGTCATACATTGAGGAACAGGAGAGTGAAATGGCTAGCTGTCCAACCAGCTCTTCCTCCTGAATACTCCTGCTTTTGCAGGTACCTGATCTTCTCTAAAATATGAAACTTATGTACATCTCAGCTATTCACTGCTTTGAAAACATATTACTTAACACAAATGCAATGCAGAGACTGTAATGGTCGTAGCATAAGTAGTAAAGACCATTCATACATGATTGGAACAGCTTACCAAAGAAGCTGGCCAGTTACATGGAAACCAAGAGCAGAGGAAAATCTTAATGTTCTGTCTGACTGGCAGCCCAGTGTATGACTGAACCTCCTACATCATGTCAAATTGTTCCAGGTCATCGGGGGGCAAGAAAAATGTCCTATTCCTAACCATAGTCTCGCAACTGTTTAGTCCTCAGGGCAGGCCTAAAAGATAGGTCTGAAAAGCTCCAACTGTTGCTCTTCAGAATTTAAGACATATTGACAGTATCAACAAGTGCTTCAGTAAGATTCTTCTCATTAAATTAAGGTGATGATGAATAGTTTGATAGCTGCAGTTAGGGAAACATGGTGTAAATCCATCTTTTCCGCATTGTGTGAAGGTTGGCACAGACACATCAAAGAGGGTGTCAGGTTGCATGACATTTTTGACACTTAGTGCAGTGCACAAGATGAACACTAATTTCAACTTGTGGCAAACTTGCGGGGCTTTGAAATATGAGAGTGAGTTACACAAGGAAAGAAAGAGACAGCAACTGCTGGGAAAAGAGCACTATAAGAAGAGCACACAATAAAGCAAAGTATCTCCAAATGTTCTAGCATCATGTGTGGGACCAAATTCAACACTGGAAGCTTGTGGAGCTCTGTTATAGTACATGTTGATTATCACAGACCTGTTACTCTTATTTTCCAGAGCAGCTGAATGACATATTGATGTTAATTGTTGGTTTGCTGAAGTGTCCAAGAGGCCTAACACTTCCAGCACATTCATTAAATGATGCAGAAAGATTTTCAGGTGGTTTGTATTCCAAAGAAAGTGCAGAATTTCACAGAAGAAGTGGACAATTTAGAAAAACTAAAATAAAAGATCCTTTATGAGTGATAGCCACTAGAGGAAATTCATATGGTGAATGAAAAGCAGAAAGAAAACAGATTTAATATCTCTTTGCCAGCAGAGCACTCTAACTTCAAACCTTAATTAAACTAAATGCATGACTGAATTAAATATATTGTTCTGAATGATCCTCCGGGTCAATGAAATTATTAACTGATTGATCTGCAAACTAGGACAGGTGATGAATCAACCCAAATTTACTCAGTTTTCACACACACACCACCCCCCACTCTGTGTAATTTGTTCTCGACAAACTGGTTAAGTAGATAAAAATGAGTAAGTCATTGTGCTGATAGTCTGTGAAAGTGCTCCTTGTATTTGTGTTAGTAGTGCTTAGATGTTTCTCAGATTAATGCCAATATCTTTTTTCCATGTATATTTTTTGGATTTTAGGGCCAGGTGGGGGACTGGGGGGAGTGTAAATGACTGCAAGAAAATAAGTGGATCCCAGATGTTTTATTCAGGCAACCTAACCTGTAAACTGCAAATAGGGGATGGTTGCAGGGCAAACATCCTGGATTTCAGCATTCCAGAGATTAATATCTCATTGAGTTAGTTTCCATTCAGAGATTCAGAAGCTCTTTCAGAAAATCAAATATTGTATGATGATATTTTTAATCATGAATCAAGTAAAAAAGAAATTCAAGTAAGCCCCCAAACCAAATATGCCTACACACCCTGAAAAGAGATGAGACACAAAGGAGAGCTAAATCTATATTTGCAATATTTCCATTGCTTTTCTGCTAACCACAATTATGTTTCTGTAATCAAATAGAAGGTGAAAGAAAACATATAGCAATGCCTGATGCCATAAATAATGCATGAGTGGCTGTCTGAAACAGTGAAAACCAGTTAACAAACAGGCCAGTTTTGTGAAATGTAGTCCTGTAATGCTGCCAAAGACAACGTCTGCCTAGGTTATCTGTGCTGTAAGGGTTGGCTGTGTAAACTAAAGTCACCTGGGGACACATTAAATTGTACTCTTGAAGGTCTTAAAAATGTTCAAATGCTTTAGATCATAAATCAGCATCTTTTGATCACCTACTTTCTTAGTCTCTGAGCCTGTTAAGTTTCAAAAGGTAAGCAGGGATTGGAAAATGAAAGAGCTTTTAAGTAAGGCATAGGCCAGAAATGATGACTTTTTTGAGTTTTGTTCTCCCCTATGGATTGACTTAAAATGACAATTAATTAGGGAGCATTGTAAAATGCAACTAGTGGTGTAATTATCTAGACTGAGGTTTAAGGCCACTGGGGTCACTTACAATCTCATATTTATTTTCAAAATGACAGAGTGATTTAAAGATCTGTATTTTATTTTCAAAAGTGACTCTTTCCCATAATGAGATTTAGGTTCCAAGATCTCTTATGAAAACATACTTACATACTTTACAGCATTTTAGGATACATAAATGGAGGTTTCATATCTTTACAGCAAAGTAAATTTAGGTGCCAAAATGCCTTCACTCTACCTAGCTCTTGAGACCAGAAATTTGAGCTCACGAGCCACTTCTTTTTTAAGGGTTTTCCCCCACTTCACATCTTTCTGATAGGACTAATTTCCAATTAAAACCATCACGAATCAGTAGAATTCTTTGGGTGCATTAACACAGCTAAATAAGTTCAAGTTTTAACATCCTACAAATTTTACTTTGTAGGAAAATGCAACAAAGAAACACTCCTTATGTTGTCTTTGCAGGATAACCAGTCAATCATCTGCTTAGCAAAACCTAGTTAATAATACTGCTTGTCTACTGAGGCAAGGGATGGTACATCTATACAGGACACTGAACATGAGTTCGAGCTAGAGGAAAGCCAGTCCTCAGCCATTGACAACTTATAATAAATGTGGCACAGCAAAGGGGAAAGTTGTAACTCCTGTCACTTCCTGGTGGAATCAAAAGCCTGCTGGTCCCTGTGGACAAACCTTCCCATGTGGGCAGAGCCCTCCACCCCATATCCTGCAGGGTGTCATTTGATAAAGGCTTAGCGATGAAATCAGAACAGAAGTAGAGGACACAAGTGGTGAGAGCGTGTACATTGCAGGCATCTGAGCAGATATGAGTCACAGGGCAAGGACCAGGGAGGGGGCTGCTTCCCAGGCCCTGCATCTCTCTACAGACAGGACACACTGCAAACACCACTGATGGGAGACCCGGTTGGGTAAATCATCTGGATTTGACCTACAAGTACTGAATGACTAGCCATACTCATAACACCCTACAGAGTGTTGCAAGATGTATGAAATATATGATGAAAAAATTAGCCATATACCAAAAACAAAAGCTGGTTGGCCCCTGGAAAATGACAATTTACTTACCGGGAAAAAAAAAAAAGCCTTAAAAGCATATTCACTCCTATACTTTGCTTTGCTTAACACTCAGGTTAAGTATAGTAAGTACAGGGGGTTTTCCTTCTTTCTTTCTTTTTTTTTTTTTTTTTAAATATGTTTTTGGGAGTTTTTTATGCCAAATTGGAAGAGACCCACAAGGATCATTGAGTCCAACTCCTGGCCCTGCACAGGACCATCCCCAAGAGTCACACCATGCGCCTGAGAGTGTCATCCAAATGATGCTTGTACTCTGTCAGGCTTGGTGCTGTGACCACTTCCCTGGGAGCCTGTTGCAGTGCCCAACCACCCTCTGAGTGAAGAACTTTTTTCTAATATCCAACCCAAACCTCCTCTGACACAACTTCAGGCCATTTCCTCGGATCCTGTAACTGGTCACCACAGAGAACAGATCAGTGCCTGCCCCTCCTGTAGGCTGCAATGAGGTCTCCCCTCAGTCTCCTTTTCTCCAGGCTCAGCAGACTGTAGTTCTCTGGGTTTTTGCTGTTAGACCATAAACTTTTGAATGTTTCTTGAAAGCAGTGTTTTTAGCGGTTAAGTTAGAAACAAAATAGAAGTGCATGCTTCTTCTGGGCAACTCATAAAAACTGATCTCACATTAGTGAGGGTTTCAGAAATTGGCCCTGCTCTTTGGTGTGTGTACATAAACTGCCTCTTGGTGAAAAGGGCTGTGTGACATTTAGCTAAATGAGATTGATTGCATTAGATTATACAGATTCAATTAAATCATCTGTTATTCTGAAAGCAACGAATTCACACTGTTCATTAGGAATGTGAAAAACGGATGTTGTATCTGCCTTCCTTTGTAACTTGCTCTGTTATAGTCTACCATGACATGCTGAGCTGTAGCATATTACATTGTTTTGGATTACATCAAATACTAAAATTCATCTTTATCTATTCTATTTTTCTTTGGAGATTTAAGCCCTTCCATAACACTGTTGCAAAGCCTCCAGAATGCTAAGGAGGCAGATCTGTTTCGTTGGTTTTCCTTAGCTACCATTCTTTGCACCTGCAAGCAACAATTTCAAAAGAAAACTATTGTTCCAACCACCACTAGAAACAACATTTCAGAAATCAGAGAAGATCCATACAATTGCTCTCTCATTCTAATCCAAACTGCTTTGATCAACTCCCCCAGTTGCCAGCGTGGGGACCTAAAGGAGCAAATAATTGTCATTTAGTCAGCAGTACATCATCCTTGGTAATACTGATGATATCAATGCAAACCGAAGCCTACAAAGCCATAGAAGGGTAGAAGGGGAGGGAGACCTTGACTTTACTCCTGCAGCAAACTGACCAGTACCAGAATTTACTCCCTGTGGTGGATCTTGGAGACTTTTGCAACCATGCAATGATTCAAGAGATACCCATTATTAAAAAGAAAATACGATTCTTTTTTCTGATTCAAAATCATCTTCCATATCCAGTAGACAAAATGGGCTAAAATTACCTATGATGGAAATTTATTAATCATTTAAAGGGAAAATATATCTTCTGTTTGTCTTTCAGAGTCATATAAGTGATCCTTCAGAGGGAATTGTAGCTAATATGCTTCTGTCTGCTGCAGAATGCACAGGGTCCAATCAGCGTCTGCTCAGAGGCTTAACTTGAATCTTAGAAATAAGTGTTTCTTTATACTGTAGATAAAGTAATTGCTGGTGCTTAGATAAGGAAGGTGATTGTAGCTGTGACTGAGCATACTGCTGGTAGCTCTTTAGTAAGCAGTAAGAAAGACAGCATCCCTCTTTCATCTTGGGTAAGGTCTACACTTATTTTCTTGATGACGGTAACAATAATTTGGGGCTCCTATGGCATTTCAGTGTCATTCTCCAAATAGGAAAACAGTTAACTCTATGCTTTGATGGTAGTATTTAAGTCTGTATTATTAATTTAAATCTGCCTGACTGTGGATTGCCACACACAGCTAGCTTTAGGATGCGTGCTGAATCAGGCTCCAACGAGTACACAGGCGGAGTTCCCTTCTTATTTGCAGCTTTAATGTAGTCAATTAAAATGTGATGAAATGATAAATGACATGCATGCCTTTTGTTTACTTTTCTATGAAAATAAAACAGCTTGAATTTATGAATCAGATGATCCTTCTAGGAATTAAGTAACTCAGTCTTTAAATCAAATCTTGATCATATTTTTAGAGCAATGAATATAAATTATTAATCTATCTTTTTTCTTTTTTTTCCTTTTTCTTTTCTTTTTTTTTTTTTTAACCCAATTCCTTAGAATAAATGCTCAGTATAGTAAAATGGAGCTCTGATGTTTAGAGCCCTGGTGTATATCAACTCTTACTACCTTTTCATATAACGTGAAGTGCAGCAATCATTCTGTGGTGTCAAAAACTGTTTGGGCTGCAAGACAGATGGGACTTTCAAAATGAAATGTACCTATGACTGTTTGCTACCATATATATAAAACATCTCATTTAGTATCATCTGTGATTTTCCAAGAGGAAAATGTTACCACAAGTAATTTATCTCAGTCCTACAGTTCAGATTATTGAATGACCACGTCCAAACAGGTCTAGCAATTGTGTTTCTAGGGGGTTTTTTTAATTAAACTTTGGCATTTTGTCTAATTTATCAGGAACACTTTCATGCTCTTTTAAAAACATACAATTAATATAGCTATCTTGTAACACAGTAACAAACAGTTTCTTTTTATTTCAGATTTTGGTAGTGGGTGGTTTTTGCAAATCTTAGTTTAGCAAGGGATTATGTGTAACTTTAAACCCTGGAGTCAAGTTCATCAATGTAATACATAGGGCACACACAAAAGTGCAAGAATATGTATTTCAATATGTGAAAACTCAAGAAAGTCTTTGATCAATAGGAGAAGTGTTTGATCCCCAACAGGTGGTTAAAGCTCAGAGAAGGGAAGATAAGGGTTATTGCCTTGGAAATCAATCTGGAAGCAGAATTTTTCAGAGCTAGTCACCTGAGTGAATCTTCTGTATCCCTTTGCACGGCAGCTTCAGGAAGCAACAATGCTGTTAACTCTATAATGGAGTAAGCAAGGGAGTTTTATATCTACAAAGTGGAAAAGAGACATTTACTCATTCTAGGAGAAAATGGACTTTTCTTTTTGTGTTTTGGGTAGCAAGAATACATTTGCAATAATGAGGACTGGGTGACATGGAATAAATTTTAAGCTTTAAATTTGTTTTAATTTAAGCAAAGGTTATTTATGATAAAGTTAAATTCTTTTTCTGTGTGCTAATTTGTTTTAAAAACTATTCACTTACTGATCTTTTGCAGACTATAAAGAAGGTTTGCTAGAGGACATGGCTGCAATGTCTGATTCTTAGGCATGGGAGACATGGGAGTCTTAAACACCAAGCAGAATACTTGGAGTTTATAGAAGCATATAGTAAGCATATAAATAATAAAAGGGTTTGCAATGTATTCCCTATACTGCAGTTTGCATGAAAATTCCTGCAGTGCTTTTTTATGCATAATAGATTTTGTCATGTTTATAAGTATTTTAATGAATTACTATTGTCCTCTGTAAAATAGAGATTTTACTCTTTTTAAATTGTCTTTTACTTTCTGTGTTCTCTTCTCCCCATGTTCTTCTTTCTGGAGTTACCAGTTTTGTATTTCAGGATGTAATTTGTTCTGTATTTTTTATTTTTAAACAGAAGTTTAAACACATTTTTTCACATACTTTTTAAATTATTGTGTGAATCTTTCTATCTTTGCATTTCCTCTTAGAATTTTAAATGCAATAATCCAACAAATGATGGACAATCCTAACTAAACCACCTTTTTATCACTCTTAGAGCAGAAAAGGGTCTGACTATAAAAGTATCTTTGCTATTACTGAGGTGAAAAAAATCTTCCTGGAAGATACCTAAGAGAAAAAGAACAGCAGTCCTAAGGAGCTAATTAAGAAACATGTCCTACTCTATCTCCAGCTGTCAGCTCCAGCCGCTTTTGCTCATGGAAAGCCACGCTCCAATTACAGCAGGAGCACCAGCGTGCCAGCAGTGCCAGCACTGCATGCACAAGGTAAGGCATCACTTTGAGAGCAGTGGGTGAAGAGTGGGGCATTGAGAGCCCTGTTCCCAGGTCTGTCAGTAGTTTACTGGTACAAAACTACCATTTATGCCAGTTGTAGAGGGCTGGAGCTGAAACAACAAGCCAAGCATCAGGGGAAAAATATCCATTTACAAATTACAATTGCCAGTAGTAGGGAAATAGATTCTCAAATATTGATTAAAAGATGGAAATAATGTTTTAGAGCCAAAGAACAAGAACAATACTGCTTTTTTACATCTTTATAGTGCAAGTTGTTTTAACTACCATTTTGGAAAAGAGTATTTTACAACAGTTAAGCCACAACCAAACTTCGCAAAAATCAAAACCATTTCAGGCCCAGTTAGTGAATTTCTGGCTCAAGGAAGCATGGCCTTACAGGAACATGGACTACTTCATGTCATGCTTCTTTCTCTGTGCTGGTTTTCTCAGGTTCCTGAGCTGTACTTCTTTCTCTTCACCTTTGAGCTCATGCCCCCTGCACTGAGCACGTGCCCCACCATGTAGCGGTTCATAACAGGACAAGGTCATGTTTCTGCAGAGGTTGCAGGGTCACCAGAATTCACATTTCTTTCTAACCACATATCATTTCTCTCCTGGCATGGAAAAAGTAATTAGCTTTCCCCATACACCCCCATACTGAGAACAGAGTTCATTTCCTTTGAGAGGAAGGGTGCCGCTTCCTTTCTTTACTGGGTGAACATCAGCAAATGAAAATCATTACTGGTTTCACTCAATATATTTGTCAGGAGACATTTCAGCTGATTTTTTTTTAAGTGCAGGGAAATTCCTTTCACAGGACATTGCCTCACAAACCCTCAATCTGATGTTCAGAGAGAAATTAAGGTGAAAATTATGGCTTTCACCCAGTTGAAACAGAAATATTTTTGAAACAATTCCATAAGAGGAAGAGAAATTTCTATTAAGTGGGTAGTTCCACTTATTTTTGCACAAATATCTGTATGCAGGAACATACAGACCAGGGTTAAAGCCTCTTCCACTGCTTTCAGCCAAAACAATTATCCAGACTTCTTTCCCTTTCTCTAGGACCGTCTTTTCCTATCAAACCTGTCCTCTTCCATTGCCCTATCAACTTTCTACAGACTGGGTGAATCTGGAAGCAAAAATCCTGATTCTTCCCAAGTCTATCCATTATCCCATGTCTTACCTGAAGTGTTCTGTACAAATGACAATGGGGATGTTTCCTACACACAGGCCTCAAATACAAGCTGGTCATTAATCACTGCAATCTAACTTTGATTTTCTTATGATGTGACAGTTTGACTACATCCACTTCACAGTATTAACAGGTTGTCAGCAGAGTACAGTTTCTCTGACTCAGGCACTTCCTCCTTCTTTACTGGAACAATGTGAGAGTCTCTAAACCTACTCATGTGCAGATGAATATCAGAAGTCATTAATGGTATGTCCTTTGCATAAATTTCAGAAAGATCAGGAATTCAACTATGCCTTTTCCTTATTTTCTTTGACTAGTTGCCTTCTTTATTTCCTGAGATGGTCTTTACACCACAGAGCAGAATTGATCATCTCTACTATTCATGCTCTTAACCAGGGGTTTTAAAAGCTCTAGTCAGAGCCCTGTTATGCTGGGTGCTGCTTATCACACTGATGACATAATCCCTGATTCACAGCATCTTAGTAGTAAAGTCTCTGATGAAGAAGAGGTACACCTGCACTAAATTTGTCACTTCCCTGTGTAAAATCATTGTGACTAGTACAACAGGCAAAGTTGAGCAAACAGTCACTATCCTGAAGATGGTCATGGGTTAGTGGCTGTACGGGCAAGAAGAGGACTGTCAGCACATCAGAGGTGAAATGATGTCACCTATTTTTCTGTACTGTGGAAGACCTACATGGCAAATAAAAATCTCAACTCAATACTGAGAATTCACTTTAATAATCTCAGATCTATTATTTCAGATGCAGATATGACCAGCTTTCCAAGAGCAGAAAGGAATTAAGCTTCTGTAGCTTACCATGAATTAAAATTGTGTACAAAAATACTCCCTTCTGCAGTGCTTAAACTTGATATTTTGCTTCGAAAAATATTGAAAAAATATATTCGGTTATTAGCTTTGCAGAGGAACTAGGGATGAGAAAGCAAAACAGGTTTTCTTATTGCTTCTGTCTCAGCCAAAACTTTCCACAGCATAATTTAAGTTAAAGAAGTGCTCAAAATAAATGGGCCACCAGTAACCAATGAGCCTGCTGCTCAGCTCTGTGCAGGATTATTTGGTTCTCTCCTATTTGGAACAAGGGCACAGAGCAAGAGGCATTTGTATCCTAGATTGGAAGGGCAGTTTCACTGCCAAAACCAGCAGAGTTAAGGCCAGATATAGGCATGTTTCCTCATACTGAATATTATTCCCCCTTCCCAAGTAATTTCATTGATTTCAGTAAGGAAGACTTGTAGAGTGAAATGCTGCTTGGCATTAACAAGTAGAGTAGAACCTACTTTCTACATCCTCTGCTTTTAATAGAGCTACTTAATTTTGTCTTATACAACTACTCTTTTAAAAATTCTGACAGCTGTGCTTTGCCTTATAAGCCTTTCAAAAGGCAGAGTGCTAAGCTAGCCGAAGAAAATGCTTCACAAATCTGACACATTCAAACTATCCACATCAAAAGATTATTTTTTTATCTTCAATTTATTCTGCAAAAAGACTCTGGGGGGTTTATTTCGAAAAATGAAAAATGGGCCAGCAGCAATGGTGGTGTACAGCTCCTATTTATCTGGTTTACAGCTATCAGTTTGATTGCTAGAGTAGCACTGGAGAAACTAGATGCTTTCTTGAATGTGGTATAACAAACATTCTATTAATACAAAGAAAAAATAGTTAAAAGCAGAAAGATAACCCTCAGATGCCAGATATTTTATTTTACGGACAATAAAAGATTTAACTACTGAGATCTCTTGAATTTAGCTGCAGAGGATACTGCTCCTGTAACAAGGAAAGCAGAGTGGGATTTCGGTCACTGCAACTCACACCTAGATCTGCGAATGCAGCCTCCAGCTGATTTCAGTGTGCAGCCATGCAGCTGGCTGTGCATTGCAGGGACAGAGCACTGGACATGCTGCTCACTCTGCCACAGGATGGCAGCCCTGGCAGGGGCAGGGCAGCAGCCACTGCTCACGTGGGAGTGCTCTCTCTTTTCCCTAACTTCCCCAGGCTAAATCAAATACACTTTCTAATGGACTGTTACCTGAATTACCACGTAAAAAGTTCAACATGTTCTAGGCACCAGAAGCACAATTAAGAAGTCTTCCCTAATAGGAAATCAGGTATTTTTAACAGCCAATTTCTTTGATCACAATTTTAATTTAACCACTGCTGTCTGCTTAATGTGGGCTGTGATCATTGAAGCTGTTCTATTTTCTGAACAAAATGGGAAGTGCATGTAGGTACCTCTGCTTCTGTTACAGACACATTGGAACAGCTTGGGGAGAATACAAATCTGTCTGATGATCAAATTACAAACCAGCAATAACAGGATAAAGAAACACATTTGATGCATTATTGCAGTTAAGTGAGAGAAAGAGTAGTCATTAGAAGTCATGTGTATCCTGTCCTGCTACAGCTTTTAGAAAAATCAGAGATCAATTAAAGTTTGTGAGACAACTAATTTATTTTCTATGCTTTTTTCTCAACACTAGTTGTGTTTAAAGGATTGATATCAGAAACAATCAGTGGAGATTTAAACAAACCCCAAAAGGAGCAAGTAAAACAGGTCTTTTATGATATTTGAAAATTTCTCCTTTGTGATAGAAACTCTAGACTGCACACATGGTGCCTTCAGGACACCAACTGAGAATAAAGCTGCTTTCAGAGGCAGTAAGTGATTTCATTCTATTAATGTCCAGGTGATTTGTGGTGCCCATTACAGCATCACTAATGTGATGGCAAACATTTCCTGGGCATGCCATGTTTTCAGTGTTCTGCAGAACATAGTCAGCTCAAGTGCTTGTACAGTGCCTGATTGGAAAAGACAGCCCCTGGGGTTCATTCTTTTCATCAGTCAAATACTAATTCTGAAACAAAAGGGGGATCTTTTCATTTCCAAAGATGCTGAAATAAACCCAGTGTAAGGGAGTAGAAGGACACAGTAGAAGACCCTACAAAGCAGGTGTATAAGTCAATAGAAACAGTCACAAATATTTTATACATACCATTCCTTTCATATAATACTTGTCATATGTTTGTTCCATATTCTTCCTAGTTGAAAAAGCAAGTTGATATTTAAACTCTGTATATATGTGTGTCACTATTTAATTATGTCAGAAAAGGCAAGGACAAAATGAGGCTTATACTTTGAGTGGAATATGGAGATATTCCTGGTAAAATATAACCAAATATGCCCACTGCAGACAAAGCCTTCAAGGATGTCACTTAACCACCGCCTCCCTCCAGGGAAAACAAGTCAAACTTTATCTGTCTAAAGCTGAATAAAACATGGGGCTACCCAATCAAAGTGCATCTATTCCACATTGTTTTGCTCCATGGAAAGAATAAGGAAGTTATGCTCCACAGGCCTGAAAAGAGGCAGCTGCCTGAATCACAGCCTTCCCCGCAGCTCACAGCTCCTGCAAGTGCTGGGACACCTTGTGTGAGGACACTTCATTGCTGTCTGTCAACAGGAGAAGCCCAGGAAGGGCAGCAGTCCTGAAGAGAGGGCAATCACTCTGGCTCAGACTTCACACAATGTGGTGTGTGAGGAAAGTGCTGAGGAAGTGGCATGGCACCTGCAGGAGATGAAAACGGGGTGCATTATGGCTTGAGAAGTGACAATTCAGAGGTGTCAGTATAACAGCCCGAGAGAGCTGTTCAGCTGGAAATACCTGGTTGTGCAGAGAAGAGATGGGAGAGACAGGTCCTTGCATCTGCCTGTGGTACACGGGGCTGATTCGGAAGGCTCTGTTTCCCAGGAGGAGCATATAATGAAAGTTCCATGTAGGTTGATGTCTAATGTTACCTGGACTTTCTCTCTGGGGCATTGCAACAGGAGTGTAGGCAGCAACTGCAGGTGAGAAACAGACTGTGGTACAGTAAATGAAGCTCTGGAGCACAATGAAAACACGTAGAGGGATGAGCACAACTGCAGGTCACTGAGCAGTCCTGCTAATCAGCTGCCTTCCTCCTACTGCCTTACACTACACTTATTTCCTACTAACAAATTATGATTTGGTTTGTATTTTAGTGATATAGCAGAATAAACTATTGAGGAGTTGGAATAATTACATAAAACAATATTATTTTGGAATGAAAATACCACTTTATAAACTCAGTCAAGATTTGGAAATCTAAACCAACAGAAACTTTAAAAAGAATGATAGGGTAAAATCAATATTGATTATTAGGAGTAAAAGTGCTATAATTGAGGCCATAAAACCTTTTAAGATCTAACTAAAATTTTCCAGTAAAGCTACAATAAATTATTCCTAAAGAAGTAGAATATTTGCATGGAATTCAATGTCATTATATCAGATCCTGTTCAACGAAAAAAAAAGTCTATTACTGATTCTGCCATGAGGGCTATTATGAGAAGAGGATTAGCATAGTTATTTTGGCAAGTTACCTTTTTCTACTAGTATTTCATTGCATTCTACAAAAGTCTCCTTTTAAAATCTCTACATGCTTTTAAGATCTCACTTTTCATTACTGCTTGTTTTTCTGCTTCTCAGACCTTTCAAATCTGACATATTAGCTCCCTTATTATAGCTCAGCAAGAGCAAGCCCCTTTAATTTATGGTGGGCCCTAATTTTTATAATCTGATATCAGTACAGGCTGTAAATCTTTTTAATGATAAAATAAATGGAAATCTAACATGGCATTTTTGTCATCACTTCTTTAATAGTTTCTATTTAGTTTTTTTTAGATTCATGATAAGTAGAATTATGCAAAAGAATAAAATCAAATAATATTGTGAATCTACGTTTACAGTGTTTCGGGGGGCAAGTCATTTATGCATTATTCCAGTTTTACCTGAAAATAACTTGAAGGTCATGGGCTTAAGAGATAGCATGCACTGATTCTTTGTTGTTCAGTGGAAGTATATCCTAGAAGTTTTAACTGCTACCAGATGAGGAAGCAGCCATAACTAAATCAGCTTATATTTGTCACTTACATACAGTCAAAAGTTTGTGATTACTTCCACAAACACAGACTTTTTGATTATGCTTGCTTTAAAATCAGATACTGCAAAATCAAATCTTTCACTCATGGAGGGGAAATTATCCAGAAATGGAAGCTGAGGAGAGCATAATATCCTCACGATTCAGGGATGCTTCTTCGTGCAAACTGACCACTAATTTTTAAGGGGTACCATGTGAAAATTAAGCCTTTACTTTTAACCTAGAAAGACCTGTGCTCCCTGAGATCCAAATGCGTGAAAAACTGCTTCTCTTATTTTTGTGCTGTAAGATCAGCAAAAGCAGAAGAGGCTGAGCCAAGCAAGACTTCTAAACCTGCACTTTTATGAAACAGCTTGGTTCTGATGGGCTGCATAGGACAGGGCAAAGGACAGTCTTCAGGAGGAGCAGTTGATGCTATTAGATGAACTGTTAGTTTAGTGGTCAGGATTTATCCCTTTTTGATGAGACGTGCTTAGAAATACTATTTGATGCAGGCTTTCTCTTGTTATAGTATAAACATCACATGACTAATATTTACATTCACTTTGGTGAATTCCACTGTGCAAAGGTAATTATCACAGTGGTCATTTTACGTTGCATTGGACTTCAGATGTATAGGAGTTCTCTGAAGGAGCACATTAGTATGATGTGTATGTACCCAGCCCTGGATGGTAGGTGAGCTACTTCGTGATGGTATTAGCACTCTGCATCTCCTGGATGCTTCTGCTTGTGTAGAAAGCTGAACTAGGCGTGCCATGATGTGCCATGTAAACTGGTGTGGCCTCAAAACAAAGATATTGTTCATGAACTACCTCTCAGCACACCCACAAAAGACGTCCTTGTACGGTGCTCTCTGCCTAAAGAACAGCACCTCTCCTGTTGTGCTCACTCTGTGCCACTTCCAAGACGTGTGGAGCGATCTGGGGATGGAGGTGTTCATCACTGTGCAGCCACAGGCTCCTGCAGGATCATCTGTTGGACATAACAGTGACATTTAGGAGAGAAAGGCTTTGTCTGAATGCAGGGCCTTGCTGCAGATGGATCGGTACATGAGAGTTTCTCACCACAGCATGCCAAGAGCACGGAATTTTTCACATTGGGTTCTTGTGGTTTCACACCACAAGGCTTGAGCCTAACATGGTTTGGGAAAAGAGTCAGAATGGGAAACTGGTGGGTGGGTTTCATTAAATTAATTGGTGGTAAGGCAGCCTTCTGCTCTGCAGCTCCCACCATCTGGAACAGCCTTTCTTTATTTCTCTACCTCATTGACTCTCAATCTCATTTCAAATCTCAGTTGAAAACATCTCTCTTCTAGGCATTATACCCTGTAATTTCTCTTTCCTGTTATTATTTCTTTTTTATCTCTAACATGTTTTCAAATGGAACATAAGAGTTACCACACAACATTAAGTGATGCAGCACTGTTACTATGATCTTCATCAGGCCAAGTAGCAGCGAGCATTTTTCCCACTAGAACATAAATAGATTTAAATTACCCAGATGTATGTCAATTGTGTCACTTAATATGTACATTTCAATTGTTGCTTTAATGAATGATTTTGTGGGAGGCTTCATTACTTTTCCTTGCAGTATTCTCTCTTTTGTCGAAGTTGCCTTAAAAATCAGAAACCATTCTGACTGTTAAGAACTCCAAACACTACTGAATTTTTGTGTCTCTTGTTTGTAACAGTGTATCTCTACTACAATGAAAAATATCACTATAAGCCATGCATATATGCCAAAATAGCATTAACCTGACAAACTTAGGTTGCTTGGACTGTAAAGTTTGTAGGGCTTCAGCGCTCAGTTTAAAGGTATCCTTACAAAGAGGGTTGAACGATGTATGTGTTGACGATGATGGCACTTATATGCTGTGGAACTTTTCAACCAGAACACATGGGAATGGGGGGTGGAGACAGAAAGAAGGTGAAAACATGTATTCACATTTTGCCTCATAATAAATCAACTGTTTCACATTAAATCAGGGTATCTGTGCAAAAGGGAATGGGCACTAAAACTGCAATAAACTATCATTCCAATATTAAAAGAGCAAGGACACAGATTACAGAACAGTCTGTTGCTGTCCAGATAGGCCAAATCTTAAATGGTGGTCATCGCTCTAGTGGGAATTTGATGTTATGAGTCTGTTAAGGAGTCAGAGCAGCAAGTTTATAGGGATAAGTGACATTTTATAGGAGTGATTGTCATCACTAAGAAAAAAAGGGACTTGCATATTTGAGTGCATGAACTTTCCTTCTGGCCTGAAATAGAAACTGTAAATGTCATGCCACCCCCAGATTGTCTCTTTCTTGGGAAACTAATGGTCTCTCAAGAGACTACCAATGCAGAGACCACAGTATAGAGATGGCTCCTCTCATGGGTTTCCTTTTCCCTTGATCATGGCTCTCTCTTCCCTATGTGACAAGATATGATGATTTTCTGTGACTTATAGGTAGGCAGGGAGTGTTCACCATGGTCCTTGCGTATTTCAGATCTGTCCCACAGCTGAGCCATTCAGCTTGGGCTAAGGTATTCTACCTGGGAAGCAAGGACAGAGTTTAATGACTTCTCTAACAACATCAGTAATAATAAGATTTAGTTTTAAAGAAGTGTGTGTGCAAAGCCCACGTGGTTGCTTCATCTCCCAGAGGTAATGTTAACTTCTAGGAAGATCTTTGAAAGTGTCAAGGTATGAGCTTATTACTAAAGGGGTTGTGAACAGATGTTAGGACATTTTGTTATTTCTGTATAAAGTAGTCTTTGTGTGAGACCTAAGAATGTGCTTCTTAATCTGGGATTGTCCCAAGCAGTTCGGGACATGTGGTAGAGTAATGTGGAGTGGACTGAAATCACTGATCATAAACCATCTTGAAAAGAAAAATATGTGTGTTTACTGCCAGAGATTACTGGGAGTAAAAACCTGTTTTAAATCAAGAACTGGAGCCATTTCAATTCCTTAAACTAGCTTTGGTTTAGCCTGGAAGTTAGCCCTGCTGTTAAATCTAAGGCATCAGATTTAGTCTTCTGTAAAAGCAAAGTAGCATAGTAATTGAAGTATAAGCTTCTTTAAGTACTTTTAAAACGTGGACATTGACACTATAGGATTATACCTTTTATGTCATATACTTATTTGCTGAACAAGTTCTTGTAACAAGATAAAAGCAGCTGGGGGTCCAACCCTACCAGATTTTACACATTCCCTGCTCTATTTGAGTTGATGCAAATTGGAATTGAGGGCTTTACCTTGCTAAGGTTCAGGGTCCATTTGCTGCAATTTTCTTCTCTACTGTTCTCTTGAACCTTTTATCTGCAGAAGGTAAAAAATGGACCTCAACAGACAGATGGTCACCTTTAAAGTGCAGTCATCTTGTATGATAGCTATTCTTTTAAAAATCTGCTGCCCAAACTCTTTAATTATTTCCAAGCATATCGTTTAGATCTCCATATAGAAGCCAGTGGATTTCTGAGAATATTGCACATAAATCTGTTAATTAGCCTCCTAATCATGCCTGATCAAGGCACCATTGCAAGTTGTATTTTATGGAGCATTATTTTAGTGCTGTTTTTTCGTGGTTGGTCATTTCCTAATACTTAGAAGTGCTTCGGTCAATAACTGTGGGGATATGTCTGCTGTGAAGAGACATCTGTTTACTCAATAGATCTTTTTATTTAATTTTTAATAGAGCTTTTCTAATTTGGCTTGATCATTTGTTGTTAATGTATTTATAATGATTACAGTAGCTATAATTCATATTCAATGATTTTTTTCTAAATCTATAAATATTATTTATTAAAAGATGAAAATTCAATATTTCTTGTACTAGCCATTACAAAAAACTCAGCTATTGTAAAATGAAATAAATATATTTCGCACCTGTACTGCACAGATCAAAAAGATAAACCTAAAGAAACACTTTTGATACCGACAGATTTATGTTATCTACCTACTTAAATAATGGAGAGTGGAATTTGGCCCTCACTGTACCCTATTGTAGCACGGTTAAATTTCTACACTGCATATTAAAAAAAAAAAAAAAGGCTAGATTTTAGTAGTTTCCTTAAAAAAAAAAAAAAAAAAAAAAAACTAAACAAAACTATAAAAATGAAGCTGATTTTATTGGTTTTAGAAAATAACTTGAGATACAAAGAGCCAGATTCTGATATCTGCTCTGCTGCTATAGTTCAGGGATTAGATGAATGGTCTATAGGAAGGCATGGGATGAATTCTGCTGCCAATTACACATTTGTGCATTTGGAGTAATTCTAAGGAAGTAGTGCAATTTAAAACTGCAAATAAATATAGGCTCAAAATCAATTTCTTCACTTACCTGCCAAAATTGAGTTCAGGGTTCAACATATGCAGCACTTTTTCCATCTAAAGAATTCATAGCACTTTACAAAGGTGAATTAATATTACCCCCACTTAAGAAGCTGAAAGACTAAGACAGACAAGTGTATTGGACAGAATCCATCGCAGACTGGGCTAGAGATCGAAGATGGTGTTTTTTCAGATTTGTTTTTTCACTCCTGCACCTAAGTTCTGAAGGAATGCTGGGAAGACTAGGAAGAAATACCTATAATATGGGGATACGACCCTTTCTTTCTCAGCATGATTTTTTAAAACCATTTTTATACAAAAAGAGGATGAGTGTGTGCCTTATTCACCCAAGTAATTTTTTTTGTTTTATACATAATCTGCCCCAATAGTTATCCCCAGGTGCTGAGCTTACAGCTTCTACTTGGTCAGTGATAAACTACAGTCCAGTTTGGTAGTAATAGTTTGGTAGTAGACTTAATTACTTGGCAGTATGCAGGTAAATTTAATTTTTCCCTGAGAGAACTTGTACTCCTGGGCCATATTTTGTCAGCAGAATCAGCCAGGAAGCAGGAAGCTTGATGGAAGCCTGTTTTCTGCGGACTGATGAAGAGTCCAACGGGGGATGCTATGTGAGCCCCAGAATTTCTCCCCAGGATGTGGTCAGTCTCCTCTGCAAACTGTCAGAAAAGGGCAATCTCGCAATGACTTCACCTTGTAGAGTACACTTCCTTACATTAGACCAGTTCTTAGGTGATGATTTCTCCATCCTGTGTGACATTTCAGTTGGTAGATCTGACTGAGACATTCTTCTTTTCTTTTTTAAATTCTCAAGCTGCTATTAGTGACTGAGGTGAACATTGGCCCCTCTAAAGCATCAGTCTACACAGTTGTGCTGACTCCATCTAACAAGAGGTCAAACACCAGTAAGGTAAAAAGCACAGCTTAATGAGATGAGCAGTTCTTGTAGATTAGTAGTAGAGCTTCATGTATGAATACAAAACCCAGATGCCAGCATGTAGTATTTTTTATTTCCAGCAATTTCACTTGTTATTTTTCTGTATTAGTTAAGCTTTTGAAGTAGGGTGCTAATTTGATTATTCCCATATTATAAAGGACAGATGCAGAAATTAGATTATTTTAATTCATATTAAACGAACTTGTAATGCAAACTGCATCATATCTGGCAATTGTTAGATATGCTGTAGAGCAACAACATAGGGAACTCCATAACTCTCACAACTTATATGCAGTAGAAAATATATTTTTTTTTCCAAACAGGCTTGTATCCCAGCCTCAGCAAACCACACCTGCCCTGACTTAAAGTCACCTGTTACCTACACAGATGTTCAGATAGCTTTAGTCTGCATTAGATATGGAAATAGAATTTCCCTTCTATTTTATTTTAATGCTTACTTTAACAGAGGCATCAGAAAATATAGCCTAAGGTCTACTTGCCTTACACCTGGAAAAATAAAAACACATTTCTGGTATTTCTGAAATTATACAAAAATTATTAATTAATAATAATAGCAACAACAAAATATAGAGCCATCATTGTACTTGACCAATTGGTTAAGCTATTCTTGCTTAATGTGTGCTTACCAATGTATGAAAGACAACAAGAACAAGACACCGAACATGTCTGAGGATGGCTTTACATTGGTGGATGAGCATTAAATAGCAACTAGCAGGTGATCTAAGAACTGATCTAGGCAGAGGTAAGGCAGAAGAGCAAGCAGGGAAGAAAGAGGGGAGAGGCTTGATAGGGCCAGGAGGAATAAGAGCTGAGTATGAGACAGTGTAAATTCACAGCTCTGCAGAAAGGGCTGAAAGAGGAAGATTCATTTTCACTATTTCAGCCACACTCAAATCCTTTTGTGTATTCTCCCTGTGATCATTTTTGCATTCAATTTGCCCTGACATGAGGACAGCTATATGTGCCGACCTTCACAGTAACTTTTCGAGTACCTCACACTAGAAGTCAGGGAAAGGATTAGCATTATACAAGAAAGTGTTACTAAAGCCAAATACAGCTCAACTACTGATGTCTTGCCAATATTAATCCATTAATTGAAACATTCTTGAAAAATTGCTGTTATTACAAGAGATAGATCTGACTATCTGGAATCTAAACAGCCTATGGAACAACGACAGAGGGAAAGACTTTGTTTTGTTTCCTCAGCTGAAACAGGGAAGCAGAATGCGGAAATAATTGGTCCAAGGGGTGAAAAAGAGAAATAATTTCAGAACTAAAACTGTTCAACGGATCTAACATTGACATCTATTGATGGTGCCAATTTGAAGCACACAACATTAAAAAATAAAATGCACTTTAAAAAATAAAATTTAATAGCCTGATTAGAAATCCATAGAAGTGAGGGGGCAAGATAAAATTATGGGAATCTTTTCATGATCTTGATTTTTGCCTTAACTTTGACGTAGACCAAAAAAAAAAAAAAATGGAAATGGAGCTTTTCTTGTTTTGCTAAGGAAGTTATTTGATGTTATCTTTAGTAATCCTAGGAAAATCAAAGTTAATTTCATTTAGCTATTGTTTGTTACAAGGTTTATGACATAGTATAACGAATTTCCAGACAATAACTAATTATTACTAATTACTAAGAAATAAGTCAACAAAGATATTTTCCTGTTTACATTCTTATCAGACTGTATCAAGACCATCTGCATTTTCAAGTCCTGTATCCCAAGGGATAAATAATTTGTGTTGTTCATCGAGTATACACATGCAAACATGTCATTTGGATTTGATGCACATTTACAAAACAAGAGCTGGAGAACTTAAATAGGAAAACAAGCATTAATATACAGAAAGAAAAGCCTAAACATGCAGTCAGAGCAAACAGGAAAGTAAATACTTCAATTAAACAATTCTGTAAAACTATTGTACTTATTTTGTGGCATCAGTGTTTGTATGCAGAAACTGCTCTGGGTGTATAATTTCTATTTGCTGCTGATCTTTTTGCAGATGTCCACCCCAAGAGTGCGTGTGCTTGTGCACACTTTAGCCTGTGTGCCTTCATGTGAGACAAGTGCTTTGCCCAGTTCTTGTCCAAGCTGCAGAATTCAGGTCTGGATTTTGGAAGGGAATTAATAGCTACCTAAACTGGACATTGAAAATTTTCAAGTGTGCTTATGCTTTAAAGATTTAGAGCTGATGAATAGCAACATGCTTGCTTTCTGTGTCCCCCCATTGTCATCAGTGAGCAGACTGGTCTCACTTCCGCTTCTTTCAGTCTCTGCTCCTTCAGAAACTGCCCTTGGCTGGATCTTTTGCCACAACTACAAGGATTTTGTCCTTCTCAGTAGGCTAGGATTCTCAAACCCCAAGCTCATTTTCTCTCTGCTGTTGTTTTCACATCCCAGCCTTGTACCTTCACTCTCGTATGTTGCTGAAATGAGGGTGGTAGTGATGAGAGTATTTTCTAGTGCACCTCCGGGGTTTGGGGTTTTTTCTTTCTTTGCTTTCCCTGATTTTCCTGGCTTCAGAAATGGATGGCTCAGGAAAGGGCAAGGCATGCTGGAGGAGAAATGCATGGGAAGAGACGTTTCCTAGCAAAGGCAGTCAGAGCTACTGGTAGACAAGCCTTGCCCCACCTCACACCAGGCAGGAGCTGCACCTTCTCTGAGCACACAGGAATCTCCCTGTTTCCCCTTAACCTTTGGAAATGAGATCCTTATCCTGCAAGTCAGAAGAGTGCCCAGTCTTTGGTCTACAAAAGGCACTGCAAAATAATTTTCAAGTACTACACTGTTCCCCTTGCAAGAGTCAGAAGTGTGAGACGCCATTGAAGGTTACTAAATTTTTCTTTAATTTATTTTTGCTCTGTCTATGGCTTGTGAACTTTTGTTCTATGGATGCATTTTAAATTTTTCAAAGTCTCCTAGCATAATAGGATCTGCTATCTTTTGGCACTCTCTAGTACAAAATAGTGGTTGATAAACCGCTCTGCCTGGACTGGAGACAGTCTATGTACATGCCTTTGTATATGACAGCCCCTCTAGCCCCCCCTCCAGCCCGTGTCCATGGGGATGCAATCATGGCTCTCTAGGAGCCAGCAGAAATTACTTGTTTGTATCTGCTGATCTTTGATTTGATGACAGTGTTTGTCTGTTTAATGAAATCACAGCATCTGTGAAGCTTAGCTACAAAATGATTGTGTCTTTTCACCTTCATAGTGCTCATAATTGGCTTGAATTGTGACTTATGTGAGCTACATTATGTTAAAAACACAGCTAATTCAAAATGGAGTGAAATACCCTTTTTAGCTGGTGGATCAATATGGCTCAGTTGAGTAAAAATCCTTGGAGGGCTAGCGGGAGATTATGTGTCCTGAAGAAGTAACAGGCTTCCTTGTGGCAGTGAGAGCTAGTGTGCTGATCACTGCAAAGGCTTGATTAATGGAGTGATTAAAGCAGCAGAGGGTTAGTGCTCTGGCAGCTGGGGCATAGGAAATGGGCATGGAAACTACTGGGAGAGGGGAAATACACAGCTCCAGAATCACAGGGCTGACTTGCCCTAGCAAACACTTTGATGTTGGAGGTGGGGAAGGATGAAACACATCAGGCAAAAAGAAAAAAAAGCCTCCCACCCCCCTTCCCCCTTCCCAGCCTTATGCTTGCAAGGGAAAGCCCCTGACTTTGGCTCACTTAGCAGAAGGCAATAAAGCTTCCTATTATGAGGCTTTCTCTGATGTATCGTAACTGGTCTCAGGCTCCAGAAATCTGATCCCTCAGAACAAGACTTACAGTAGATGTTAATAAAGTCTCTAGCCCAGCAATGCTGTGAACAATGCCCTGTATGGGCCCAGGAAAACTTGAAATTCAGACACATTCTTTATTCTTCATCTTTCAAATTCACTGTTGAAACCCTGTTTGTTTTTCCTAGGCTACTCCACTTTTAAATAGAGGTGAGCGAAGCTCAGACTACTTGTGCTTAAGGAATTAATTCCCCCAAAGCTACAGGCTGAGAGCCAACTTTTTTTTTTGGGTCCTTTGCAATGGCAACAAATCTATGTGTGGTTGTTTGAGTTGGTCCCATTAAAGATAAAGATCATCTGCAGAGCTGGAACCTGCATCTGGAGTCAAAATTCCCAAGGCTCAAAGGGTTTACATCAGATGTCTGGGAATGGAGCCCTCCTCGTTCGCTTTAGACATATGATCTAAAAAAACTTCGAACTTGTAACTCCTTTCAGATTAACCTCAGCTGTGAGAAGTCTGAGGATTCACATTCTTGGCTTACTTGTGTGACTTCTCCGTGCTTCAGATCACCACAGTTGATTAGAAATACTTTCTTTATTAACTTTCAGCTCCTGTCTCATGCATGAAGGTTAATAGCTGAGAATATCCTTAGAGAAGGTACCTTGTATTTAATAAACGAAGACTAGGATGGGGCATGAAAAAGGGAATAAAATTCACCATCAGTCCACTAGAGGGTAGCTCCTCTCAGAGCACAGCTGAAAGCCTTCAGCCCAGCCCAAGAAACGGCGTGCTGGGCTCCCCTGAGCGTCGCATGACGTGACAAAGCAGCACTAGTATTCTTTCTCTCCTCCTGTTCCCCTCAGTGAACTCCCGTTTCTAATTTAATAATCTCAACAAAACCATCAAAATTCTATAAAGACTTTCCTAGAGAAAGATAGGAAATTATCACCCTAGAACAGCACGCATCTGAAATAGTTAGACCTTTAAACAATAGACAAATGGCCACTAAACAATGGCATTTAAATATATAACCCGGATTAACAAGTTCAAGTCCCCTAATTTCATATCCCTGGTATATTATTTATACTATTTGTGAGTTACAAACATTGATATGAAGGAGATAGTCCATGTGCATTACGTGGGAAGAATCTACATTATATATAATGCATAAAGAAATCTACACAGCCTTCAGAATGCCAGCTGTTTCTATTTATGACACTGAGTTATTCATGAAATCCAGGAAGACATTTTGTAGTAAAATATGCTACCTGCTTCCTTTTAAACTGCTGGAGCTGTCTGTCTGTCTTGCTAAATAATTAAGGGAGCAATGCAAAATTAACTATCACATTTCAATCCACCTTTTCCCTTCATCAATTCTTTCTTGGAAGAGGAGCCAGAAACTAGAGAAAAATATGACTCACAGGGGCTGTTTAGGTGTTGCTGTCATATGTACAGAAGGTAAAGAGAATGATAATATGCCTTTCCTTGTCTGTAATAGTGTTCACTCTAGCAAACCTTTCTGCATGTTACAGTAGAGTAAATGGGGTGTTTAATTTGGGATTCAGTGTAGTCTGGAGTCAAGGTGCAGCAGTTTTATTACAGAATACAATTTTATTGAAGGCTGAAGATTTAAATTCCACCATACATACATGGAAGTTCTGCTTTGCAGTTACAAGCTAATACACACACACACATATGCAGAGTTCTCGTATGTTAAACACACTCTCTGATTTTTGATTTGAAGGAACCAGGGGATTGTGCCATATTTCTGCGTTTTCTAGTGCACTGCGAAACCTTGTTAGAATGCAGGCTCCTCCAGCCATCAAGGAAAGAAAACACATGCACACATTCAGAAGGAGCAAGCGCTATTTTTCATTTCCTCTTTAGATTTTTGACAGTACCCATAATGTCTCCAGTTCATGACCCTCAGAAAGAAGCTTTTGGGTTTGGAAAATATTTTCTTTGTTTATCTTTTTTCCCAGCAAACATATCATAATCCACCCCCTTCCCCTAGAAAGGTGCTGGGATCATGTAATCGTTTCTCCTTTATTTAGTTTAAATCTTAAGACAGAAGTCTTTCAATAGAACGATTTTCTGGCAAGACCACCATATGATGTGTATATTTGGAAATCAAATTATTTAGAATTATGACCATGTCATCAAAATAAGCCATTTTGAAATGCACTGCTAGCTCTCCAAACAGATTGTATGGGGAAAATTGGATAACACTTGGCTTGAGCGCTTAGAAGTCAGTAAAATCAAAACACTAGGGACCGTTTCATTTCATTTTCTTCACAATACAAGCCCACCTCCGCCCGCGTGGGGGCTGCGGGCGGCGAGGACCCGGGGGGATCCCGAGCCCCGGCCCCATCCCCGGCCCGGCCTGCGCAGCCGCCAGGTGGTGCCCGCAGTTTAAGGACATCTGCCCGCTCCTCTTTTCCCAAAGATTCAGAGAAATAAATAACACTTGAGCGGGAATCCTGGCGCAGACAGGATATTTAACACCCGCATATCAAAAAACGTAAAGCTTTTACCTACCCCAGTACAATAAACCTGGCTTTAAGAGCCTTGTTATTCCTAGATTTAATAGCTTAGTCATTTCTTTTTTCTATTTACAACCCTTACAATCCAAAGAGAGAAAAATAATATTGTTGTGCAGACCATAAATACAGTTGCTGTGGATCTATTTTATATGGGGGAAACTACACATAGATTCTCAGCTACAAGTGTATTTGTGTACCATCCCTGGTTACCCACACGCTGTGAAGCTGCTTTCTCTAACGTGCTACAGTAGCTGCGTACCTGGGTGAAAGGAAATTGTTTCTTCACGGGCAAAAGAGGATGCTCATCCTGCTGTGGGTAATCACAAGCAATTTCCATTTCGTTAGCATTTCCCTAACCCTCTCTTGCGGTGCTCTCTGATAGCTAGCTGGTGGTAGCCCAAGGTCACTGCCTGCTTTGGCTGCTATTTTGCCAGCAACATATTTACACTGAAGTGTGGAATAAACTGTTTGTATCCAACTGTTTAAAAAAAATGAGGCTGAACACATCTCTTATGGAAGACCGATACTAACAGTCAAGTATAAATTCCTTTATTCGCATATGCACATAGCTTAAGAATGAGCTTATGCCTAGATCTTGCCAATGACCTCAACCTTGATCTGGAGGGACCATTTATTCACAAGCAAAACATTCATTCTCTGTACAAACTGGTCCTGAGACCTGTGTGACATTTGGTCCTCTATTAATAAACACACAAGACACAAAATTACTGTGATTTTGTCCTCTTAGCATTTGGGTTGTACGTCATGCACACAGCACTGTGGATACTCCTGAGAAACTCTAAATTAGAAATTAGCATTTAGTGGTTTTGTAGGTCTTACAGAGGAATTACGAGCAGTCCTGAGGCGACCGAGGGCTGTGAAAGCACAGGGAAGCAGGCACAAAGGCAAGCACCGGCGAGAGAAGATGGCCTTTTTTTAGCCGGGGTGAGGGCATTTTTCATGACCACACAATGAGCGTGCACGATGAGCATAATGCAGGTCCCTGTTCATCAAAATCATAGGAACCACCATTTTGCAGTCCACATGTAACAGCAAGAAAATGGTGGTTCAGAATGGCCAGCACACCCGACAGCACCGGAGTTCCTCTGCTCACTCAACAGCCCTGCTCTTTTTTTAATTATTATGAAATGGCAATAGATTTTAGATTAGGAATGAGACAGGAAATGAGGGGAAAATCCTATGTGCATCTGGAAAACACACAGGGTAAAAATTAACCTTGAAGCTCAAAGAAAACAATGTATATATACATGTGAGACCAGCCTCCATATGAATTTTCTAATAACAGTGAGGCATATCTTCATCTTAAAACTCTAGCCAGATTTAACACAATATGTGCTGCTGTGTTGCTGCAGAAGCCAATGAAATATTTTTTTAAAATAAAGCTGTATAGCAGAAATAATTACATTCAATTCTTAGCAGAAATTAGCCTGGCACTGCAAATGATAAACCCTGCTTTATAAGAAGGGGACTTTTTAATACGATGATTTGGCAATTTGGAGGGATGGTTATTTTCATTTTAACAGGCCTCTGTTTAGTGTATGTCTCCCTAGGGATGTAATGAAGGTTAACAACTTACACGTGGGGAGAAGGGATTTTAGTGATTAGGGAAATGGCAGGCTCCAGTTTATGTGAGCATACATGTGACAGAAAAAGAGAGATTCCTCCTCATTTCAGACACGGCTGCACAAAATGCATGTAAATGTGAAACTTTTCTAGGGAAAACCCATAGACAATAGTTCACCAGGCACTGAACTGAATGGAAAATACTGGCCCTCGGACTCTTCACTGCTGTCAGATCAGGTGTCAAAGCAGGGAGGGATAGTCCACTTCCACCAGTGCAACAGCATAGTCTATCTCACCAGAACTCTTGTCTTGACAAGATCACTTTTGGGCTCAAGCAACTCAGAGAGGCAGAGCTTAACCTCTTTCTTTTGTATATTCCAGTAACATTTTTTCATTGAACTTCCTATGTATTCCATGAAAACTGAATTCAGATCTCAGAAGAAATTCCAGCTGAATTTTTTACTGCAGTGTTTTACTTTATAAGATTTGTTATTAAATTACTTTATAATTGATTTGGTATTAAACAGCAAATCAGAGCTCTGCTTTCAACCAAAACCAGCTGTCCACTTACATTTCTGTGCATTCTTGACCCAGTGTGACAATTACCAGGGGAAAAACATCCCTTTACAATATTGAATGCAGCCCTGCGCCTGGACATTCAACAATATTCATTGGCCTGTATAATTTAAACAAGAGCAGTTTGTTAGCCTAATAAATCCAAGATTTGGGCTGAAAAATAAAGGTGCTGTCAATAATCCTTTAGCCAGATAATAGAAAGGGGATTATGTGATTATTCTGTCAAAAAATTAGGTTTCGTGCTTTTAATTGGCATCATATCCTGTCATGAGTCTGTGGGGTTTAAATCACAGTCCACCATGTTAGAGTGAGAAGGAAGCCTAATAGTTAATCCTTTCATCCAAGAGCCTGTGGGGTTTTTATGTGAAGTCCTAATTTCTGTTAAAATACTTCCAAAGAAAGACAACAGGAAACAGTAAACATGGCAACACCACAAATATATTTCTGACTATTTCTGTCAGCGTTCAAAGAATAAGTTGTACAGGCTGGAAAGGAAACCGCTGTATCATTAAAACCCAAGCAGGCTCAAACAGCCACCCTTTTGTAAAATGGCCCCTCGCCCCACCATCTCTCATAAATCTTGTTTCAAACTCGACTAAAGTCATGGATTGACTTTGCTTCTTGCAGTAATGGCTTGAAACTGTTGTGCATCACAGCTCGGTGTTCAAAGGGAATCAGAAGTATTTAAAAACAACTTCTGGTGCAGGATGCAATTATAACTGACAGCCAGATGTCTACCCTGTCTGGTACAGCAAGCCTGGAAGAGATTGCAAATGGTCTTGAGACCTTTGGATCTAAACACTGCGTCCGAGTGAGTGATACACAGATAAACAATAATACCACAAATCACTGACACCAGCCGAGGGGTTGCTGGTACTGATAAAGATTTTAGATGTCGGAAAGCAGCTGACCCTTCCACCCTCCCCTCTCTTATTTTTAACTGCACCAAAACCAAAGTAAGTTAGTGGAAAAAGGCTCAGACCACAAAGTGTGTTTATATATTCCACTGCCAGAAGTTCATCTTGTGAGGAGTCTCCTAAGCAATCATTCAGTTTACAGAGGCTAACTGGACTGTAGTAAAAGATATTTGATATTTTGATTAAATTATACATCTAGAGCATTTGCAGCAAGATCTATAATACAGGGTGATCCCCCCAGGTGTATTACCAACTACAAACATTTTTAAATAGACTAACACTAAAAATGGACCCTCTTCTCTCTCCACAGTCTGAACTGATTATTAAGTACAAGAGGCACTGCTTTGATGTCAATGTATGTTTCTTATAGTACTTGTAGGAATTTTTAGAGATCTCTCTCTTCACAGAGCATCCTACTTTGTGCATCTTACATGAGGCATGTAAACAGACCTACTGACTTGGTAAGAACAGGTTTACATGGGGAGTACACAGAGAACTGTACAAAGCTTTCAGGAAAGCAGCACTTATCTTCATACCCCTTACTAATATTTACTATGAGACCAACCAACTAAGAGGCTTTAAAAGTGTCATTGATTTTCCATGGGCAGTGGGTCAGGTCCTGCCTGGTTCTGCTGATATTTTTAAAAGAATGTGCTGTTAAACTGACACACAATCACCATAACATAATGTTAGCCTACAGGGGAATGGCTGATGGTAACAACTTGAAGCAGTGAAGACATGCGAATAATGTGAACAAAATATAATTTAATTATTCAGACACTTTAAAAGTATTATATTTGATATGCCTTTATGACCACCTTCATCCTGTGATATTGTCACTGTCTTTAAAATATCTGATAAAAAGTTTATCTGGTTCGAATTATCTTCTGTTTTGTAGTAGGATTTATAGAATCTATGGGGAAAAGAAAGAACAGAAGCTGTGCAGGAGGCATTTCTTTCTTACATACCAGTGAGAAAATTCACTGCATCACTTTATCACAGGTCTTCGGTGTGTCACAAAGACAGGTCTGTGCAATATTATTAGAATGAAAGATAAGAGACTCCATAATACAAAGATGTCATCAATGATGGGAAAATTCCAATTTTGAAAGAGGACTCCATTCCAAATATCAAACTTGAAGGATTTAGTATCTTGAAACATTTTTCAGGTTGGTTCAATGTCATTGTGATAAAAAGGGTGTCACTTAAATCATAGCAACCTGATGTGCAAAGTTGTCCTGCTGGATGAATTGATAAAACTTCTGCTCACAGAAGACTCGTTTCAACTAGTCTAAAAACTGACCAGACCCCTGCACATTATTCGAGCTAGACTTCCTTTATAGACTTTGTGGTGAAGGAAGACCAAAACCCTTCTTTGTAGCTTTCCTTCCCCTTCTGGCTATCTATCCCTCCTGTTTGACTCCCATTCCCACAACAGGCACTGCTTATTTGGACATCACTACATTCACACAGCGGGAGTGGCATTGCTCTGTAGAGGAGCCAAAGCAGCAAGACTGGGCAGTGGGGCATCAGCTCAGGCACTGCTGCAGGACTGCACTGAACGGGCTGCAGTGCAGACATGCCCTAACACACCTTCAAGGCAAGAGAAAAGGCCCCAAACTTATGCTACATCCCAAGAAACTGCTGCATTAGTAGAAGTATTAGAGCATTGCAAACCACATTTTTTTTTAAGCGTGAGTGAAGACAGGGCCCTAGAATTCGCCATGGGAAATAAAGAGTTGCCAAGAGTACGGATGTGAGAAGAAAGACTGTCAGGTTTGAATCTTCTGTGACAAGCCAGATCACACAGAGGGAGGGACCTGGGGCCTAGTGTTGGTGATATTTGACCAGCATTGAAGCCTGGGGAATAATTCATGAAAATATAACATATGATAATATGTAATTCAAGAAAGCCTCTGGAGTCTTCTTTAAATCAAACTAGCACATGAACAAGTGCTGAGTTTTAAGCATTCCAGCTTCTTCAAGTTTGTCATTTTAATAAGCTTTGAATGGTCATATAGCCCAAATCCATCTGTGTTGAATTTTATTTTGTTAGTAATAATTTTTTAAGCTAATGATTACTGTGTAATATTATGTATGGGACTCTTCTTGGAGACAGTCTTTATTTATACGAGAAATCTTTAAAGAGCTACTGCCAGTGTAACACGTTCATTGTTTCAGTACTTCTAAATGGTATTTTAAGATCCTGGTAATTCTCATTGACATGGGAGATATAAATATCTCCTCACCTTTGCCTCAGAGTGCATCAGGAAAGCAATACACACAGATCAAGAGAGAGAAGAAAGCATTCAAGTTGTATTAGCCCTCCCTCTTTGCTGCAAACTTCCCAGTAGCATGGCTGGGACTATGCAAGGAGAGAGGGAGAAGCAATGTGATCTGAGAGGCCAGGGTGGGCTGCAGACAGTCTCCGTAATGCTCTCTTAAAGGCAGAATTTGAGTCAAAAAGATAATGTTTGAAATTGTCCCCAGCCACCCAGAGGAAAACGTAGCTTCCTCTCCATCCCAGAGTAAAAGGGAGAGGAAAGCCATTGGCCCAGACTTTCCCATGCATGGCCTGCTGTGCAGCTGCTGCTCCTGAATGCTCTAACTCCTTGACACCAGCATCATGCTGGGCCACATGTGACACCCCAGATTAATCCCTCTGCCATAGCTGCTCCTGGCACCCGCTTGCCCGTGAGACTTGGGTGTTACGTATCCTTTCCGTAGGGGGTCATTCCCTGCCACACCATGTTTTACACAGGAAGGTGAGGGCAGTTTGCTGACAGAGATTTCATGATGCCTTACCATCTGTGCTCAAGGGCTAATCTGGTTACCTTAGGGGCACAAATTCATCTTCCTCATTTGCCGCTCAAATCTGCAAAACCTTGGAGATATCGTTTAAACTCACCAGAATATTTCAGGCAGGTAAAGATGAAATAGAAATCATGCAGATTCTGTGAGAACAGAGCATCTAGAGGGATTTCCCTAGGGACCTAAACACTTTCAAGACAGTTTCTCCTCTGGAAATTGGTTATAAAGATAATCCTGTCCTCAGCAAGTTGCAAGGCGCTGCCCTGCGAGAGTAACCACAGCAGCACCCAGGCAGCCAGAGATTTCCCAGTAGCTCTGGGAGCACCCTTGCCATGTTTTTTGCTTGTGCCCATGCTTCACGTGCAGAAGGCACAGGGTAGATACAGGGGTGTTAAATAACATAACAGCTCCTAATCACTAAAAGGTCAGCAGGATAAGTACAGAAGTTTGTAGGATTTTCCAATATAAGTTGGGAAGTTCTCTAGTTGTGTTTGCTGATTATAAATCCTCCAGCTAAGAATTGTACCTTGGATTCCTCATAGTTATTCTGAGTTGGATGTTTCAAGGTGGTCATGTTAGACTCTGTTTCTCTATTGCTATGATTATCATTAGTAAAGTTGTCTCTGTAAGTTGCCAGGAAAGAGACAAGAAAAGAAATTCTAACATTTTCTTGAGAACTAATAATGATAGAGACATGTATATATATAAATATATATATATATATGCAGTGAAAATAAAGGAGAAGAAAAATGGGACTAAGCTAAAATAATAGAAAAACATGAAATGATTGCATAACTACCACTCAGTTTAAGAACTTAAATGACATTGCATTATAAAAAATAACTAAGTTCCTAAGCAAGAAAGCAAATCCCAAGCTCTGTTTCAAGAACTGTAAATGCTATAAAACCCATGGTCTGGACCTGCTGCTTACTTCCCAAGAAGGGTTTCTGGGCTTTCCAAGTTACTGCACTCATCAGAGGAAACTGGGGGAGCCAGTTTGTACTTCAGATGAGAGTTCAGAAAGTAAACCCAAGGATGTGGGTAGTATTGAGTTAGATAGGACTTTCATTGATTGAATAATCTATAGCTGTAGAAAGTACAGCTATTTTTCTACTGAGTTTGACTTATCTGACTTTCTTCCGAGGAAAGCTTTTATAGGGTACATCTATCAGTTTGGACACAGAGGTGCAATACTCATTGGCGTATGTCCATTAAACTATAATAAAACTACAATATAGGTAGCACCTCAACTGTCTTATTTTTATATACTTTAAGTTTATATCATTATCTTCATGTACTTTTATTCTTTTATACATCTGGAGCATAGTAATCTTTGCAGCAGATAATTACATGGGAAAGAAAAGGATAGTTTTGATAGGAATGTGTGTTTTTCTCTATTTGAATGACCTAGCCAGGAGCTCCAGCCTTTCTCAGAAGCCACAACTCCCCAGACTTCAGGAATTTTATTAAAAATTCATGAGACAGGTTAATTAAACTTTGCTGTTGTTTTCTCTCTTCCTATGAGCTCCCTGGAGTGGCCTCACTGGAAGACCTATCTTGAAAGACCCCATCATCCAGGCATTAGGCACTCATTTGGGATGTGGCAGATGTGGGCTCCAGTCCACGCTCTAGTTTACAGAGAAGGCATTGTCTTATTGTCTCCTGAATACCAGCGGAGTATGTTAATATCTAATCTATAGGAACCAGGTCTTCCTTCTCAAGTAATAACAACCAAACGCCCTGGAAATGTTTTCATTGCTTTGAGGGACCCTTAATTTGTGTTACATTTTCTCCTGATTTGGGAAATGGCAGCTTTCAACAAGCAAGTGATTTGCCAATCAAAAAATAAAAGCAACAAACAGCCCAAAAAAAGTACCTATTGCTTGTTTTGTCAGCAGTTTTGCAAAAAGAAAAATTAAAGACCTGATTGAGGTCCCTTTAATAGATTTCAGAAGAGAGTGTACTCAGCTTTCTGGTTTCAGAAACCTCAAATTTGTTTTCAGGAAATTGAATGGGATTTAGCTGCACAAATCCCACTCTTATCCATAGGAGTTCTGTGGCTAAGACACAAATGGCTTTTACAGAACATCTTCTTCTCTTTAGTTAAAGAATTCTGGATTGATTTTCATGCTGTTGGCATGTTGCATGTAAATAAATTGTTAAACTACTATTGTTCATACATCACTCTATAGCATACTGTAGTCCAGCTTTGTGCTTTGATAATATGATGTTGTTACAAAGTTTGTAGGTAACTGCCTATTAATAACTAGTCATGATTGCACTTTTAGTCTCATTGTGAACAATGGCATAATTTCCACTGACTTGAATAGGTGTAGGGTTATGCCCGTTAAAATGATTAATATGTATCCTCTCATGTTCACCAGAGCATCAGTAGATTTGGCAAGGTACTGTGTGCCAAGAGTACGCTGCATTTCACTAGTGCACCTGCTTGATGGGCTGTTGAAGAGAATGACTGGGCCATAAACAGGGGTTAATGTGTAAATACAGGAACAGAACATCCACAGGTTCCTCCATTGGCCAGCGTTCCTCATGTATCATCTGCTGGCCATCCTTGGTGGAGGGGAGGGCCTCAACTCACATAACTGCCCTGACAGTGCCTGTTGGGGTCTGAGGGACCTCTCCTGGGGGTGACATTGGTGCATGCTGGGGACAGGGCCATCCCTAGTCATGCTGCTCCCTTGAATTATTCCACCAAGGTTGTTCTCTTTCAGCCGGGACTATCTCATCAGCCTTGCACACCTCCTGTAGGCACCAGCCCAGGCCCAGTTACTGAATCCTGCCTCTCTGTTTCTGTTTCCGTGATGGTGGGAACAGCTTTCTCAGGTCTTTTCTGATGTTCCAGGAAAAAACTTAAGCCCCTGGGAAAGGGTTAAATCAGTTAGATGCTTCATTGATTAAATAATGTGTGGCATGTTTACATATTTATACTCAAAGCATTTCCAAGTTTGCCCTTTCTCTCAAAAGAACAATAGCAACCACTCCTCCTACAAAGTTAACAGTTTCCAGTCCATCACTTCTTTTACCACATCATTTCATTCTGCTGGTTTCCAGTTTGATTGCTGTTAAAGGTTTAAGAAGTTTAAATTGACCTTGACCTGTAAAAATGTGATTTACAGTAGATGATATTGTTCTGGAAAAACAAAACTTCTGTCCTGAAGCTAAACTGCATTTAATGATTTATATTACTTCTCCTGGGCCAGATTCTGCCATATTTACAAACATTGTATGTTACTTTAACTCCTCCGGAAGCCCCATTGATTTTGGAGGCACTCTTCCAGAATGAGGCAGATTCACAATATGAATAAATATACAAACATGTGGTCCACTAATATATTGTAATGATTTTGAAGATAAATTCTTTGATCACTTGTCTTCAGGTCCATTTCTAAAGTCCTTGAAATTATTCAAGCATATTTTAAAACTACACAGATAGTGTCTGTTTTCTTTAATAGAAATCCCTATTGGCAGTATCACGAAATACCTTAGAATATGGTACATGTTTGTGCTGGAGGAAAAAAGTCCTCCTCCTACTTTGGACATTATGAGATATGTTCTTTTTGCAGACTTTAATGGGGTAGGGTTAGAATCACGGGGAATTAAACAATTAATTGTAAAATTGTGAAAGAATATCTATCTAGTATCCCTGTGAAGCTTGAAAGTTTGGAACAATTTGTGTTAAAGAGATAAAACTGGCATTGAAGTGTTCCTGATGTTATTGCTACCTTTTATGTTTTTTGGCATGGTCTTTAGGAAACAGCAGAGAAAGAAAATATGAAATTGAACACAGAAAATTTAATTATAAAACAAAGCCACCCACCTTGCTTTCAGGGTCAGGAAGTATAATCGCCTCCTTTTGACGCAAGAATGAGTTTAACAACATATGTTAAATGAACAATTATTTAAAATAAAAGGAAATTGCCTTAAAAATAGCTGCAGGATCTTAGGCTATAGCACCACAGCAGTGTAGAAAAACAGCCCATTGTGGGAGAAGAGCACATGCACAAATGAGAGAGCTCCGACAACCCTACCCTTGCTAAGACAAAAGCAAAACACAGAATACTCTAAAATCTCTCACTTGTATTTGATCTCCCCAGCTTGTTTTGCTTCTGATTTTTTTTTAATGTTTGTTTATTTTGGTCTTTCTTTTTTCTATTTATTTATTTTTTGGCTGCAAGACTAAACCATAATGCCCAGAGCCACTGTTTGCTGCACAATGGCACGATGACATCGGGTGTTTTCCATAAATTGTGTTTCGCTGAGTGTCGCAAGCAGTGGAAACACTAGAGCAAGCACGTCAGCACTAGATGCACACCTAAGAATAAAAAGAAAAGAGCTTTTTGCACCAGAATGAATCCATTTTTCGTGAAAACTCTGGGAGTCACCTGACTGAGCCCGGAGCCTCCAGGACAACACAGCACCAGCCTGCAATGGGAAAGAAATTAAGCAGGGCTGCCTTCGCCTCGCACATGCCTTTTAGCCTGTCGACGCGTTGCCTGTCCGTATCCCTCACAGCGCATCTGTAGAGCCATTAAATTGGATAATCCCTCTGGCCTTTGATACATTTCTGGACATGATTATTTCATTACTCGCAGTATATCAGTAGGATCATAATAAAAAGGACTTCTGACAACCTGCCAAGAGTTTTGTGGCCTTGTAAACACAAAAGTGCTCTAATAAAATTTTATTAAGTGTTAAAAAGTCATAAAAAGTGAAATAACATAAACTACAAAATTTACTGTCCTCAGCAAATGCTGAAAATATCGTCCATAGTAAAATTAAATTAGCATGTAATAGCGCGGCAGCGTGGAGTGGGCTTGAAAGAGGAACCGGGGGGGTTGGGGGGGGAAACAAAAAAAGATGGAAGGGGGTGGGAAGAAAGATAAAGATTGCACTTGAACCGAATATGGGTCACGGGGGGCTCATTTATGGCGATCCCCGCGTGTTCCCGGCGGGCCGCGGGGACGGGCGCGGCGGGGCCGCCAGGCGGCGCTGTGGGAGCGGGAATGCGGCGGGCCCCGCGCCGCGACCCCCGCGCCGCCCCCAGCGACGAGCCTCGCACGGGGGTTTTGGCGTCTTCTTGCGAATCAAAAAAAAAAAAAAAAAAAAAAAAAAAAAAAAAAAAGATTAAAAAAAATGGTGCGAGGAAAACAACGCGGGTAGAGCCGGGCTGGAAGGCGCCTGGCGGGGCAGGCAGCGGCGGGGCGGGCTCCCGGCGGCTTCGGCCGCGCCGCCGCCGCGGCTCCCCCGCGCCCGGGGCAGGGGCAGGGGGTGCAGTGCCGGGGGCGAGCGAGGCGGCGGAGAGTGCTCGCCCCCCGCGCCTCCGGGGGCCGCCGCAGGAGCCAAGTAAGTTCAACCTTTCCATCGCCGTCGGTGCCGCGCAGGGAGAAGGCACGGCCGGGACGGGAAGCGGGCGAGTACCGCCGCACACGGCCGGGACGGGGCGGGACGGGACAGGACGGGATGGGCTGCCGCCGCTGCCGCGCTCCCCCCATGCTGTGCCGGCTGTCTGTGGTCCTGGAAAAGGGATGCGCTTGTGTCCGGACTGGTTTGGCAGCGCCCGGGTGCGGGGTGCGGGCACTGAGGGAGCAGGCGAGGTGGCGATGCCAGGTTCTCGCGGCGTTGCTTTCCCCCCTCGGGATGTCCGTGCCGTGGGGCTCCACCGGGATTTACCTGCAGCTGGGCCGGGAAGGAAGCGACCACGCTGCCGTCACATGGAGCCGCTTGGCAGAGCTGCCCGAAACTTAACGCAGGCGGGGCGGGGGGCAAGTGGGGGTAGGGAAGGAGGGAGTGGGGAGCGAGGATGATAAAATAGTAATAAAACACGGAAATTGTGGGTTGAAAATATTTTAAGTTTCGTTTTCTTCAGGAGAAGAGGATAGCTGATTCTCATGTTGCAAGGCTGATGTTCAAGGCCAACCACTGTATGAAAAATAGTGACTCGCTGCCTCAGCCTGGCTTGTCTTTGAGCCTGGGCTGCTGCCCGCTGAAGTGCAGCCGGAGCAGCCCCGGCGGGGAGCGGGACCCTTAGGGAAAAACTGGCTGAAAAACAGACGGTATATGAGCAGGAACAACGAGCTTTGTTCTCAGTAAGGGGAAAAAATTACCATTAAGTTAGTTTAGAAGAAATTCCAGCAACTCTGTAAGTAAACTGCACTTCAGTGCCTTTAGATCTATACACTGCGTATTAAGGCAGTTAGAAAGAAAAACAGTAAGAGTGTTTTCTTTTGAGTCGTCTAAATGAATGGGAAAGTTGTAGGTACAGTGTAGAGCAGTGCTTGATTTAGCTCGGCTGTCTTGAATTAAGATTGGTTTCTAAAAATAGGTATTTCTTTTTGTGCATTATTGGCTAGTTCTGTATGCATGTGCAGACCATACAGTCTTAAAATGTATATTTATCTCACTGATTCAAACCTTGTAATGTTTTATATACCCTTACGTTCATCACCTCTGATTAAGACAACGAGGATACTACTATGTAATTCATATATATATTTACTGAAAAAAATACAGAAATAAAATACATTTGAAAAAATAGCAAAACCTTTGCTTTTCTTCCATCTCAGATTTTTCTATAGATCTGTAATAATTTTACAGTAATGACTGCAGTTACTAATACTCACAGAAAGAAGTTGTACTTTTTAAGCAGAAGAAAGTGACCACATCCCATTATCTACTTCATTTTTTTAAAAATCCAAGCTCTACACCATCTGTGGAAATACACAAGTTTTCAATGAAAGCTAAATAATGATTTTCTTTTCTCTCTAATGAAATTTTCAGTCTTCTGTCACCAAATATAATGTAAAGACTGCAAAAATGCAAACAGAAAGTGTAGCAGCACTGTGATCAAAGCTTTGAACTTATATATGAATTAAAAAGTCAGCAAAGCATTACAGAATTCCACATACATGTGGCTAAGGTGTGTGCACGCCTTCATAACTTTGAAGAGTTTTAAAGTGAAATGAAGGTGTTTGGTGTTAGTTTACATTACTGAAAGACTCTTCAGGATCAATTCTAATATTTGTTGGATTTTTTGAAACATTCCTAGGAATTCCCTCTTTAGGCTATGGTGTGCAGAGCCACACCACCCTTATTTTTAAATATGGTGTTAAAAACAAAAGTCTGTCATCTGTTCGATCAGCTGTTTGCTATTTTGTGCTGCTCTCAGCCTGAGCAAGTACATGTACTTGTACACTGAATGAATAATTCCATTTGTGCCCTGGAGTTTACAGCCATGGATCGGCATACGTGCTTATGTGTGTGCGTTCTGGGTTTCAGTGCTAAGAGAAACTTTTTATTCCTAAATTTAGCATTCTAATTTGTGGTGGGTGGTTTTGACTATGCAGCATTGCTTTGACAACGGAATTTTTATATCAGCCTAATGGGATCTAAAATTTAAAAAAGAAAGATACAACAGACAACTATTGGTTGTGTTTAAATAGAGACAATAAAGGCTCGATGGGCAAATGTCTGGCTCTGCATTGCACAAGACTGGAACTCCCGTTGTTTACATCCAGCTTCATCCCCGCTGCTTTCAGTATGCAACATTGCCTTGCAATTCCAGCTGCGACAAGCAAAAGCTGGAGTCCTGCCTAGGGAGGTTTGCAGTCTGCCTGTCAGAAGGGCCTCAAAGGGTGAGGAAGGAAAGCCCAGTTACAGAGGACCACAATGGTTGCAGCAGGCAGGATGGATATTGTCTGGGCTGGGGGACTGGGGCTGCACATGTGTCAAATTTTTTGGCAGGGTTTCTTTAAGTGCTTGCAGAATTTAAAGGCACGCACCATCCAACAGAGGCCTACCTTGCAATACATTAACCAGATCTTTCTAGGTTGATTAATAGCTTCAGCCTTTTGGTGTTGGATTTTTTTTTTATTTTTTTTTTTTTACTGTAATACAGCTGGACCCTATGCTACAGAAAGAGATAATGGATGAAATCTTGGCTCTCCTGAAGTCTGACACAAAACTCACTGACTTCATTGGAGCCACGTTTTCATCAACTGCCTCATAATACTTTGTATCAGCCATATGGAGGAGATTTAAAATTGGCTTTAGAAGAAATAGAAATTAGCTCCTCTACAAATGATTTGCATGGGTTATCTGGGGTTTTTTCTCCAGGTAATATAAATGGCAATGCTAAGTGTAAACTGCCAAAAAGACAAATAGCTGTATAACATTTTGATTTCCTGTAACTACAGCATAACTCAACTAAAATATTAACTTGAAATGAACAAAGTTGGAATAATGTATGTAAGACCACCAGCTCTGATCTGGATGATGCAAGGGCATGGGAAGACATTCAAAAGCACAACTGGCTATTTACAGATCATGACACATTTTAGAAAATGTGAAACTGTATGTCAATGGTGCTTCAACACGAGAGGCAGTAAGTTAAGCAGGGGAGATAGTATTAATTCACAACTCTTGCTTTTGTACTTTTAGTGTTATTGAATTGTGCTTCCCCTTGATATTTTAAACAGATGCATCATAATGGACTTCTTAAAATCTGATTTAAACCACAACACCAAGAAACAATTTTGTTAAAAAGGGAGGGAGAGAAAAAGAAACTGCTGGACTCCCAGCCACTCCCACAGTTGTCTTTTCACAGACAATTTTTTTCTGATCCATTAGCCTACCAGACAAGGATGGCACCTATCCAGTGTAAATATTACATTTTCCACATTTGGATGGCATTTTGGACAATATTTCTCATCCCTTGAGAGTGTACACTTTATAAATACAATATTATCTGCGATTTAGAGCTAGATTGTGGTAGGATGAGACTTCATAATGCAAAAGATATTTAAAGAACACTGTTCATGGCCTCACTGTAGAATAAAACTTCTTCCTTTCAGTTATTTTAATTTACAGTGAAAATGACTTAAGCACAGCATCAAACACACTTTTTTTTTCTGGAATCGGGAAGATCCAGACATGATTTTGGAGGAATAACTCCATGTGTAGGCAAGATCTGTTGCTACTGTTCAGCAGCATAATCTGCACTGTACAGACCTTGAAGTGGAAAGCTACACTAGTGTCCTTGGGACCTAATATCGTCATTGGACTAAGCTCTTCACTGTGTGTATTCCAATAATATCCCAATAACAATGCCAGATGCTGACAGAACTCCGCCTTGGAAATAACTAAGAAAGTGAGTTGATCCCCATCCATTGCAAGTAGTGGATCTTCTTAGAGCAAGAACTTGTTCCGAAATTCCCATTCTATTTTAAATCCTTCTCTTCCTCATTAAAGGGAAAATGGGCAATATTTGGACTAATCCCCAAAACAACTTCTTTGTGCTCATTGTTCTGAGTAAAAACAACATAGCTGGTTTGGATAGTCTTGGACAGGGGAAGAGAAACCACACCCAGGCACGGCAGTTCTATCACAAGCTTAAACTGTCAGGGATTTACGTGGCTTAACTATATGCCCTGAAATTAGTGTTTACAATGAAAAAACCTGACCTATCTCTAACTACAGAAGAATTGCTTAGTACTATTTTAATATATACCATATGCAGCCCATTAAACAAATACAATCCTGAAAATACTACCTTCACATTTTCTTTGTTGTAGTTAATTTTCCATACTCATAATCTGTTTTGAAAGAATGTCCTTATTTCTTGACTGTGAAGTACAGACCAGTGTGTTTGTCTCCTGTTTAGCTTCCCTACCTTCTCTTCAGTTTGTGGCTCAGGATACTTTGTGTCTTGGACCCTATATTTACCCACCTTCAATAAAATGTTATCAGCTGATGCATGATTCTCATTAGCAAGTTTCTGCCTGTGGATATTAAACTTGGAGGTCTGGCAGTACAGCAGAGGCTGGATCATGGAGCCTGAGTGAAGAGGAGCCCCACACCCACCTGGCTACAATGGTAAAGTAAAAGAGAAATTGCAGATTTTCATAATGAAAAGCTGGGTAAGAAATTTCATGGCTTTCAAGAAGTGCTTTACCGTGGTCCTGAAGGAGAGACAGGTCAGTGTGACTGGATGACTCCTTGTAACCAGAACTGGAGAGAGTCTCTCTTGCGGCAGCCGTGGCTTTCCCCAAGCCCGTCAGCTTCCCCACAGTGCCCCAGGGCACAGACAGTGGAATTGTGCCAGTTCTTTCTGGCAAAGAATCTGGCCTTACATTTCCAGCCTTTGTCGCTACAAAAATAACCTTGGAAATATGAAGCCTGAGTAAACTAAGGAGCTGGCAGGAAGCTTGGAATAATGGTTCTGAGAAGTGTGAATTGTGCCCATCAAATGTGATACCTTAGAGGCCTGATAACAATGCGTTCAGTGTCAGACAATACTAACTAATAATGGCAAGCTCTGGCTAAACTGCTTCTTTCACTGGGGGAGTTTGTGCAGAGGAAATGCAAACTTATCAGGCCTTGAGCGTTCCCAGAAAGGGAATGTCCCAGTTTGGTACCAAGACATCTCATTCCTGTCACTCTGCTCCCTTGGTAGCATTGTGTATTGTGCTGAATCAGCATATGCGTGGTGTGCCCTGTGAGGGATGTGAGAGGGGAATAACCAGAAGGAATACAGGTGGATCTAGTACTTCTGTCTTTCACAGAAGAGTCTGGCTTATGCTCACATCAGGAGTTGGACACAACGATCTTTGTGAGTCTCTTCAAGATATTCCATGATTCTGCAAAAGCAATACAGGATGATGGCCTGCTATGGGAAGAAGAGGACTGATATGTTTAGGAGGGTAAAATTTTGATGATTAGCAAGAGAGATGAAAAGCAAGATACTGAGCGACTAATACCTGCCTTGGCCTTATACTAGTATGAGTGACCAGTAGTGCCATTTTTGTCTGGGAAGGGAGTTTTTCTATACAAACCATACACCCAGTTACATCAGGGTGCTTGACAATCTAACACAGAAATGAAGCTGAAGGTGTCCTGGACGTTCTGGACATAAAGTCTCCTCATGTCACTTTCCTGTAGCAGATAAACTAAATAACTCCTCCTGAAATGCTGTAATTTTTGGTCCCTGGCAGCAAAGGTTCAGGATGGATCCAGTCACACTGGCTAGAGCCCCTCTGCCATCCTGCAGTTCTACCTTGCTCGGGACTCTTCATGGCACCCACCAAAGCACACACCCACCCCTTCCTGGTGGTTTACATGTTCAGTCCATTAACCAGTAAAGCATCTTGGTTGGGTCAAGGCTCTCATGGTTGTGCTGTGAGCAAGGCCAGCAGACACTGAGATCAAATTGGAAGGCACATACCTTCTGGTATATACTTATACCAAAACTTAAAATGAGTAAACTATCATCCACCTCCTGCTTACTGTTGTTTAGAGCATGCTGCATGTGAGAGCCAGAGTCATCAGAGTAGGAAGAACAGCTGTAATATTCCTAATGACATCCAGTGCTAGAAAGTGCTTTGAAGTTGCGTAGCTGCTATTTCTTCTCTATGGTTGCCAAATGCAAAGGGGAAAAAAAAAAAGAATATCAATGTTAAAAGCATCAATCAGTCTATTTAATTGGACAGTAGTTATCTGTGTCATTTCTTCTTGTGGTGATCTGAAGAGGGAAAGCAAAAAAAAAAATTTTTTTTTATGGTTATAAAACATACATTATTTACTTCTGAGACCAAAAAAAGCCCCCATACATAGCATTTGTCAAAGGCCAAAGGCCAACATACTTAGGTATTTCCAAAAGTGCATTTTTGCCTCATTATGTATGACTGCTGGTGGTGTGCCTGACCACTGGGTGGATCACTTAGCGCCTCTAAAACACCACCACCCTTTTGCATCATCATCCATCCACCAGTGATACTGTCACTTCAAAATCTAGCAAAAGTTTGCTGATTTTACTTTATTCCCATTCCTATCAGATTGCTGTTATTCCGATATGAAAGAGGGCCAGAAAGACTAGGGACTGAGCCTTAATGAGCTCACTCCTCAGACCTTGCTAGTACACTGAGGGCTGCAAGTTGTCCTGTCCCTTTTAGGAAGGCCACTATAGTCCTTGGTGCTCTGCTTGGCCACTTTTGCCAGCTGGCATAAGAAAATACCAGTTTGGATGAGTTTTAGCTTTCTCAACTCTGAGGGGTGATGTAAGGACTGGGAGGAGGATCGAATTCCAGGGCTGGCAGAAACTCTTCTGAGCTGATGGCTCTGACTATCTCACACAAGCTCCTCCTGAAGCAATGCCAACAAATGCTAACACAAGATATCCCTGCAATTGATGTGGACTGTGAACATCTAATGCTGCACTTGCTCTCCAGTATAATGGATCTGGATCTTGTAACAATCATGACATTCACTCCATGACAATCATTTAATGTGTGTTTTATTGTGCATTTTAGATCACTATGTGCTCCTTGGGAAATGGTAAGACTGTAGGCCAGATTCTGCTTTCTTGTTACTCTCCCAGTGACCCAGAGAAGAGAAAAAATATAGAAAGAAAACTGCTGACATTTATATGCCCATATAAAAATACTAAAATACAAAGCTACTTATGAGCGTTTCATAATAAAATCCTGTCCTTATGACAGGTTTTGTTTTAATTTCGTGCTTAGATGTAACTTTAATATATCCAAACCATTTTCATACATCGTTAAAGACATATTTCTTTTTGTGATTACCTCTAGGTACAACAAAATTAAAGACTTCTTAAATATAATTGCCTGGAAAAGGGAGTTGTTGATGCACTTTTAAGTAAGTCCTATGACTGACATCTCTAGCATGTTGAAATAAATACACAAATGTAGTTAATCGCTACATGGTTTAAGCAGTGAAGGACTTGCCATAACTTTTATATATGACTACATTACAACGTTTAGATAAATTGCCTTATGTAGATCAGTAAAGGGGGAACAATTCATTTTTGTCTGTCTTAAAAAGGGCCTTGGAAAAACATGATTCCTCACCAAACATCCACTGAAAGGACAACTCACTGTAATACAGTGAGATAAAAAATGGGTTCAGCAGGGGAACATGCTTATTTATCTGGTGGGTCTATTATGTTGATTATCCTTGACAGTCAATGAAGAGTCACATAAAGTTTACATTAATTAATTTTGTTGTTAATCTGCTTGAAATTTTGCCAGTCAAAGGGAAAAAAAAACACCTGAAAAACACTTAATCACTCACTTTATATAGTGTTTAGCTGTACAAAAATGCTGTTCTTCTAGAGATCTGATCACCAGCAAGCTGCAGAATGCTTTGCAAGTTGTACATACACTTTTCTTTAGTCTAAAACCACAGACTGTCTACATTTTGCTTTGCTGCGTCCAACGTTGATGTTTCACCACTACGGGCTGCAATGTTACATTACAGTGGTGCTGACCCCACCCACCCCTAACATCTCTTTGCATGAGGCCATCTCTCAACAGTGCTGGGGATAGCCTGTAACATAACAAAAAAGCTTTCTCAGTACAGGAAGATGCAAACACAGGAGATTTCAGTGCAAAACTACACAAAAAAGACCTTACTATAGTCATGTGTTTCTGTGTGTTTCATTAGCTAAGACAGAAAACTACAGAGTAAAGGAAATCTCTACTCAGAGGAAACTTTATTAGTTTCCCTTATTTCTTTTCTGGCAACTGGTGTTAGAAGTGCTGTGATTACTGAATAAATTCTAACTGATTAACAGTTTAACCTCTCTACATACTGCCTTCAATAATACATCCAGATAGTCAGCAGAGTAGGATGTTAGCTGTGTTCTGGAACTGAATATTATCTACTTAAAAAAGACTTCAGTGATATAGCACTGCTAATAAGAAGTGGGCAAAATACTTGATTAAAGTAATTTATTTATCAGAATTTTGCATAAACAATTTTTCTTTTAATTCCACAGATGTAATGAAACTTTTTTTTGTCTTTAGATGAAACTTCTTTTTTTTCTTGGTTTTTAGAGTCAATCCTAAAAGATCAATCAAGACACTTTTAATTGTGCATTGTTTCTGAATACCTAATACCAGTTTCAGTGAATTTGCAGTGTATACCTAGAGTCAAATTTGGTTATGCTAATTGTCAACGATTTAGGTGATGATTTTTTCGTCAACAGCAAACTTGGTTCCTGGGGGTTTGGTTTGAAGGGAGAACAATCACTTCTGCCTGCAGATGAAGGTGTTCCACTGTGTTAGCCTCGTGTCAAAATGGGTCAACACAGTGTAGCCCATGGCCATAATTGCTACAAGAGTAGCATTTCTAAATGAAAGGTCCTGACAAAGAAAGAGGAATGAAATCCTGTTACAGAAGGCAGCTTTTCTTTGCTCACTCCCATTAAGTTGCCCAGCTCATCGAGGACAGACGTTCACTGCATGCACACATCTGGCCCAGCCTCTCTTCGTGTAACATCATTCATCATGTCCTGTCATGTTAGCCATGCTGCCCACATCCCCCAGCACGACACAGAAAACTTTCCTCTCAGCACCTTACATTTCACTCCCTCGTAGGCATCCTTTGTTCATTCTAACAACAAAATGGTGCCATTCAGGAGCTGTAGCAAGATAATTGGTAGTTTAAACAGCACGGTCCTCCGGTCACCAAGAGGTCTGTGAGTGCGTGGTCATGCTAGGATTGCTACAGTGTCATTCACTGCTCCAAAAAAATGCAAACTAATATTTTCGTGATTCTTTTTGTCTCTGTGATTTCAAGAATGCTTTGTAAGTATTCATTCTCTCCATGTATGTAGTAGGTGAAGCTGGGAAGTATTAAGTCTCTGTGGAATATGAGAGTAAAAAAAACATAATTATACTTGTCTCATTGATGCTATATAGATGTTGTGAACCCAGGTGGTCAAACCCACTGTTTCTGTTCTTTGAATGTAATTTCAGATTTTTCCACTTTGTACTTCAGCCCTGACAGCAAAGTAATACAGTATATTGCAAGTTTATGACTATTGAGACCAGAATCATGGAGATGGAGGTGTCCTGCTGGCCGTGAAATGGAAGGCTGCAAAAGCAATGCCTCCCAGGTATGACCTCCATGGAAGGAGCATGGACAGGACCATCAGGCAGCCCATGCCATTGAGAGGTTGGGCCACTCCTCAAAGGCTAATATTTTAACTTTTATTTTTATTGCATTTTGTCTATTGAAAACCTGTCTGAGGCTTCCATCACTTATACTTAGCTCATTATCAGTGAGGACAAGGGGAGAAGTTCCTTACTTGTGTACTTTAATACACAATCCAGTCAGTTCATGGAGAGAAGTTCCTTACTTGTGTACTTTAATACACAGTCCAATCAGTTCATGAATAGGTGGATTAGGGAAATGTGAGGTACTTGCAGTGTCCTAGTTCCTTTTTCCCCATTGTGGTTCTTGACGTTTTTGTTTGTTTGTTTTCTTCTATTTCTACACCTGTTTTTCAATTTCATCTTCTCCTACTGCCTCTCAAAGCCTGTTTTTTGCCTCTTGGCTTTATCCAGCACCCTTGCCCCTGCTGCTTTCTCTGCTGCTGGCTCTGGATGACTACATTAGACTGTCATTCTCCAAAACAAAAGTATGTTATTTTTTCCTCTTAATTTTCTCCATCACATCCCATTTGTCTCTTCAGTCATCTCAACTCTCTTATCTTATCAGGCTCAAAACCTTGGCACCATCATTAGGTATTTGCCAGTATCTATTCCACTACTCAGTATTATAGATAACCTTCTCCCAGTACATCTGTTTTCACCTCTTTCATCTTCTTCTCGCTGTTCAAACTGTGGAGTGACTCAGCTTTATGCAGTCTTTTCTTCACATGGCTCTTTTTGTATTTGTTTAATAAGGTTCACCTCAAAAAGTCATTTAAAATTTAGGCATGTAGACAGATAGACCAGTAGGTCTAGCACCCTGTGAATCACCTGGATCACTCTTGGAGTTGAACAAATAGCAATTAACTCAAAAATAATAAGCTGTTGAGATTTACACAGAACCAAACAGTTCTTCCAGCATTACACTGTAGACAAACAGAGCATTGTTTTTTTCATGAACACCAAACTAATCTACATATTTCAGAAGAAAAATTATTTGTTCAGGATCTATGTTCTTTCCCCAGTATTTGACATGCAACAATACTGTGTCACCATGCCTTGAATATCTTGCTGCTGGCCTGTGACACAGTCCACGAGGCACAACAGCTATGAAATGTGGATCCTTCTGAGACATTTCATGCTTGTCAGGTTGGCAACAGATTTGTGCTGGTGATGAGACTTGTCTGAGTTGCTGGGCATTGCAGGCCTGTTTCTGTTTACCTTGCCAGCCCATTTGCAGCCAGCTGTTCTCCAGCAGGAGACAATGTTAAAGCAAACACACACATGGAAATTGTCCATAATAATTAAAATCCCAAGGCAGCAAGTCCTTTAAACACGTGCTTAAATATGTTTAATCAGGTGACCAGTCTGAAGCTTCTTCTGAAATGTCTTCTACAGTTGTCCAACCTATTAAAATCTCCTCAAGGTGATAAAAAATTAATTACTTAGGTCTTCCATGCATATATCATCCAGTAATTCTCACCTGGCTTCAGAGTGGGCATTTTCCTGCAACTGTTTCAGAAGTTCTTTCGTATTTTTGATTCCTCTCCCCTGTTGATTCTTTGACAGTACTTCTGCTTGCCAAATTCTCAATTTGTTGATAATTTATCTTCTCACTGTTTACACCTTTTGTTATTTAACACTAGAAAGAGACTCTTCATTCATGTTAATAAAACCATTTAAATATGTCTTGTCTCTGCACCCAAAGATACTAAGGCTTATGTGCCTTATGGAAATAAATGTGCTTAATAATTGTGTTTGAACGTTATCATCTTAGTCGTTATCATTAGTACTTAGGAGATGGATTTCCCCATATTTTGGGTGCATGTATTACAAGATAAGGAGTTGTTCATATACAGAAATGGGAGTAGATATCTGTAGCAACTAGTAGTCTTGGAGGAAACCTATCAAACAAATAGATTATAAATCCAGATGTAATAAAAGGTCTTAAGAGACATGACTTATAAAGTAGACATAGCCAGTCATGGACTCCAACATTTTTCTGAGGGACAACCATTGTCAGACCATTTTCTGCTCCGTGTTTTTACAAATTCCCAATTTGGGTCTGCCAGGTGAAGTACTTTGGTAAAACAGTTGCCCCTGTGGAAGAGAAAAGCTCTGGTGGGTTATGAAGCTTCAAGGACATGGAACAAAAATGTCAGGTCTCCCCAAAAGGGTATCACTTGTCAGGGACACAAAAACAGAGGTTTGATGTACCTGGGCAAATCTGACCTGCCTGCAATACGAGCAGGCTCACGTGAGCTTTGCTGGAGCTTTTAGCTAGCAAAACCCTGAGCTCTGGGTAGTGTGTTTTCATCTTAAGCAGAGGTAAGAAAGACTGTCAGTAGTTTTAGACGTGGAATTGTCTAAGAGGAAGAGATTTAAGAGTCTAACCAGCCTTTACTGCAAAGCTTTTCTGGACATTACTGCTCTGGCTGAAAGTCTATCACAAACTTAAGGTAAAAAAGCAAATACAACCCTCATGACAAGTTTCTCCACCACATTTAATTCTTACTCAGCCTGCTACACAATATATACACTGAAAACAATCCTTCTCAGGATCTGAATATCAAAAACTTCCTCATCTAAAAGCTTGCCTCAGACAGCTGTATGCAAGCCAGAATGTCCTGCTTGGTCATTGGCTCCCATGCAAATAGAGAGAAGGTTAGCTGCTCCTTTTCCCTCCTAACAGACTCCCCAAACCTTCCACAGTGGTTTGAGGAAATACCAGAGCAGACATCTCAGCACCACGCCATGTGCATCTGGAAAAATAACCCATGTCACCAAAAAAAGGAAAGAAGTCTCCAGAATCATTACTGTCAAATGCCATTAACCTGCTATCAACAAAAAACTACACCACTGCATGACAACAAATCAGTGTTTCTGTGTATGATGATGCACAGTGGAGAGATCTGCTAATGATGTGTGGCCTAAATGTTGGGCTGCAAGAGCATCTGAAAAACTTGCTGGATGTTTCTGAGTGTCCCATCTCTACTACAGATGTTTCCCCTTGTGTAGTAGTGAGGTGCTGTGCATCTGAGATACCACAGCATTTGCAGTTTCTCAATCTCTTTTATGGGTGGTCTTAATCATTTGCAAGCACTATTCTTCCCCTCATGACTGGATGGCATGAGATACATTACTAGTGGTAGTTCATTGCTGCAGTAACTGTCAGAGGGCTTCAGCCTGCTGAAACATTGCTATCAGAAAAAAAAAAGGACAATAGTGTTCCAAATGCTTCCCTTGAGGGGCTGTAGCAGTGGTGCCACTGTGGCAGCGGAGCAAGAAAAGGTTGCTGGTTTCTGTGAGGAAGGTCCATTTGTCCCCCCTTCACCCCCAAAAAACCACACTGGGGATGGTGCACATTTCTGTAGCTTCACACTCTCCTGCTGCTCAGGGCACTGATCCCTCTTCCTGCCTAAAGGGAATCTCAAAGAGGAATGTGGGGCAAATCCCCAGAACAAAGAGCTGAACAGCTAAGAAACTAAATTTCAATGTTGTGGAGGATATCCCCCCAAAAAAATCATGAAAATTAAATTCTAGAATTAGGAACTCTTAGCCAGCACTTTTAGACATCATGGATGCTTATTATCATGTCTACATTGTAGAGTTTTTGATAATCTATGATGTAATGTAGATATAGTCACAGAGACTTTACCTGCCTGCATTTATCATTCTGGAAAGATCATGTCTATTAATCATAAGTAAGAGCACAGCCTATTGTGTCCCTGACAATTAGAGCTCTCTGCCAAAAGAGCAGACACAAATGCCAAGATGAACAAAATGTAAGGGCTCTTTACAGGGTTTGGGTTGTTTTGTTGGTTTTTTTTTTTCAGAAAACCTTGTACATGCTCTAAGCAGGGTCTTGAATTTTTTGCTGTTCTGTAAGTGAATCTTCAGCAGGGAAGGGAGGGCAAATACCTGTTTCTAGCCACCACAAAGATCTGTTGGAACTTTAAATTGGGTTGGAGGGTTTCCTCATCTTTGAGAGCTGTACTAGAGAGAACTCACAAAACACGGGTTTGAATATACAGGAGCTGACCTGACACCCCAGCACTAAGCACATGCAAGTTCTCTGCATTCAGAGGCAAGGGGAATGACTTGAACGAGGGCAAGAAACCTTTTCTGAACCCCTAAGGCTTATCAAAAATTTGTAAAAGTTAGCTGCTGTGTGCTGGGATAAGACAAAATCACTTTATTTAAAAAAAAAAGAAAAAGATAAAAAAAGATTAAAAAAAGACAACCTTTGTGGGGAAAAAAACCCACCATTGTAAAATGTGAGTAGAAAGGAGAAACCATAGCAGAAAAAGCAAAAGGAACAAATAAATTGATAAACAGATCATAGATCCATGGTTCTGCACGCCATGATATGAACTGTTTGAGTGGACTGGGGACAGCAGCCACTTCCAGGCAGGTCTCACCTGTTCTGAGTCTGTTACCCTTCTTCTAGGCTGGACCAAGTCTACCTATTCTCTTTTACCCATGTTTGAAACTACAAAACACAGCTAAGAAACTTTTCCTGACAAAGGAAACTTGAAACTTTCCTTTGAAAATCTCTCATTTTGACAAATAAGCATGAACAAATTATCTAATCAGAAAGACCCCAGCTATTGAAAACAATCTACCCATTTATGCCTGAGCAAGATCAAACCTGTCAGTATTTGGTTGTGCATTTCACAATTTAAACTTCACTTTGCCTAGATAAATAGTACTACAAACCAGCATTTTCACCAAGGTTTTTTTTGTCAGAACTTCACATGGCTTTGCTACCTTCCCAAGTATTAAGCTAATTTTAAAAAAAGAACAGATTTTTTCTAAACTTAATTTTACTTATCCCTTGTGTTGGATACACTTGTAAACTCATGAGGGCAGATCTCTAGTCTTCATTCGTGAAGCATCTAGTACGTAGGACTGTAAAGCATTGATGCAGGGACTCAGAAAACTGCTCTTGGTTTTTGTGGTTCCCAGTAAAAGGGGTCCAGGTCACAACTGTCTTTTTCCTGGCTGGGGCAGCTGATGGTATGTGCTGGGAGCTGGCACCCAGGAACCCTGAGGCAGCTTTAGAGTACTCAGGGCTCCCTTTAGAGCGATACCCTGCAGTTTCCCTTCTGTAAAGGTGACGGTAAAGGAGAAGCTGGGGGAAGAAACCCCGAGCACGTCTGGGTCTTGACCTGCAGGAGGCTCAGAGCAGCCACTCCCAGCGCTGGGTGCGCATTCCAGGCCTACCCTGGGTCTCCTTTGTCGGATATGGTCTAAGGGGCTGCTTCAGTGCAAATAATAATTTATGACAACAGCACATACACCTATAAGAATAGGTTCATAATAATTAATATATGCTTTCAAGGTGATTCTGTGGCCATAACAGCACTTTAATTTGTTTCTAAATTTCCCCAAAGAAATTACCTGCTATAGGAGAAATCCAAAGCAGTGTTTCTCAAGCCCTAGCAAAACATACAATTCTGCAAACAAGACAAAAATTGCTCCAATTTTTTTTTTATAAACTGATTTGTAATTTATTTCTGCCAGCATTCTGTACTCTAAGTGAGCTTGCTGCTGGATGACCACAGACAGGGAGACATTTTGAGACTATTTGTTTTTTTGAGTTTTGCACGTGTGAAAATAAACGTTTATTCTTTGTTGCTATATATCTCCCCGGTATTTATTTTCAAATCAGCTGGGTTCTCTGCAGAAAACAGAACTCTCCTTTTCTTTCCATTTTATAGAAGAGTGTATTTATATTTTAATTCAGGAAGGTTGACATCTGGAAAGAGTAGAAGTTCTAGGAGGAATGTTGCATCATGTCATTGGGGTAATTGTGTATATTGTAGCACTAGTCCAGGCACCAGAAATATGAGTGTTGGCTTGCTTGTGAATAGAGAAGTCTTTGGCATTCTGGGTTCTGATACAAGTTCTTCTCAAAAACATTAGTCTTGCACACACTATTTTCCCAGTTAAAAATCCATCCTCTGCTCCTGCGCCTGCTTTTACTGCAACACTCCTTTGGAGTGAATCCACTAGCCAGTGCAGTGGTATGAAGGAGGAATTCAGCTCTGTGGCCCTTGTTACTTGGGGGAGGGACAAGCAGTAGCAAGAGAGACCCCAAGTCATGCAGGGAAAGCTCTCCCTGGACACCATCCTGCTGAGGGAGGAGCCGGGTGCTCTGGCAGAAGGGAAAGAGGTGTTCCTATTTAGTTAAAATGGTAAGTAGCAGCATTATTACAGCAATGCAGACATTAGTTTTCTTCCATAAAGATAAATATTTTGCCCTGCATTTTTAGTTTACCCTTGTATACCAGATTTTATCTCACCAACAAAACCCTGTCATCCCATGAACCAGATCCTGACCAGTCTCAGTATCCCATCAGAACTCTTAAGAAGCTTCTGATATTCATGAAAATTATGGGTTTTATAAGATAATGGTATTTTTTTCATTATTAGGTATCATAAGATGGGTAATTTTAAACTGTTGGATTTGGAATGAAATTTCTCCCTTCTGACCATTCAGAAGAAATGAAAGGTAAACTGAAAAGTTGATTTTAGCTGCAGCTTATGGATCATTCATAAGATCTAGTCCTCTTTTTTTTTTAATATAGATAATTTACCTTTAAATAAATAATTCTTATATCCAACTGAGCCCTAAATAATCCAGAGCTTTGAAAATGTCCTTTGAAAGAGAAGGATTTCTCTACATCTGAGAAATGCTTTCAAAAATGTCAAGAGTAACAATGAAATCTCTGGAAAAGGCAAACAAGTGAAAATTTGTTGGAAGAAATAAATAGGGGTTCACAGTTGCTTTCTGGGACTGGGATTGTTTGGGGTCTTGTAAACAGAGCACAGCTCTCTGTCGCTGAGATGAATTGATGTCACCTCAGCAGAGGCTGAAACCCGTTAGCAGCTCACATCTGTTAGGAGGCCTGTGCAAAGTGAGCTGTCAGTGTTGATGCAGCCTTTAGCCAATAAGGGTTATCATATGTGTGGCATCCTTCATTGTGTTACACAGGGATTTAGGAACCAATGTGGCTTAACCTGAGTCACATAGTGGGCACAGGAAAGGCAAAGTCAGATGTGGTCTGTGGCTAATCAAAAGGCTCTGAAATTCCTCTAGAGATAGAGCAGATTTGTGTCTGAAAAAGTGTATTAACATTTTTATTAAAATATTCTTTCAGTCTCATGTTCAGGGACATGTCCACTTGCACAGGCAGATGTGCAACTAAAACATCTGAAAATGCAGCAATAAAATGTCTAGGAATGTGGATTAGTATATATATAAAGACCTCGATTTAAGCATTTTCCCCTGCATATTTCTGCACCCTGTGATTTTACTCACACTCCTAAAACTAGGCTGAATTGGAAGCCAAAAGGTACCACCCACACAAGCCTTTCTCCACTCAGCATTAGAGACACCAGGAACAAAAGGTAACCCACTCTTCCGAAGACAAAACCTGTTAAATTACATACATGCAACCAGGGCATGTGGAAAGCCAAGCACTGTACTGTGCTCTGGTATATGCTGCAGCTTTGTGAATTTGGCCCATCCTGTCACGATAAGGAATGAAAATACTTTAGAGCCAAGTTAAAGGGATGAATTGCAGATTGAAAGTCCTTGGGTTGTTGATGCTCCTTAGGCCAGATGAAACAAATAATAGAGCTCAATGGAATGGAAATCTCCATAGTCTGCCATACATTGAATTTGTTTACGGTTCACTTGGCACAATTTTTTTTTTCTACTTTGGCACTAAATAGACTTTTAAACTGAAAGTTAATTTTTATATTAAAAAAGCTCTGGCTATAAGAAATGGAAAAATTAACAGCAATGAGCACTTTCACACGGGAGAAAATGATTCATTAACTGCTCTTTCGCCATTGTAGAAGAGCCCATTGTTGGCTGGTCCTCAGAGAGTCCAAGGATGCTTATAATACAAGCAACATTTAGAAAAACTTCATTGCACAGAGAAAATTCCAGGCTTCAATTTTCTTCTTCAGAGAGTTCAGTAGTTGCTTTATTCTCTGTATGTGTGTGTGTTTATAGACAAAATTAGGTTCCAGCAAAGGGAAAGTGCATTTATGCAAAAAGCAATTCATCAACCACTTCTGTGCTCAGAATTCACTGAGGTAATTTAGATACTTTAATGGCAAGGTAGTTTAGTTAAGGTATGCAATAAATATTTCCCCCAACCCCTCCAAACAGTTAGAGTAATGGAAAATGTGCTCTCTAAATGAATCTTTTCAGTAAAGTAATTCTCGTTTTAATTATTTATCAGTTAGAAAATATGAAATATAATGACATAGCAAACTTCTCTGGAACCTCTTTTCGTGTTACATTAGCTGGAGTTTTATGCTGGCTGTAACTAAAAGGCTAACATAATGCAGTATGTGGCGCTAATCTGTTTCTCGTAATATTAAATATGCAGCAAGCACCTACTACAGTGAGGAGACCCTTTGGATCTATTGCAATATTTTCACCGTGGCCTTGACCTTAGTGATGTCAGGCATATATTACATCTCCACTTAATTTACTATTGACATCATGGATTAAATTTGTTGTTTCAGCTAATGCAACAGAGCAAGCAAGGTAGATTGTGAAACAAAGCCAGCTGCTGAAATACGAGGGTTGTCAAGTATAAATTTACAAAAGATATTCAGACTGAGCACAGAAGACAAAAATAAATGGACAGAGAAGCTGTTTTTGACAGACTGCAAAGGGCTAGAGACTTAAACTTGAGCATTGTAAATCCAAATGTCACAAAACACTGCTACAGAATGTGAGACATGTCTATTTCTCAGGAATATAAATGGTGATATGAAACCAAACTTTCAAGATGCTGTGCATTTTTGAAAAGTCTATCACTATCTCCTGATAAGAAACTTAGTGATCTTTTCCTCTTAGCTTTAAAAGAAGGAAATTCATCATTTAAATTCAGTGACCAACATAACAACTGTATTTGGGGCAGGTAGATTATAAAAATAGCAAAAAAAGTAAGCTTTGTATAGCTTTCTGGATTGCTAGAAAAATATATTAGACTGGTTAATATGTTCTCTTGGTGAAATGTAGTCAATCACACCTAATTAATTCTTATTTGGCATTAATATGGATAGATGATGGGCTTCAGCTGTTATGTGTCTGTGGAAGAACAGCACTATATAAAAATAAAATATTTTTTTTTCATATATGTTATGTCACATAACTCAGGATTGGTTCTCTTGCCAAGGATTTACTGTGGTTTCTAGGGTGCCATACTACCTGACCACCTGCAGAAAGGACTCAATAAAGCAAGACATACATGGAGCGAGGTGGGCAGCAGTGCTCGTGTAGGCCTGCAGCTGAGGCTGGGGAGCATCCTGCAATGGCTTCATCTTCCAAATTCTCAAATCATGAAGCCAGTAACTGAGGCTAAAAAAAGAGGCACAGCATGTTGCTCAAAGTTTCCACCTTGAAGACTTTCATCTCCATGTTTGACTCAGCGACAAGCATGGTCTTTCTTATTTCTTTACAGCTTGAGGGAATAAGTATAACCTGTGGAAATTAAACCCTGACTCCATGACCTAAATAAGTTGTCAGCACAGATTTAAGAGGAACATATAATAGCCACAGGACCATCAATGAAACAACTGTGGGTTCTACAAAATAACAGAGGGCACTGTTTTGGAATACACACAGAGATGAGAAAGATACCTTTCTGTGTGACATTTGGAACACCTCCAAACAGCTGCATTTTGTGGAACCCTTTCCTCCAGTGCAAATCCAGTTGTGGCCTGAGTGATGGGGTGGCTACCTCTATCATCTCTTCTACCACAGGAGGTGAAATAATGGCTAGAAAAAGCAGGCTTTGTTTCAGAGGAGCACATGGTTTTTTGTTGGGGTTTTTCACTACTCTAAAGTCCTAATTTTAAATAAAAATTGGAATGGGGTAAAACAAGGTTTTGACACATGACTAAAAGCAGTGTTAAGACGAATGGTCTATAGCTTTATCCTGTTGTGTCAAGGATGCTGTGGAAGATGATCAATGTAGGCCAGACACAGAGAGATTCCACGCTCCACTCACTGCAAACACCTCTCTGGAGCAGCTCAGATACACAGTGCTGCAAGAGGTAGGAGCAACAGCATGCCACATGAGCTTAGCATTAATTTTGATTCATTTTGCAGGTCAAGCATGAAATGCCTTTTGTAGTGCTCTCTGGTGCTAAACAATTTACACCAGTTTAGAATTTTCCAATCTTAGCATCAATTATTTGTGACAATTTCAGATAGCTATCTAATTTGGCAATGCTGTATTCATACCTAGGACTTCATTCCCTATGTATTGATTTCCTCTAAGCTCTGCTTTTTTGGGAAAACCTTTTACACTTGATACACCTGGCTAGCAGATGTGGCTTAGCTATTATACGTGATGCGATTAATCTGGAAGGCTGGCGTCACAGGACTTTCTGTGATGCTGTGGCAGCATTATTGTGATTCATTATTGTCACTTCCTCAGCAAGTTGTAATTGGCAGTGCTATATTGTTTCTGAAAAAAATTAGTCACTGTGGTGGTAGGAAAAAGAATGGCATATTTTCTTTTCTGAGGAAAACAAAGGTTATCCTTGTTTACACATCTAATGTATATGTAAAATGAACAAGCTCCATTTTTAATTTACCTCTTCTACCTCATTGCAAAGCCTAGGTATTAGAGGACAGTGTTGAGATGCATTCACCAGACAAAAAGTGTTTCCTATTATTAATGGCTGGAGGAGCTCTCTGTGTAATCAAAGGGCACAGCTGCAGTGATATACGGCCAGTGACAAACGGAGAGATCTTTCCTTCTCGCTGCTACAAGCTTACCAGCTTGCAGCCAGCAACTTCCAGCGCTGTATATCTGCAAGATAAATAGCATAAGATATGAATATACGCAGTGCTTACAGTCTTGAGAAGTATTGTTATATCCCCCACATACAATCATTCTAAATATGACTCGAGTGCATTTTTCACAATTTCAGAGCTTCTCTTGCTGTTTGTAAATAGATACAGTGTCTGAGCAGAGATGTAAAACCCTCTAACAATGCTGCTTTCGGAGGTCTGATTTGGAAGCAGGCATAGTACAGCTGATGGTGTCAGAAAAGCAGCTTTCATGAGATTCATAGCTCTCTTTTGCAGTGAGAAGCAGCTCTGAACTTTTCTGTGAAAGAAATTAGCTAAAGAATGTACAAGAAATCACTTTTTTTTTCTTACACCCCTATGCCAAAGCAATCTAAGGGAAGAACTCATTCTCTTCAATAAAAATAGGGAGCAACTGCCAGTAAAAAGTGAAGCAAACAAGGGTGCTTGGTAAATAAAAAATTATGTGCCCTTTTGCCTCATCTGACTTTGTTGCTGTTGGTATAAGTGGGTCCAGATTTCCACAAACATGAAACTAAAGCTGTCAGGGGGAAGGGCCAGCCCTTCCATGTACTCAGTGGCAGGAAGGTGTCCCCACGCACACAGACCCACGTGCAGGCACACAGGCACACGCACACACGGAGGAAGTCGGTGCCGCTCCGCGACCTTTCCGTGAACTTTCTAGGAGATGCAAAGATCAGTCAAGAAGCCAAAGGTCGGCATTCATGCAGGTCACAAGCAAAAATCAGATTTAACCAGTCACTGGAAGAGTGTTTCTGGCCCTTGAGTCATCTCAGTAAAATACTAATAAATGCATTTTTTATAGTGAAAAATTGACTCAGTCAGTGTTTAATGTCTCAGCATGGCTCAGTCTTGCTGCACTCATTTGACAACTTGTTAGAAGCTATGTTCACTTTTCCCCTGTAATATATCTATGCAGGAGAATGATGGAGTTAATATGAAGGAAGTGGCACAATGTGAGAAGAATCTGGGAATTCAGAGTGAACAGTGCTACTGCTGGTGTTTGTGAGACACAAAAGTATGAGCTGAAGAAAGGAAATTACATGTTGATTGCCTATGAAGAAAAACATTGAGTTAAAAGCAAGGCAACAGTAAAGGAAGTCTGCAATTTCAGTTGTAATTGACTTGTCCAGCCTCTTGCACAGTACTTGGTATCAGATTATACCACAGTAGTATCTTTGTTTAAATCAGAGTTTAAAAAAAAGAATCAGAATGAAATATACAAGTAATATAATCCTACTTTCAGCAGGTCAGAAGTGAAAACAAATGTGGTGATTTTGCTTCTGCTGTAGCCTGAGGTGGACGTTTGCCCAAGTGACAGCATATGAGATACATTTTAGCACAAAACTCCCATTGACTTCAACAAGACCCTGATCAAACCCAGACACAGCAAGTACTGTATCATAGAAGAAGCACAAACCTCTAACTATATGAGTGTCTTTACTACAGCAGGCTGGGAGGATCTTGTTCTAAGAAATGCGTTATTAGGAACATTATGTTGTTTCCCCTTGCCTTTGCTTTCCTCACTGCACAGTCCAATAAACTAATGCAAACAGTTACGTTCCACTTAGAAAAAATGATGAGTGAAACTCAAGAATTAGAGATGTGAAATTTTGATTATGGATTGGAAAGGATACCTTTTGGTTTTAACAGTGAACTTTAATAATGGCAAGTGGCTCATCAATACACTTCTATCTAACATATTATGAAATTTCTCAATATATTCTTCAACTAAGAAAGTTTTCCAAGTAAAAAAATTAAAAAACATAAAATGTTTTGCCCATGGTAACTTATTGGTGACTTCAATTATTTCTCATGCTAGTTCTTTTTTTGAGTCATCTGGATTATTTTGACCACTTCCCCACATCTTTTAACTCCTAAAACAAATGGTCTTTCGTCAATAATTGCTCACTCTGGGGCTGGTTTTACTGTGATTTCTTTTGTAAACTAAACGAAAAAAAACCAAAAGGAAACAAAACAAAAGAAGATAAAAAGATCTGAGTTTGTTCTCCAGTTTTTGCAGTAGAATATGAGTGAAAATGTTTCTGCATGAACCAAACACTGCAGCACTTCCTGCCCAGTCACTGAACTGAAGTTCTTTTCAGAACAGGGTCAGGAGCCATCAGGAGCACTGAGGGTGCTTTGTGCCTGCTCGAGCAGTGGCAAGGCAGCTCCTCATGTCTGGGAGCTGGTGTGTACAGACTCCCACCTGGACCAGCGCTGGGCAGAAGCTTCCAGCTTCTCTGTGAAAGGGGTCTGGGGAGTGTGGACTGGGTGGTTATTCCAGATAAGTCTTGGGCTGGGATGGTAAAGCAAGGCATAAATTAGACAAGTTCAGGGCAGGCAGTATTTAATATACATAATACAGGGAGGGCTTACAGCCAGGGCTACTCTTCTGTCTCCATTGCAGAGCAGAATAATGGAAAATCTGATCTTTTAATCTTTCTGCAATATTTTAACTCCTTTTAAAATCCTTCTAATGATAGCATTTACTTCATACTTGCGCCAGCACTTCTGTGTGTGGGAGTGCTCATAGATCCTGAAGTGGCTGTGGAGCCTCTTCTTGTCCCATCAGCCAGCAGAGAAATATTACCCAGCAGCAAATAAATGGTACTGGCCAACTTTTAGTTGGGTATGAAGATGTCTTGCCAGGGAACACTCTGATCTGCATACACTGACTTTTTTAAAAAGCTGGAAGAGTCTGAGGGGACTATAAAAGAAGCTAAGGTCATGCTAATGTTTTAGAATCATAAACGTGATGACTAATAGACATTCAACCTATTAAGCCAAAAAGAGCCATCATCCCAGTCTTAGAAGCTTAACAGTGGAGACAATCAGTACATAATTAAATGACGGCAGCAGAACATTCATCTTGGCACATTTTCAGGGAAGTTAAGTCTTGTCAGACAAGTCTGGTCTTCGTTTTTTTGATGAAATAGCAAGTTCTGGTGATAAAGTTAAAAACCCCAACAAAGCTACATACTCCCACTGAATGGACTAAACCAAACAGAGAGATGATATTGAGTTACTGGGAACTGAAAGTCACCATCCTCAGTTGAGTGGCCCTTGTTCCACTCCTATTCCACAGATGAGGGTAACAGCAAGGCAGGGGCAGGGACACACCACCCATACAGGAACAGAGGCAGTCCAGCAATAGTAACAACGGTCAGCCAAAATCCATGCATCCCAGACAAGGCTGGTCTGAGGTCAAGCAAAGAATTCAGGTCAGCAAGGCCAGAGGAGGCTCAGCATAGCAGGAGGCTGGCACAGGCACACCTAAAATGTAACTTCAGCATGGACAAAGAGCAAAAGCCTGACCTTAAATGCAGCTTCCAAAACAGTGGACAGAAGCCTTGCAACAAGGCTTTCTCCAGCTCTTTCTTATGCAGCTCTTTCTCACAGTTTAGCTGCTTTCATGGCAGCTCGATACAGGGTTCCACAACTGGAATTAGAGCATGGCATCAGAGCAGCCCTGAAGTGCAGCAGCCAAAGCCATGAGAAGAGCCTGCAGAGCAACTGAGGGCTCATCTGGAGTTTGGAAATAATGGTAGCTAAACAAAGGAACACAGACTTTCAGTACAATATGCAGAGGAGGATGTGAAGATACACAGCCTTAACTGTATTTCAGAAGGGCTTATCATATCTGCAAACAGCATTAGTGAAAATGCTTGTGGGAATATTGGATTGGTTCTTGAAGTACATTATGAAACTAGAAAAAGATTTAAAAAAACCCCAACATACAAAGGAAAAAAGAGTCAGGAAAATATGCCTTAATCTGTTAAGGTTATCCAAGAAGGAGTTAAAAAGTGACTTAATCAAAGTCTGCAGGTATCTACATAAGGAAGAGATTTCTGATAACAAATAGCTATTTAGTCTAACAGAAAAAGGCACAATAAGATCCAATGGTTGGAAGCTGCTGTACTTTCTCTAGCATGGGCCATTAATCACTGGAACAACCTAACACAGGATGTGGTAGATCATTTGAAGTCTTTAAATCAGGACTGCACCTTTAAAAAAGAAATTCCTTCTCTCAAACAGAAAATCTGCATCTGATGCAGAAACTGAATTGCACAAGGATTGATGCAAAAATCCTTAAAATCTATTAAATTAAGGAAAAACAGTTCAGTGGAAAAATACTAAAGACACATAAGTGGGTTGTTATAGGGAAGCATAAGAGATTCCTGTGCCTTTGTCACTAAAACTCAGCTATTTACAAGAATAAACTTATGGAAAAGAAGCAGAGAGAGGAAAGGAAAAAGATATTCTTTCTAAAATATATGTCTTCTGTCCTTTAAACACAGTGTGAAAAAGACACAGTTTTTCCTTGAAGTTCATCTGGTGGAGTTCTGACTGCACATGGTGACGGGCTCACCAGTTGTTATTTATGAAGCATGGATTCTTGGGCATGGTTAAAATATACCAGTTGTCCTTCTTTGAGTTAAATCCCACTCTTTTGAGGTGAATTTAATCACCTGAAAGAGATCTGTAAAACAGAACCATTTTTAGTTTCCTACAGAGAAAAAAGGAAGACACCAGCCTGTGGGGTAGAATACAGCTCTTATGTCAAAAAGAGCCAACGCATAGGGTGCAATTCCACAGCTATACTTTAGAGTTCAGACCAGCTAAGTTTATGGTCAGGGAGTGGAGGGACAGGACTATATGAGAATATTTGCTACCTGTTATAGTTAATAGCACTAAACATTTATGTCATTCTAGTGCTCTGCTTTGATGGGAATGTCTTTGTGCTGAGAGTTGCACAAACAGAAACAAAAAGGCCAGGGACCAGACAATCCATGCACTGGAAGAGTGCTGCAGCCCAAAGCCTCTAGCAGCCTGCACAGAAAACTTGAACTGGTCTTTCAGAGCTGCTGCCATGACAGAAAAAGGGTTCTCATTCCCTACCTGCTCTGAGCCTGCATGAAAAATCTTTCTCTGAGATTTTAAATATATTTCAACCTCTGCTATGCAAACACCTGCTGGATTAAAGTGTATGTTCCAAGTTCACTGGGCTTTTCATAATCAGAGAGTAACAGTAAAGAGCTGGATACAGAGATTATGCTGGCTTTTGTCCACCTGTCCTTTGGGATCCAGCAGTTATGTCCCTAACCCTTCTGTGACCTAAGCATATGTAATACATGTAGCATGGCTCAAGATGGCGCATGAGGAAATGAAAATGAGTAGGGATATACCTGCTAATTTTTTATCGACATGCCAGTGCACATGGCACACAGCTGCATGCACAGGCTGCACGTGTGTGCATGCAGCATGTGGACACCATCCCCCCCACTGGAATATGACAGATTTCTAATTAAAACTGGGGCCTCTGTGGAGTAAGCGGTTCATGCCTGTACTATCCCTGGACAACGACTACAGTACAATTAAAAATTGGTTGCAACAATTCAACAGAGTTCCTACTGTCAAGTCCTTAAATTCATTAGCCTTTTCACATACTTTGCCATTTACATTGTTAGATCACTTCTTCTCTTTCCATAAACTTAGAAAAACAGACAATTAGTTAAGAAAATTTCTATGGCATTTCTCCCCACACAAGTCAATTTTAGTCTTCCTTTTTCTAAAGCCTGCTGTTGGGCTGAGCAGCATTTTTACACTTGGGGGGTCTGTGTTTTAGTGATGGTAGCCAGATGAGGCTGCTTCGGGATGACACCAAGTACCATCTCCACAGAGGCTGAGCATTTCTGAATTACCCCCCAAGTGCTGCTGGCTAGAGGAGCCAGGGAGAAGGCAAGAGGCTTAGCTTCTGTTCAGCATATCACAGCACCAATCTGTCAGTCAGCACAGCCCAGGTTCCACGTGGAAACCTCCATGGGCTTTGAATCAAGCCTTATGTGTTATAGCACTTTGGGCCTGTGTGTGTCCGTGTGTGGTTTCTGGATGTATGTTTTAATTTTGTTTTGGAAATACCAAGTATGCCCTTTGAGACCATTAGAAATTAAGTTTATACAGACATGGTAAAAGACCACTGTAGGCAAGGATAATGAAATATGAAATTATTATGAAAGACATAACAATAGGTTTAAAATAGGAAGTGCTGAGTTTTTCAAATTCATCAAGAATTATTATTTTTCTCTTCCATTTTCTGAGCACCTGTGAATATATAGGGTCCTAATTTGAGAATTGGAATAAACTGGGTTTGTTTATGAACAAGAAATATAAACCTATCTATCAGACTCATCAGTACATGGGCCAAATTGTAAATTACCATCTCACTCTTGGCTTTAAGAGAACTGTGACACTTTCTTCATGTGAAGATGTGCCCCTTATTTTTGAATCAGGAAAGCTAAGAGTTGCTTCTGGCAAGGGCAACTCTAAAAGGAATCATTCCCAATGCAACCTGTCCTTGAAATAAAGCTCCCTCTCATCTGCATTCACTGTGTCATCTGACATGGGCTTCAAATATAAAATTTTCATTGTTTATATATGACATTGTTGGGATGGGAAAAAAATATTAGCAACATGATTCCTAACAGAATCTGCATGAAGTTGTCACACATTTGACTTCCTGCTAGACATAAATCCATTATCTTACGAACTGTATTTCTCACATGACATTCCTACTAAGCAGCTGCAGTTGATAAAAGCTATTCTGCATAATTTGCTTTGAAGTATCTTTGAGATAGGATTAACCAGATGTACTCTTTTTGTTCTCTCCCTCTTTCCCTCTGTCTCTCTTGCTGGTGGTGGTGGTGGTGTTGTCCTCATCATGGTCCTGTTCCTACAGAAAGGCTTGTGGACTACAGATACCCATGTGATATCTGTACACCTTATGAGCAGATGTGTTTGTATCTCATCCTGAACATGTTTAAACCTTAATGTTTGGACTACTAGAAAAAACAGAGAAATCTGGAACTGCTAAAATCACACAGTAAAAAGCCACTGTAGTTAGCCAGGACAACAGAGCTTGACAATACATCTGATTTACCAACAAATGACTGTTTTATCTTTCCATCAACTTGCTTTTAAGTTTACATTGTTTTTCAAACATGTTTTCATTAGCAAGAAAACTTTTGCATTGTCTGAAAAAAAAGAGGATAGTTTATTTTTGTATTGAGTGACAACATCTCTGACTCTGAGACACTGAATTGTTTTGGAGCTCCTTCCAAGAGGTTGTTTTGTTGTGTAGAGAACCACATCTTTGCCCACTTATTTTCTGCATCACTTGTCATACACAATGCAAAGGAAGTAACTATGAAAATGCAAATTAATATCCTCGCCTAAGTAGTGCTAATATGATAGCATGCTGTACATCTGAATGGCTCAGAAAATTAATGGGCACCATTCTGAACTGTGGAAACATGAGCCATGGTGAGAAAGTTAGAATTCAGATTTACTGCTTCTTCCTTCTCATCTTTAATCCTTGAATCAAAGAAAGAAACATTTAAAGGATGCAAGTTTAAGTACCTTAATCTCATCAGCTTGGGCTTAACTTTTTGTTCTTTTGTGTTCAAATGAAGCACCTCATCAAAATTAGATTAAGATGATAAATAAAATCAAGGTCAACTTTTTATTACCTTTTGCTTTTTACCTCCCCTCTGTTTAAACTCATTGGCTTTGAAATCTCCTGGCTGCAGCCGCTGAGTGTTTAGAGGCAATACTGCAGACTTTTAGGTTTTATGGATTCTACAAGAACAATATAACATGATACTGACAATCATAAACAGATACTAAGTTGTTTCAGTTTGGAAACAATTGCAGCCATATAACCCTTGGTGGGCTCTTTTATATGAAGTTTTATTTTTCTCTGTACAATGGCTAACATGGGAACTATCCTCAGCCCAATAGAGCAGCTTGTATTTGCTCAGGAAATGGTTAAGTTACAGGAGGTCACCCCTGTTACTTCATGGAAATGCTTTGATTTTTCTTCCATACTAAAACAGTTAGAGTCATTTGTTTTACTAACAACTCCCCTCAGAGCAGAACCTCAATACTATCTTAAAGCAAAATTAACTTCACACATGACTTTGTCAAGAAGCTTATTTTCATCTCAGGAGAGTTCAAATTTCATGAAATTGGAACACAATGTAATTAGGAGGACAGATTTTGGAAATGTTATTTCCATTCTTTTTTCTGCCCATATTGCCCGCTCACCCATGGATTTTTTGGGCAACATAAATGCAACACTTTCCTAAGTGCATAAAATGCCTGTACTTGACCAGGTTACCCATCACAGCCATTGCCAAGAGGGCACTGGGCAAAATACAAGTGTTGCCTCCAACCTGCATTCTGACTTGTTTAAAGCCTAACCTCAAGGACATGTCCACAGCAGCCACACTAAAAAGGCATTTTTTGAAAGCTTCTGATAATTCATAAAATATTTGGCATATCTAAGAATAGGGAATAATTCTGGACTGGCTCATCATTATCAAAATGGGGAAAATGTAGCTGCAGCCTCCCAGACTGATTGATAAGGCAGCTTAAAGATACAAACAGGAGTAGATGGACAGCAATCATGAGGTTTGTATGTGCCTTACTCCACCCTTCTCTGAGGAGTCGTATGAACATGAAGCTTTTTACCGTAAGGAAAAAAAAAACAACAACAAAACGAAACAAACGAACAAAAAATTATTGCACTTTAATAGTGATAAATCTCGTTTGTCTAGCACATCCAGATCAGTTGAGAACACTTTCTGGACTTGAAATAGAGAAAAGTGAAAGATTTCTTTTTGTTAGAATTTCAAAGCACTTCGCATTCACCACAAACCGCCTGCAAACAGTAAAGTTCAGAATACCAGCTCGTATCAACTCATTAACCTTTTAGGACTCAATCAAAGCAGTGTTGTGTGACATTAATGAATGCTTTAATGTGGTATATAAAAGCTAACAAACATGGAAACTGGCAATGATTCATCAAATTTAATATTCCATCAAACATTTAATTTTGAAGACTGACACTTTTTAAAAAAAAATTTAATAGAATACAAGTTCAGAGGAGTGTCTTTAATGAAAGTCATTCCCCTCTTTTTAGGACTTTTTCAAATTGCATTTAGATACCCAACAAAAGGAAGAAAAGTGCATAAAAAAACTGAAACAGTTATGCGACCTTCTAAATAACATTTGAACATATTTTATGGAATCTGTTGTGAAGAGTGAAGGAAGTTGTCCATATAAATACACTTGCAGTTTAGGTCACACATTGTCTGCAGTCATTGCTAGGAGGCAAAAGCCCTGTTGTAAAACAGCTGGGCTTCTTGGCTTGGGGCAAAGGCAAATTCCACAGCCAGAAACCTAATTAGACACTCTTGGAATTCACAGCACCCTTTCACGCTATGACCTTTTCCTTTCTGTCTTCCCCTCACTTCTCTACAGCTCAGCCCCATATGTCCTCCTTCCCCCTGCCCCCATGAACATTTGATCCTCTACTTACTAAATATGTTGCTTTTTATTGCATAAATACTGTCTACTGGCCAAATTCAATCCTGCTAGTAATAAGACCAACTTGGAAGTCAACAAGTTTATGTCATTGACAAATTTGTCCCTGTGATCCATTTAACTTGTAAGAAACTCTAAGCTTACCAGTCCTCTAAAAACTTCCAAAAACATGGGCTGCAGAGAAGTGATGTCAAAGAAACAGCTTTATTTGTCTTGGAAAACTTCAGAAGTCCCCAAAGGATCCCCATCTCATCCCGAAAAGAAAAACAAAATAGTCTGACTTTTTAAAAAACCCACTAATGCATGGTCTAACCGTGTCCCATTGCCAGGATACCCATCTGACTGCAGAAAGCCCAGGTTCAAATTCCTGGAGGGACTTGACCCTGGGTCTTCCACATGTGGCAGTTGGATACACCAGCTCCTAGCCTCACACTTCTTTTTGGACTAAAGTAGCAATTCTGTTCTGAACTTGGTTTTTTTCACTGGAAGATTTTGCATATTCACAAAGCATTTTCCATACTGACAGATAGGTGTTTTTCAATGAACAGTGTCTCACCACAAATCTTCTGACCTCCTATATCCTCAGACAAACACATTCAAATCTTTTCTAAAAGGATTATATACTTTAATTTAAATGATATTTGTGTCAAGGGGAAATAATACCCAAAAACTCATAGATACAAGAATCGAGGTGTATAACAAAACAAATGCACAACTGATAGAAATGAAAGGCTATTATATGCCACTGAAGATGTATAATTTACAGTGAGGCTATTATATATAATTTTCTTAAATTGTTTTTATAACATAAGTTGCAATCTTATCCAAACTCATTTCCAGCCAAAGCGCATGTTCCCTAACATGGATTTTTCATTTAAATAAAAATTGCAGGATTCATCCATTAAAAAGAAAAAAAAGTATGATAAATAGGATATTTTAACTGAATTGGGTAATGGAGAACTGCTATGCCACTCCTGAGAAATGTCTATAATTCACTTATGCCTTCTGGTATTTGTATAGCATGTTGACTCATGAATCACAGTGTAGCTATCATAAAAAAAACAATGTCTCCTTGACAAAAAATACATTTAACTCAGCTGAGATTCGCAGTTAAGATTCATGCCTACATTTTTAAAAGCACAAATGCTATTACATTACACTTGGGGAACTGTTTTCGTAAACCTGTGCACTTCGGTAGTACATTTCCTGTTGCAAGTCCCAGAAAGCACTAATGAATTACTTCTCACCATGTTTCTGGAAGGATTATTCTCAGTTTACCAGTGGAAAAACTGAGGCAGAGGGAATCACTATGGTGATCAGGGAGAAGTGAAGCTCAAAGGAGAGGGCAGAAATAAATACTGCTTTGGGCAACTGGTGCTAGTTTTCCATGGTTGCCAGCTCCAGCAACAGGGACTTTGCTTCCACGTCGACTGCCCACCAGCAGCATCTTCCGTCTAGCTGCCCTTTTGGGGAACAAATAGAGTTTTTAGACTTTTTATTTGTTATGGAAAAGCATCTTTTTCACTAGCCAAAGGCGTTCTGATATGACATTGGTTTGTGAGGAAAGAAACAGGAGGGTTTAGGCAGATTTTCATGAAATACATAGAGCACTTGGGATAGGGGAAGGTGAGAGGTACCCATCATGGGATGTCACTATGCTTTTGTGATAGCTGCAAATGGTGAGAAACAGTTCTTGTCACCGTCACAAGCAATGGGAAAGGGAAGAAAATATCAACAGGGTGTGCAGGGGAAATAGCCAGAGTTGGGTTTTCCTCCAAGGAAAAAGACAGTTCATCTCTCAAGGCTCGTGGGGCAGAGAGTAAATATCAGTTGGTATTTGCAGGTTGCCAGAGGTGCTGGGTGAGAGGAGATCCTGCAGAATAAAGTCCCAACATCAACAGTGAAACAAACAAAGACCACAGAGCTCCTTATGGCTTCAAAACCACAGAACGTTGCCTCTGCCATTGCAATTAGGGACACACAATCCTGGGCTTCTCCATGTCACAACCAGCAGCTGGGCACCCCGGGCTGACTGCCAGCTCGCCTCAGCGCCATGTCTCCAGCTGAAGGGGTTCAACATCTCCCTCAGCCTGGGCCCTAAAATATCTCATTTCATCTTCCACAACAAGCATGTATCCAGTACATGCTACTGCTCTTTGCATGAGATTAAATATTTCAATCACTGGAAAATACCATCCATTATGATTTGCAAGTATCATTTTAATCATTTTAATCATAAACTAATCCTCAAAGCAACACTAAGCATGCATGATTGCTAACTGGTCAGCATCATCAAGGTCCCCTGGAAAAACTAATTAGTATGTTAGTATATATCTGCATACCTGGGAGATAAATGTTGTTTGCATCCCCTTCCTAGCGACAGAATGGAGACAGTTCAGTAAAACACCCTACCTCTTAATATGCAGGGTTTGTTGTAGGAGCAGCTCAATTCATATTTCCACCAGTTTGATGGTAAGTGAACAGCAGTAGCAATATTAATCTGCAGTAACCTGTCAGTGAACTCTACAGCTAATATGATGTAGTTATGATTTTACCATCAATCAGAACTGAACAGGCCCTGGACAATCCTTACAGCACTGCCTCAAAAAATCTAATTGTGCAAAAGCTTCATCGTTTTCCAACATTTCTTTTTTATCTGTCACAGACTTTTGGCCTACTGTACAACCTTTCATTATTGGTCTTATTGCATTAGCTTGCTGGACAAAAAAGAAAAGGCTAAATCTAAGAGTTCCCCTGCATTCCATCATTTGTTACTATGTGGGATCCTATTTGACAGTTCCATATTATTTTAGATTTAGATAAATATTATTAGGACATATGGTATTGCATGAACTTTTGAACCACTGATTGCCAAGGTATAAAAAAGGCTAGCAATATTTTTACCTCTGCATTTGCATGTTCAAACGCATAAGAAATAGATAACAAAAATGGGAGAATAAAGCTGTAACACAGGACTGGATTAGATAAAATGTAAACCCACATTTTTTTTTCTTTTAATTAATTGTATTCACAGAGCAGAAGAATAGTTGAAAAATTAATTATTAACAGCAAACATGAACTTCTACAAGAGTTAGAGTTCTACTAGTAATTAAGATAACTGTTCATTATTCTTTTCAGGCATTTTTAGTACAACCATCTATTATGTAGTTTTGTAGCTTAAATTAGATGTGTATGTGTGTAAATATCATAAAAGAAGCACAGACAGGCATTCTCAGCCAGAATCTTTCCTTCAAACACTGGCCCTAAGAAATTACAACCTGCAGTGAGATACATTACAACCATACTATTTTTGGTGAGTTTACTATGCAAGAAGTTCTGGTATAACTTTTGTGATTTTAAACATATAAACCCATCAAGGAAGATGAACTATTAACATTATCTGTTTAGTCATTTTAATCTTTTGCATCTTAAATGTAATCAGGCTTTTCAGAACTGAAATTGCTAATCAGCATGTTGGATAAATGTTTCCATTTTAAAATGTGCACATTTAGACATAACAGCTGGCTGTAAAGAATATATTTATATTTGTGATTTAATGTATCACAAACTTTATATTTGATTTCATTTAGCCTTACCAAGAAACTGAGAAAATTTTTGCTAGCACGATCTGTTTTGACAGTTTTACAGCCGCAGAAAAGCATGGAGTAATAAATGAGGTATGCATGCAATGCATTATGTAGTCTTTAAAGCAAGCATGTCTTTTTAATAAAGCAAATTTTTTTACACAGTTTCAAGTAATTTCATCCCTTTCTAACGTGAGCTCAATTCATGCAAAGCAATAGAGATTGTGCATAAACAGAGCACAGACGATAAGCTCTCTTCTATACTACAGTCTGTTCATTAATTTAGCAAACTGAATATGAAATTGAGGGAAAATATTTTTTTAAAGAACTCTGACTTCAAAGAAATATTTTTGACTATATGAACATCAAATGAATAGCCTTCAATCAATCATAACGTAAAGTAATTGTAATCTAATAAAAATAGCCATACAAAATAAGGAAATGGCAGTTGCATCCTGTTAAAAACATGCAGGAATGCAGCTTTGGAACTACTGAGAGAACCGAGGTTATAGAAAGACAAAAACAGGATGTTAAATTCTTACGACAATTGGAAGCAACTGATTTTTTTTTTTTAAGCACCTACCACCACCCATGATATTTGTTCAGCAGCCTCTAGGGGGTTCTGTGCGACTGCAGAACCCTGCAATTTTATGAGCACCTAAAAACAGGTTATCAGAGATACAGGCATTTACACCAATGTTGAGAATGCCAAGCTGCTTTGTCATTGCTGCAGATTTGACTGCCACACTAGCATTAGTGAAAATAGCAAAAGAAAGTTCTTCAGAACTTCAGCCCACTTCAAACTGTGTACTGTCATTATGGCAATAATGGAAAAATTAGTTCTAATTAATATAATTACATTAGACTGCATATATTCATTCCTCAGGCAACTGTATTTGAATGCTAACCACAAATTTATTCACTTCCCTTTATGTTTTTAATGATTATTTAACTTCTTGTTTTAGAAGCTTGTCAGCAAGGAACACTAGTTTTGCTTCATTAGTTCATATTCCTGTTTTTGCAAGATGTTAGATCTTTACCACCACGTGCTAATTCTCCTCCATACTTTATGAATCGACTACAGAACACTATATAGGATTCTTGCTTAAAAAAAAAAAAAAATCACTAGACTGTTAATAACAGAATGAAAAAAAAATTGAATGTTAGTGTGGTACAATGTGTCATGCCTGGCCAAGCACAAATATAGCAGAAGAATTATAAGCTCAGTTGGTTAAAGAACAATAAAACCACATCCATTCAAAAGCATTCAAAGATTAATAACAGTATAATTAAGAAAAAAACCTCAAGCCATTCTTTAATGAATATTTTTACAAGAGTAACAACATTTGGGGATTTTAAAATCTATTAGTCCAGATTTTTCAAACATGAGAACATGTAGTCAGAAATCCTGCTTTTCTCCAGAGAAGGTCAGTGAAGAAAAGGCTGAATATTACCAGAGTCTACTAAATTATTCTGTTTTGCTATGATACCTGCAGAGCAGCTCACACATTGCAACAAATCAGTCCTCTCAGTTACCTCACATGAGGGTAACTCACTCCATACTTTCAGGGAAGTTAATAGAACAAGCTATACAGGTAATTCCTATAACAAGGATTTTCCTAACCTTTATTATACATGTGGCCTCACTATTATGTAAAAGGAAAATAAATGAAGGTTCTAACTGTCACAGCTTTAACTGCAAATTATAAAACACCTTTTGCTATTCAGTAATTGGGAGGCCCTATTTCAGCAGAGTACTTAGAGATAAAGGTAATTTTAAAGTCAAACCTAGGCATTCTGTAGAACAGCAACAGATGAGTCCAGGAATCAACGCCTGGCTTTGCTGGCCTTATAGTTCCCAGCTAGAGGAATACTTGAGAACATTTACTTTTGGGCATGGTCCTGCTTGTGATGGACTATCAGGTAGGGATGTCATGCCCTCTTTGCCCTGACACACGTCCCTTCACCCCATCTTTGCTGTCCCACCTCTTTGGAAATCAAGATTTAAACGAGGCTTTTCCAAAATTGAATTAAATACCCTACAGTTTAAGCTGTCTGAGGAACTTAGGGCAAGTTTTGTCCTGATTACAAATCAGTCACAAGCAGCCCCCACCATAAGTATGCTGTGACTGGGTCAGGCATTTGGTGGTTCCTGTTCCATGGGAAAGCTCTCGGACAATTTCTTGAAAATATGGCCCTGCCTTCCTGCATATTTATGGCATGGAAATTGAAATAAGATTAGTAAAACCAAAGTGATGGTTGGATAAAAAAAGGATTGCAAAATATACAGTGAAATTTGATATTGCCCAGTTCACAAGAGCATGTTATACTTCAGATAGAATACCAGTTGCCAGTTAGGTCACTATACCTGTACACAGATTATTTTGCATTATACTGGCACTGCAATGTGAGTTTGAGTGAATAACAGTTAACGGCAAGCAGGGAAGTAGAATTTTAGAAATCGCCAGGTTAGACTGTGACAACACTGACACGTAACAGGTGCAATTTTTTCTCATTTTTAAAAATATCTTTGAAGATGTATATGTGTTTCAAGATAGTTAAAAACAACTTTTTCTTAGACTACCAACTACTACCTTTTTCACCTCCCAAAATAGGTACTTATCTAGTGAAAGCAGGTGACCTGGACAGCATCTTCCCAGCTTATCCTAATCAAGAGATGGTGTAACAAGTCCAGGATGCTCTGAATACCTCAAAAGGATACATTTAGGATTCATTTTTTCCAAAATGTCATTCAGGGATAGGTAACATGCAAACAGGATATGTGGGCTATCTCAAAGCCAATTCAAGAAAGAGGCAATGTGAGTAATGAATGTCTGTTACTTTATGGTCAGTCATAGGAGACCTCACTAAAAGTACAGTCAGGCTATCTACTCCAAATAAATTTTTCTCAGAGTCTATATATCTATGAACAAGTCAAGAAAAGCTTCCTCGTGTTAGAGGAATATAAGATATCAAAATCCACAAAACTGAACATGAAGTGGGTGACAGTAAATCAAACATGTCCTTATTAATTTTAAAATATTAATTTCAAAATATTTCCCTTCTAATCATTTAAGTTTGTATTGAGTTAGCCCGAGTTTCAAAGGAAAATATTACTTCAAACAATTTTTGTTTTCCATTAAGAAAATGTTGACACAAGTCTTTTCAAAATTAAAAAATTTTCCCACTACTTTCTAAATCAAACAATTTTGAAACTGTGATCCTTCCTTGAAATCATTTTGGTGGCAATGACTCACTGGTTTTATGAGAAAACATACCACTGTGACAACATGTGACTTCCTATCCCCTTGTGAAATCCCAGAGAGAGAGGATTCCCATCCTATCACACATTTGGGTCTGTTGCTTAATATTTCTGTGAAGTGGGTAGACAGTTTGGGAGTATTTTAATTCTTCCTTTAGAAATAAAGAAAAAAAACCTATTTGTGTTGTGTGCATAATGCAATAAGAGATTAATGTCAAACTTAGAAGGAAAATTAACGATAGAATTCATAGTCAGTGTATGAAAGCTCTTGAAACTGGCTATTTTCTGACACATTGACCTTATGTACACAGTGAGGGCAGTGAACACAAGCCTGTTCTCCATTCCCACCAGAGCTCAGGGGAATGCTTACAATCAAGCCCATCATGCAGCCTCTCTGCTTTTATTCTAAGCCAAGAGGCCAATAGTTTCCTCTGTAATTGAGCTGAAGGATATTTAAAAATAATTAATAGAATTTGATGCAAGTAGTATTATTTGTTGTGCTGTGTACCTTCTAGTTTTTTATTGTCTGCTTCCAGAGCTTAAAGACTTTTCTTTGGAAAGGTTGAATACTGACTGTTCTGAAAGTAGTCCCAAGGTAAGAAGGAATATAAATAGCTTTGCAAGCACAACAAGCTGAAGGCTCCAAAGAGGCTAAAGTACAGCAAGTAATTAAAAAATACTGAATTATATAAGTAGGGAATAGCCCTTTACAGTTGCAGACCATATATATTAAAATACTATCAGGATCTGAGTTGCTTTTAACTGCCATGCTGATGGGATCAATGCATAAACAGGAAGAGTAAATGCACAAGGGGAGCAGTCTGCCCCACATGCAGAATCCCTGAGGCAGGGCCACCTTCCCCACTTCCTCTCAAGGAAGGAACAGACAATTGTCACCCCTCTGAAGAGCACATAAACCATGTTCCCCCTTCCTACAGCTGCAGATCTACCAGCACCACACGCCTTGGCCTTCCAGCGCCATGCTGCTCTCCCCTTCTGCAGTCTCTCTCCAGAGGACCAAGAGCAGCCAAAACAATGGGCATGGGGAGGACACGTAGACAGGGTCCCCACCATAACCCTCTTGCGCATTTATTTATTTATTTACTAGTCATGGTGCTACCTACACCATGACTGCTTTATTTTCAAAGGATCTGGTTTCTCCGTACTCTCATGGTATCCACAGGTGATGCAGACCCAACCACATGAACTAGCCCTCTGCAACAGCAGCCAGGCTTGATGTGAAGCAGCTATCTGACTGCACAATAGAAAGCTGTGATTTAATTTGCTTTTTCTTGTGCCTTTCAAACTGAGTTTGACTTTTCTCCACAGGAAGTCCTGACATGCAACCAATGCACGAGGCCTTCCAAAGTCTCACGAGCCACTGAAGAGGGGGCTAAGCAGGGCCCTACCTGACACTGAAGCACCAGCCATCATGTCAGCAACTCCACAGCCCTGGGAACATGATTTGTTAGTTAACGTAGCCTTTGTTATCTCACTCTCCAGTAGTATACGCCCATGGAGATCTACAGCTTTCAGAAAATTTCCAACAATAGACAAGAAGGGACTTAGCAACTAGGCCAGGTCCAAATTATACACAGATTTGAATCAATCAGAAGTGTGCCCAAAAGTATTTATTTATTATCCAGATGGTGTTCCCTGCCATAGAATCTGAGGCGGGTTATCTTCTCAATTAAAATGAGATTGACACCCCTTAAATCTAGCTTTCATCTGCTTTTAAACATATGCAAGGGCTAGGAGCCCTAAACACAAACCTTATGCATGTGGCCTTTTCCCTGTTGTTGTTTATCCCTTCATTCATAAATACAGGAGCAAACATATATGCAGCACAAATATTCTAACAACTACTGGTGGTGCACTGCATGTTGTATCAGAGGAATAAAGAAGAGAGCTGATGGAACAGGGAGGGTAATTTACTGTGTGCTGGTCTCAGCTGCCAGTGATTGCAAAGGGAATTCAGCAGATGTTTTTTTGATAAAGGTTATTTCTTGTTGCAGCAGCAGCAGCAAAATCCATAGCATTTTTCTGTAGGACTTTACACATCGTGATTCTGCCATTTCAGTTAGTCTTAACAGCTGGAGGATAAAAAAAATGTTCCACTGCACTATTTGAAATTTGTCATGTTGATTTAGTTTCATTACTGTTATTAAATTTTATTCTGGAATGGTTTACATATCAAGAATACATAATGGGTTTCTGTGTGGCCTGGGATTTATTCCTTGAATGAGGAAAGGACTCTACTGTGACAAAGTCATAAAGCCTTATTGACTTGATCCTTTGCCATAAACATAGGATTCAGGGAGTTAGATTGAATATTAAATTGATACGATGGTTGTATTTTCATCAGGAGAATAACTCCTTCCAAAAGAGAACCTCACAGTAAGTCCAGATCTATGGAATTATTTTAGAAATCTGATATTACCAGGCACAAATAGGAAAATATTCTCCTAATTAGGCAATAAGGGTGGAGAGAACCAACACAAATATGCATATTTAACATACTGTTCAAATCTTGAAGGAAAATAAAATAAGATAAAAAATGTAACAAAAATTAAAAGTGCATAGACATATGGAAGGATTTAAATATGTGAGAGGGTGTTTCTAAAGAAAGAAGTACTGAACACAAAAAAGTCTTTCAAAAATGTAAGTTCTATTGAAAGACGAGATGAGTGAACAAATTGAAATTACAGTTTGATTCAAATTCAGCTTTTGGATGTCTTCTTTTCTAATGGGACCACTCACAAATCTAAAAAACTTCTGAGTTGGCTCTAAATTTTGTGTTACAAGCCAGCACTTAAATGTGAGTGACTGCCATTTTGTCACATTCCTGGAGGGCAATTTGCACACAGGAGAAAGTTGCCGTGTCATATAATGTAAATTACTCAAGATCACATGTCACCTCAGAGAGATATACTCTTGCTGATTTGTAAATTAAAGACAAGCCACAAAAGTTCCTAATTCCTTCACAACATAACTACTCATGAGTTTCTGCTGAAAGACTGCCATCAAAAGGCAATAAATCTTCAGTAAATAATATCACAATGCTAACTCTAAAGCACTCATGACTTTTTCCCAACTTTCTCTGGAATATTTCTTCCAAAAGAAAGCAGATGGCAAAATACTCAGTGGGTCAACTTTTGTGTTCAAATGCTCCCAGGGGTTTCCATTGAGTTGTCTCCACACAGACATAGACAACAACAGAAATAGCTGCCCACCCTTCCTTAAGAACACCCCATTTTTCCTTGCTTCACTATCAGAAGCATCATTTGAAACCAGTGTTGCTGTTCATTGCATTCTGGATGCAGAAGCATAAGACAAAATGTGAAATAATGTTTCTTGCTGAATTGGATTTGCAGATCCAGGACATGCCTGACTCCAACCCAAATCCATCCTTCTCCTGGTGAAGACCTTGGACAGAGGAACTGACCTTGCTGCTCCTCTGCCAACCCAGCTACCCAATCGGGCAAAACCAGGTCTTCTCTGAAAGTCACACACCATTGCTGAGCTGAAGCATCTCAATAAGCTAAATCACTATAGAGTACCAGATTTATTTATTTACTGGTTTGCCGGGGAAAAACAAATTCCTTAGAGGACAGATTTTCGGAAGAATTCAGTGCTGACCTCATTGTGTCACTATTGATGTCAGTGAAACCCGCCGAAACAAAATAAAGCCAAGTTCACAGCAACTTCATTAGCTGCATTGCTGCTAATGAACAAAGCCCGGCTCGGGACAAGGGCTTGCTGGCAGCCAGTGAGGGAGCATGTCGGCCCACACGGCCCCCCGGGGTGGTGTCCACAGCTGGGTGGGCGCCGGAGACGTGCACTCTTGCGCGGGGAGCCACCATCCATCGTGTTTGTGCCGAGGTTCCGGGTGTTGCCAGGGGTTACAGCGCACACAGCAAGGGACAGGGGCCGCACAACACGGGGAAAAGTTTCAGGCCAAAAAAGGAAAACATCAGCTACAGAAATGTAACAGCAGAGGCAAAACACCAGAGATAATCAAATGTTAATATAACCACATTCTTCTTCAGTGTAATGAAAAAACATCAGAAAGCACGAAGAACATGTTTCAAGTAACAGAGGGGGTTTTCTAACAATAAATTCAGACAACTCATATTCAACTGCACAAAGACTAGAAGAGGAGACCCACTGCAGACCCACAAAATCAGCTTGGCGCACCCTCGTGAGAGCTGTGCTGCTGGGCCAGGGCCAGACAGAACCTCCTCTCTCTGCCCCCAGCTGCTCCCAGTGCCCACAGCCACCACCAACTCCATCCCAATAGAGAATGAGGGTCGAGCTGAAATATTGCTGCTGGCACCGACCAACCACGAGGTTCAATCAGTCCACAACTGGGAGGCATTAAACCTTTATGACTCTGCATACACCAATGGCATCTCCTGAGCAGCTGTGCAGGGGAAAGGGAAAGGAGCCCCACACGACACCTCTTCTGAGTGAAGGCAGCCAGCAAAACAGCCAACACTTCAATGTTGCCTGCTCCATCTTCAGACCACACACATTTGCTGTTAGTCACCTAAATGCAGACTATTCTTCAGGTGCTTTCATTTCTCAAGCTTGCACACTGTGAGGAAACAATACTCAGCTAGTCCAAGGTTAAAAAAAAAAAAAAAGAAAAGCTTTAAATTTTAATAAGAGCACAAAGCTGTTAGCTTGAGAGTCCTGTTTTCCATAAAACTCACATTCATAACAAGCAATAAAGATGGAAGTTTGCTGCAATATAACTCATGAGTCTGCCTAAAACTTAGATCTGAAGAGATCTCCATTAAAGGTAAAATGTAGTATAGGCTTCATGCCAGACCAGTCTTTTGTTTCTTTTCAATAAGAGAAAGAGTGCCAACTATGATAAAGTTTTACAAGGAAGTCACCTATTTTCTAAAAACATGACTGCAACTAGCCATTCATTTCATGCAGGCTCTGAACAGCCAGTACAATTAATTGACATCGCTTTCCTTCTTATCTCTGAGTAAGCCAAGAATACTTTTTTTTAAATTCTATTTCTATCAACATTGATATTTACTGCATTCCATATAAAATCAGACATTCCCCTGTTTAAAAGGATAGAATCAAATAAAAGCCAGAGACCTGACTTCCTTGGTATGGTGCTTTTCACAATTTTTATCAATTTCTTTGATAAGATTTACATTTAAGGCACAAGATTGTAGCAGAACATCATATGACAGACGCAAAAAAACACCAAAACATGTGATGCTTTCAGTCCATTCAGCATAAGTATGATGGATTCATAGCACATTGAAATCAACAGCAGACTTGGTATAGACAGTATTGAACTTTAGCTGCATCCAGCAGTATGGAGAAAGGACAACATACAGTGGGGTGAAACAATGGTTCCGTCAATTAACCTGGCTACAGTGCACTGCTAGCATATCTGAGGGGGCTACAGACAATCATTATAGCATATTCGAAGGAACTTCTGGCAGAGTAAGACCTACAAGTAATCAAATTAGTCACTGTAAAAATATTACTAATAACGTAAATGCTGATAGAACCAGCCAGCTTCTCAAAAAATTGCTCTATCCGGGAACATAACTCAGAATGTTAAGTATTAAAAATATGAATTATTAGATTGGTCTCATGTCCTTCTCCTAACAATGCGACATTATTTCTTAGTGCTTTTGTGTGCTTGTTATTTTTTTAAAAATACCGAATTGCAATGGCAAAGTAGGTTGGGTAAAGAGAACAAGAAAGAGGTTATTTTACCTCACTATAGGTCTTGTTCATGCCACATGCTTGGTTTGCCTCACTGCCATCACTTCACTTTCCCATCTTTAATAAGAGAAATAGTAATATCTGTCTATTCCTCAAGACATTTATGCTGATTACTTATCACTTACCAAAATCTTTCAAACCAAAAGAAGTGTCAGAGAGGCAAAATGAGACATAAATTCGTCTTTCACTATGTTTCTTACTTCCTTTTTGTGTTGAGAGCCAAGACTCGTTTCTGATAGCTATCATGTTCTACTCCTTCTCTCATCAATTATTTGAAGAAGTTACTGTCATCCAAGGCTACGTTTTTAATGATTTTTTTAGTTGTGTAATTTAAGGAGTGCAAAATCACTCAATTACATCTTATTCTGGAGATCACTAACTGTAATTATACATGGAAATGATGAAATGAAGAAAAACTAGATATACTCTAATCCACTTCCAGGGCCTATCATAAGAAATTCAGGTCAATCATGCTAATTTCAAACAGTGTAAATTCACCAGTGCTTCAGCACAATAAGACTGGTAATAAATTATGGGGCAAAATTTTGTTCACAACAAAGATTTCATTTTCCCTACAGAAATGGTGGAGCAATATAAAAATAAAAATTATTCTCCTCTTACTATTTGGTTAACCAAGAATTGCAAGCCAAATATAAACGCACCTAAGAATCAATTCCCTGCCCAAAAGACAGCCTTCCCCAAAACATCCAATCCTCCCAAACCAACTGAAAAAACATATTGCAAAACTCCATGTTAACCAAAGAGTTTAAGGAGATTGACCTTGGCACTTTCAAAGACTTTAATAAGTATTCTTTGAAGGAAAGAAATGCTAGTGAGAACCAACCCTTTCACACATGAAGAGAATAAACAAAAGATTCAGTAGTTGCTCTCACATCAAGTTTCTTTTCAAGTATTTTGTCGGCAGGGAAAACCAAGAAGAAATGCCTGGAGCACTGAGGGAGGGTGGGATGAAGATCCTTTAAAAGAAACTGCAACAACTGATAAAGGACATATAGGGAAACACATTAAGGAAATGCGAAGAAATAAAAAAAATCTGGACAACCTGCATCATACAGGACTTAAAAGAATTACCTAAACTCCTTTATGCTCACTGTGCATAAGCCAGATAACTGAAAACGGAAAATATTAACATTACCAACTTAAACAACAGCAAGGGTACTGCAGACAGACTCTCTCTCATAAATCCACTTTATGTCCCCACTGGTCACTCTTGTCTTCAGTGAGCCCTTGGGTACATGGCCCTTAGCAAGGGTAGGGGACTATCACAAGAGCAGATAAGCTTTAATAGGGGTGTGATGTTGTATCTCACAGGATCTTAGCTGAAAAAGTAATTCACATTGGCTTGGCCATTTCCATGTGGTTTTCAAGTTGCTGAGGTAATGAAATTACAGGAAATAAGCTGCAGTGTAGCGAGATGGTAGGAAGTGTCTCCTGGCTACCATGTGGATGACTGCTAGGAACAGTCTGTCAGACTTCTTTATTGATAATCTGGAAATGAAAGTGCACAGCACTTTGCTGAAACTTGCATACACTCTGTAAGAAAGACAGTGTACAAGGAAAATAATAGAGAATGTCCTAAAGAAGACAGAACCATGGAAAGAAAATAACTAAAGGAGACTCAACTTGGAACAAATGCAGGCTGGGAAAGCACCTGAGAAGGAATAACAGGAAGGAGAAATCTCAGATGCATTAATAATGAAAGAAATGTAGGGAGATAGCTCACACTAAATTACATGAATTGGTAATGTGCTATGGCATGCAAAGGCCAGTATGGTATTGAACAGAGTAAATAGTGTCACATCCCTGAGGAAGGAACAAATAGCCACTTTCTGCATGGTGCTGGTACCGCTCAATCTGGAATATTATACACATTTCTGGATATTGACAAATTTGAGAGTTCAGAGAAGACAAGCAAACATGATCCAAAGACTAAGGGGATTGATTTATGAGGAGAGATTAGAAGAGTTAAATATATAAATTGCTTGGCTAAGAAATGATTAATGGGGGACATGATAACAGCCTACAAATATTTGAAGAAGACCACCGGTGAAGAAAGGCATTTTTCAGAAGGATTCACAGAGAACAGCGGAGTCCAGAGAGTGACTGAGAAGCAAAAACATGTTCTGAGTATCAAGAAATGCTTCCTGACCATGAATTATGATAATCTGTGGAATAATTTCCTCAGTGGAAGAGGCAGGGATCTTTTACTTGTGGCTTTTAAACACAGACTTGAAGAATCTCCTAAGAAACCTATGTGCCCACAACTGCAAAGGTTTGGACTCAGTGACCTCTCTGATCCCTTCCAGTTTAGCAGAGCTGGGTACAGCCTACAATTCCCCCTTCTCCAAGATGATTTGGGCATAGGAGAAATGACTGTATTTGTAAAGATGTTACATTCTTATTTGTGTTTTTCCCAGTGCTGCTTGCTACCCTGGCATTCATCAAACTGAAACAAACAATAGCTACTGTTAGAGAACTACTTCTGTTACTTGAGGGTCATGGTGAAAGTCTCAGCACCTGTCTTACCACTGCATGCAAATAACAAATCAGCAGTCTGATACCCACAGAGCCTTTCAGCAACTCAGTTGGGTTCTTGATGAGCTGCATTCAAGGTAAATATTATATGCAAGTACTTCTTTCTTTTTAAGGTGAAAAAGTAACTGTATAGCAAAGCCTGACTACTTTGGTTATGTCAGGAAGCTCGTGGTTGGTCAATAACACTGGAGAAACAATATAAGCCTGGCAAGGCAGAGAGCTGGAAGGTAATTGGAATCCTCCTTCATCCAGCCACAGGGTGTTACCCAGGGAGACACAACACCATAACACGTGTCATGCAGCAGCAACAGAAGTTTTAAATCTTGCAGCTCCCTTAGCTAGATATATCTCCCAAAGTTAGATTAATTGTGAGTCTTTCATCTTCAGCCATCTTTGAAAGGCCTTATCTTTATCTCTGCTTTCAGAGGTCCATAAATTTCTCTGTGTTCAAAGGCTTCATCCCTTCCCCCAGTTCCTCTCTAGTTCAGATATCCTCAGACTCCAGCACGAATGGCAAGTCTCTCTGTACTTAATCCCCTTAAATTATCTCCCCTTTCATACTTCCTTCCATGTCTTTCACCAATTTCCTTCCAATGCTTCACCTGTTCGGTTCATTCTTTCTGAACCCTTCTGTTGGCAACCTCCTTTCCACCAAAAAGTTTCCCATCATGGAAATCAACATTGCTGCTTCTTTTTTTTTTCCTGTTATGTCTTTCCCTGTTCCTCGAAACCTAAAGTATTTAAAGGCAGTAAATCATGAATTTTGTTTGAATGTTTTCACTTTTTCCATGGACATCTTCTCCTCCTATCCAGAGGCAAAATTATCCATAAACTGTTGCCAATGGTTATGCTTAAAGCATTCACTGAAAAACCTAGTGTGAAATATATTCAACTTTGGCACTTGCTTTCTGTTAGGTAAAGGGATTTAAACCCCTAAACAAAAATGGATTTAGTGTATAAGCAGGCAGCTATGTTTTTGATGTAATTTTTATTCATGTTTTCCTACATCAGATATGATCGATTCAAGTGGATCAGTCCCTGTACACTAGGTTACCATAATTATGCACTATACCCATTTTAAAATTAGTTCCAGCTAGTTAGCTTCACTGCAAGACAATTCACACTTCCAACTGAGAATTTAACCTGGTTTGATGATGGATACATATCAACAGCAAAATCCATTATTTATACAGCGTAGGAAATAAACTCTCTGGCTGGCCATTTTAGATGGTTAGAAATTTTAAACTGAAGCAGCTTTTAATCAACATACCATGGAAAACAAATTTCAGCAGTTGCATTTCTTATTCAGCAATGGTACAATGTAACTGAAAATAGAAGCTCCAAAAGCTTGATGGTCTATTACTCAACATGTGCTTATAATAAATTAGATGTAAATAGCGGTTATTGTGTACTAAGGAAAACACGAAAAGACAACCAGTTTCAATAAACTGAAGGGGCTGAGAAGAGGGCCATTTCCATCCTACTGTTCTGAAATAATTCCTATAATTCAAGCACTCGCATGTAACATTGTCTTCCATTATTATCAAGTTACAGGAGCATCTAGATGCTCAAGGCCCATATTCTTAAAATAGTTTTTAAAAAGCTAACACCAGTTACATACAACTAGACACTGTTATACTTCAGCATTGACAGCAAGGCCCAAGCCAGCTCTTGGCTGAGGAGGAACTGTAGGAGGTGTGCAGAGGGCCGGTTAGTGCTGAGGAGCACTCTCAATGGAAGCACCACACACAGGGTGAGGGCACCCTCCTGCAGAGCTGGGCTTTCCCAAGCCTATGAGGGCCCCTGTGATGCTCTGCTGTGGGCACCAGGCACTGAACAGAGCGGGGCTGCAGCACATTAGCTGCAGTGTCACACCTCAGATCTTCCAGCAGTGGTGGGTGCCTTAATCCCAGTGGAACCAAAGTATATAAAGACCATTTATATTTGGGCTTAAACAGCCCCGGTTACACAAGTAAAAGGTAATCAAGTAAGTGGTCAACCTGAAGCAGTGGAGCAATGAGCAGCTCCCTACACATGCAAATTTACTGAAATCAAGGGAATTCTCTTCTCCCTGCAAGTAAAAGGAAAACAAGCTGTTTTTATTTCTGGCTCTGGATTTCTATACTCATAACAACTTTCCTTTAACTCTAGGTGAAGGTGGATAATTATGAACCACATGGACAGACAGTGACGACTGCACACCCCATCAAGTGACTAAGACACAGGCTACAGTTTTTCACGCTAATGTTATAAGAAGAAAGTGTTATAAAAATCAGTCATGGATTCACCATGTGTAGTGATGGCCTCCATCACCCCCCTCCATGAACCCCTATCCTGCATCCTGGTGCTGCAGTTCTGGAACCCCATACATTAGAGCCTCTTTAGGGCCATACATGGCCCTCTTTAGCTCCTCAACTCAGTGCTGGTTGGAGGGAGCTGGGTGCTGCAAAAAGCAAACCCATCCCAGAGACCTGTCTATGTAAGGCTGTGAGGCCAAACTTGTTCTCTTTGACTGTGCATCCTTCTGAGGGAAATGACAAAAGTTTTTTGCAAATGTTTGTAACAATTTACTATAGAGCCATTTCGGTCTGTAGATCACTGGAAAGACTTCGGGATTACTAACTGGAATAAAAATCTCAGTGAAATAGTTTAAGAATCATTTAATTTTTTTTAACTACTGTTATGAAGAAAAACAGAACACCTCATCCAAAGGCAATTATACAGGAGTGATTGTTCTGACACAAGCAGCAGGCAGCAAGGGAGGTGCCAGCCCAGGGAAAATGTGCATGGGGCCATTGGCAGGACACCTATGGGAAGGTAAAAACTAAAAATCCCCGTGAACTCTTCAGAATATCAGTAGACAGTATTGCAGCTGATGGCAATAAAGTTCCCACCCTAACACTTCAGTAGGAAATGGTGCAAATTGATAGAGAGCTTATTGAAAAGCACCTAAAGTCAGACCCTGATCCATATTTAGAACAACTAAGTTCTGGAGAGTGCATGGAGCTGTCACCTGAGGACGCTTTTTCCAACAGAAAACCAAAACCAAGACTAACTGCATTGTTAGACACTGGGGATTTGTAAGAATGGAGAGTGGGATAGCAAAGCAAACTCCTCAGTTAAACTCAGTGCTCTCAAATCCATCTCATCCCAGAATAGGGTTGAGAGCTGGTACCGAACTTCATGGGGATTCTGAGCTTCCTGGAAACTGCAGATGTGCATTTTTTACAGTAATTACTATATAAGTGATTCTTTCAATTTCTTCCATACACCCTCTTCATACCCTCTGCAGACCCATCAGCATTCACTGGTTAATGTCCCTGACCTGATCTATTTGGTCAACTTGTATTAAATCACTGGTCTTTGGTATGCATGAAAGACAATTATTTTATTTTGTATTACACGAACAGGGTCAGGCCCACATTTAATGCAAAGCTGAAATGTGCACTGCTTCAGGGTCCTTTCAGGTACTGCATTTATGCAAAACTATCTATTTGGAATATGAAACCTGCTATGTATTCAGAGTGTTCAACTTAAATACAGCAGCTCTTTCATTTTTTCAAGTATGATTTCAGAGTTTTTATATTTACATTGTTATATAAATAAACAGTTAATGAGATGGTTGAGCAGATACTGAGATTTTGTCTAGATTGTGTTTTCATTATTAGAAATATCCAACTGTAAACATATTTTTGTTGGGCAAAATATACGAATATCTAAGCAGATAAAGAAAAACAATCTTTATATTAATGGCAAAGGCTTTCACAATCCCTAACAGAGAATATTGAAATTGTCAGCTGAATGCACAGAATTGCAAAACGCACAGAAAAGAATCATTTGATTATCACATTGTCATGGCTCACCACCTACTGCACTTCAAAACAGCAGATTATGATGGGGCCAAACTTTTTAGCAGGGCCTGTTGCAACAGAACAAGGGCTAAATTAAAGGAGGGTCGATTTAGACTAGATGTAAGAAAGAAGTTTTTACAATGACAGTGGTAAAACAGTGGGGCAGGTTGGTCAGAGGTGGTGGATGCTCTGGGACAGATCCCTCAAGGTCAGGTTGGACGGGGCTCTGACCTAGAGGAAGGTGGAGGTGGGTTGGAGCAGAGGACCTTTAAAGGTCCCTTTTAAGTCAAATCATTTCGTGACTCAATGATCACGGGCCCTCGCAGTGTCCTTCTCCAGTGCTCAGTGACTGAGGGATGGACCTGCTGCTCCGCCGTGACAGGAGCAGGACACCTGGCTCTCACGGATGGCTGCCGTGAGTCACACCGACTGCTTAAACGCCGGGGGGCAAGGCCACGCCAAATCCCCCCGCCGCACCGAGCGCGCTGAGCCCCGCAAAGGGCGTGAGGGGCGGGGCGTGGCGGGGCCGGCCCGGCGGGCGCTGGTGGGGCGAGGGCGGGCGGGGACGGCGGGCCCGAGGCGCCGCTGGGTGTCGCTGTTTCCGGGCGGGGCCGCAGCCCGGTACAAAGCCCGGCGGTGCGAGGAGCGCCCGCCGCCATCTTGCGCGGCCCCACCCGGCGAGTGCGCCTCCATGAGCGCGGCGGGGCCGAGCGGAGCTCGCAGTCTGCGGGGCCGCCGGCGCGGCCGCCCCTCCGGCTGCCTGTGTTCCATTGCCGGCAGGCCTGGCCTGGCAGCCCCCTCGCGGAAGGGGCGGGCCGCCGCCGTCGTGTGACCCGCGGCTCCTCGCTGCGGGAGGGGGCGGGCGGCGCTGGTCGCGGTGAGCGGCGTGTGCCACAAAGGAACGCAGCCCGCTGCCTGCGCTCGCGGGAGGCTTGCGAGCAGCTGGGATAATTTGCTGGGAAATTGAATTGGGGGGGGGGGGCAAATAGGAAATCAAATCAAGGACAGATAAGTGATAAGAATGCTGAACAAGGGCTTGTCCTGGAAATAACGGATGAAGATGGATTCGCAGCTGTAGAAATGGCTGAGCACACCAAGCTCCCTGACATTCAGGAGCAGGAGGAGCTGGGGAGGTGGTGTAAGGTGGAGGTGCCCAGCAGTTGCATTTGGTTCTTATCTCTCTCTTAAATCTGGAGTCAGATTTAAGAGAGAAGTCAGAGCTGGGGAAATGAACATCCTTTTCTGATCCCTAGGAAGGACCCATAGAGGGACATTTTTCAGCGTGTAACTTAGGCTTCTCTCCACTTTATCGCTGAATTTGGTCCCTGGAGATGGGTTTAGGCCATGCTGTTCATGTACAGCTTTGATGGCATTGCCTGGTCCCAAGTGGAAAATTTTCCATCCCCAGGGCAGCCCTAAGTGACAGGGTAACATTCCCCTGCTAGGGACCCTCCACTGGAAGGGGGACAAGGACAATGCCCACAGCAGCACACAGGTGGGTTCATTGCAGCACCATGTGTCACGCTTCGCTATCCCTCTTCAGGAACATACCAGAATCACAGTGAAAGGAGCCTTTCTGGCCAGGACCACTGTTCGGCAACAGGCCACATTCAGATGGATCCCTATAGCACTGCCACTTGAAACCACTCCCGTGTGCAAGAGTAGTCTGAACGCTTAATAAAAGAAGGTGAAGAAAAATGGAAATTAGGAGATGAGAAGCTTGTCATGACAACTGTGTGCAAAGGTGAAAGATTCTCAATGCCTTAGGCAAGGCCCAGTAATAGTCTACACAAGCAGACTCAAAGCAAAGCAGCACAGAATCAAGCTTTTTGTCTGTTACAGGAAAATTACTCAGTCTAGATGAGGGCATGAGGAAGAATTAGACATTGTCTTTTTCTGACATTCTGTGATTGTGCGAAAATTACTGAACACCTACAGCAAATCCACATAGTTCAGCTCAAACAGTGTTTTGAGACAGGCTCCCACCTTTGTTATGTGAGATTTTTTTCTCTGGGGATGCTACCACCATTAAAGGGCAAGAAAGGGAAAGGTCGCTGAATTTACACTCTTTCTTCTTCCAAAACTGAGATGGAGAGGAGCAGAATGCACCCCCTCATTCACGCTCTTGAAGTTTCTTACACAGCCACAGCTGTCACCAGCCAGACACCACAGGGCTGCTGGTCTGTGATGCCTTAGCAAGTTGTGAAAGGAACTAGTGGCAGTTTGTTGCTACAATATGAAAAAGAACATGTTCCTTTTGTGCCCATGTCCTTTCCTCTTTAGTCCATTAACTTTCCAAAAGAGCTGACTATGGCACTTCACCTGAGTTTACAGGGATAGGAATCTTGTCTCCCTAGTAAAACAAGATATTCCAAGAGAACGGAAAATCCCCTTTGGACTGGGTGGACCTTTGGAACTCTTCTTGTCACAGCAAAGTGCTTTGTAAATTCAGGTTTAAAATTTCGCAGTTCAGATGACAAATCTACACCCATCAATACTGGCAGCACTGATGCCAGAAGCATTGGCAGTCTATGAGAGTAGAGCAGCAGGGACAGATTGGGAACCAGTTGTTTTGTTTGGTTTTTCCTCCTCATACACACACCGGGGCACACACACTCAGTACAGTCTACCCTGGCAGCAGACCACTGACAAGTGTGTGAGGACAGTAATTTCTAGACAGGCTTAAGTGATCTCTCATTGCTTTACCTGTGCACTTCTCATCTAAAGTAGGTAATTTACCAGTTCCAGCTAGAATTTAGCTGGAATATCCACGAGTCAAAAATATCTTTATAAAACAAAGAAAACAACCTATTAAGCCTGCCAACCTTTGCTAAAAGCTCTTGGCAGCTAGACTGAGCGTCTTTTGCTGCTTAACACAAATCAGAAAGTGCAGATAGCTCTGACAGGTTTTGGGAAAGACATCAAATGAGTACCAGAAGGAATTAATGAATACAGGGTTTTTCTTTTATGTGTTGGCTAATCTACTATATTTAACAGCTTTACTAATTTCCTTGATTTAGGAATGAGCAATCTTGTGTTTTATGGACATTCTAAACCCTGCTATAGGAAAGGTGTCGGGTCCCGAAACCTGCTGTGTGCAGTTCATGTCATAGCCTGACATCAATAAAGACATAAAGAACAAAAGAGATCTTGATATTACTGCAAAAGGGGACATATTGAAGTCAATCCCCACCCCCAAGAATGTATGTTTCTCTACTAGACAGATTAGATTAGAGTTCATTAGGGAGTTGCTCTCTTTCTTACAAGTGTTAATTCCAGCCCTGCTTGTGAGTTTATTCATAGAATAAATAGACCATGAACAGCAACACTGTGAATATACACCCAAGGTGTGTCCATCCTGAAGAAAAATACCCACCACCGGTGGCAGGGATGCTCTCCTCTGCTAACACTGCCGGTAAGGTGTACTGGTGACAGCAGTCTGCCTGGAGGAGAATCTGCATTGCAGCTTCTTTTATGTGGGTGACCATCAGGTGATCACACTTACCTGTCCTTTTTGGACTGCTGAACTGAATTTGAGCAGGCAAATGAGATTTCTGGGCCTGTCAACCAGCAATTGTAATAATTGTCCTAGGCACAGTTGTTCTAAATAAAACCACAGATTTTGAAGTCTCTCTCTGTTTTGCTGCTGGTAGCAGAACACAGCTTGCTGCAGCTGATTTTCTGGTGCTTTCAAGCTGGTTTTGAGGGCCATGTAAAAATAAGTTATTTGCTTAACCCCAAGTAAGCACGCAAGAAGGAAGTCTTGCACAAATGGCGAAGATCCTCAATACAGTCCCTTGAATGTAGCAAAAAGGAGTCATAAAAGTCCCATTTCTGCAGCAAAAGGATTCCTTTGATGTAGAGAATGTGCAATAATCTTCATAGAGGTCTTCCAAACTCCAGTGTGCGGTATCTGTGCTGAGAAGCAGGAGTCCTATAGGGAGGTGCTGTGGAGTCCAAGCAGCATCCTGGCCCCTGGAATGACTTAGGGGGGTGGGGGGAGGCATGAGCAATTTTGACAGTCCTCCACATGATTTTAGTTGCTCAGCAGACTTACCGGAGGCTTCAGAATAACTCAAACTCTGAGCACCAGGGAAATTTTTCAAGCCACTTTACACCTAACTTTCCAATCCCCTCCCAATAATTTCATATGTATTACTTAGGGGTGGCAAAAATCTGGGCATCACCCATGTTCCTGGAGTAATTGCAGTTCATTCATACAGAAACCCTTACAGGATCAAGTAGACTTCAAATGATCTATGTTGCTTGCTTGTTTTTCCATTTTATTCAGTTTGTGTTCAGTGCCGCTATTCTGGGATATTTATAATTGTTTTCATTTCTGGTTCTCATCTGCTGGCTTTGTGTTTCCAGTGAGTAGGAAGGAATTCTATGCGTTTCTTTGAATAAAAGATTTTTTCCAAAATTTGAAGTGTAACATATCCTTTTCTAAACGCACAGGTAAAATGCAGCATGCAGGAAGGCAGCAGCCCAACCTCCCTTATCCTTGAAACCATCTACCCAAATCTTTACTGAGCCAAGACCACGTGGGCAAAGGGCAGATCAGGAACTCATGGAGATGTTCACAAGTGGCAGGTGACAAGAGGTCCTCTATGTCCTACTAGTCCACTCAGTAGGGCTCAAATAGGCTGGGCCATTCGCTCTCTCCCTCCCATTACTGAGGATTCAGATTGATCAGTATCTCTGATTAGTCCTGGTTATAATCCCAACATGAAAACAGCACTTAGGCCAAAGGAGACAGAACTCCTTAGAGAACTGAGGCCATATGTAGGACAGCAGAGGAGCACTAGGACTTTAATATGAATCATTACCATGTCTAAAATCTGATGAGATGCATGTTTGTGGCTCAATTCTGACCCTACACCCACCACCCCCCCTTCACATTAATTTTTTGAGAGCTTTTCCTTACATTAGCAAGCATGTTCAAATTCTAAATTGCCTGCCAGCTGGAACTGGCCTGCTTCAGCTTCTACAAAGAGGTAGCTGCAAAAGCATGTGTTTTCCACTCACACCAGGACTCCAGCTTCAAACATGATGGGCTTTTTTCTTTTCCTCTGTCTTCTGCTTCTCCAACAGTAGAACATTTCACAGAAATAACTTGTTCTGTGTGAATTTGTGTGACACCATGTTCCCTGAACCGATTGGCCCTGGACCATAATAAAGGGTATAGAGAGGGTCCCTCAGATAGGGAGGGTTCATTTTATAAGCAATAATGAAAAATAACCATTTAATTCCATAGAAAAATTTACATAACAAATTAATTTCCATTCCTGCTGCACAGTAATGGCCTTATCACAGAATTTGTAAGACAGCAAAACACAAAGCATCAAACCCTTTTTTATAATTTTTATTAAATATGCTGGTTTGTGCCAGTGATAGAAAGGAAAAGAGGAAAAAATACCTCCATCAATCTGTGCTTCCTGGTGTATTTAGTGTATATTCAAGTGCTTCCTGGTATATTTAGAAACAACCAAATGACAGAAGATATGGTTTGTAGTTAAAATCCCGTATTAACACTTTGTCTGAGTGCAGAGTAGGGAAATACACAACATTCTGCAATGAATAAATGAATATTTAACAAATCTGAATGAAGATAAATTGAGGAAATCCCGTTATAAAGACAAACAAATACATCTTTATTCTTTACTGTATAGGCAATAGCTCCACATTGCACATGACAAGGTATGCTTTATGTAATAGGGTGAATAGGTATTGCAAATTGTGTGGAATACAGTTGAATTGAGAAAATATATTTTTAAATTTCCATAATGGAGAAAGGCAGCATGTCTGAGGTTACTCACATTTTAGATTATTATTACTGAAGACATTTTTTACATCATTAGTTTTTAATATAGATGCAGTTTGCTTCCACTGTACAGTTTACTCTGGTTTGTAGACTGAAGATACAACATGTGGTTGCCTGGAATGTAGGTTCTGTTAGAACTAAGCAGGTTTTTTACTAAATTTTACACATATATATCTAGCAGAATAACAGTTTCCTACATTTTTCATTAAATATCCCATCTGTTCCTGTCTTTTTCCGTGTTTTAAAAAAAAAAAAAAAGGGCGTTTCTTCCTCTCTCCTTCGTGCACCCATAGGGATTCCCAGTTTTTCGCGGAGGAAGTGTGTAACTCTGCAGACGTGCTGTTGCATAAAGCTGCTTGTCCGCTAGGTGGTCCGTAAAGACACATTTGAGAACGTTGGTTCAGGTTTTCAGTCTCCCTATTTACATACACACAAATCAGTGCAAGTATCTATTTTAATATCGTAATAGACATCTATGGCTAAAATGACTGCAATTATTTTTCTTCCTCCTCCTATATTCAGTATGTATTCATCAAAGATAAATAATCTGAACAACATTTCATGTAAGATTCTACTGTGTATGTAAGCCTCCAGAATTCTTAAAAAGCAAGTAATTCAAGTGGTTCCAGTGGGGTTACTCACAGAAGCCAATCCTTTTTATGTGAAGAAAACCTCATTTGCAGCTCACATACTCCATTAATATTCCAGGGATGCCAAACACTTGGAAGTAATGCATTACATTCACATTGTAGTGATGTAGGAAAAAAAACATTGGCGTAGCTGTAAACAACAATATCTGACACTGACAGGAAAAAAGTTAGGATTCCAAGCACAGGGCTCGTTTTGCTTTGAGACAAGTTGAGGTTCAATCTGAGAGTCTACCGTATGCCTAAATCTTCCTATAGGAGGTGGAATGCCATCAGAACTCAGCTGATGTGGAGCCATTGTGAGGTGTGTGCAGCAAGAGACTTCTCTAGACAATTAGAGCCACTTAATCTTCTGTTTGTTATTCCCAGACTTGAAAGAAGCATCATCATTACAGATGGCATGTGCAACTGAAGTAAACCCCACTCCACAAATGTAATCAGAAGACATTCTAGCAATATCCACTATCAAAAAAACTGAGATGTATAAACAGTAATAATTTTTTTCTCACACTTTGATCTTTAAAGATGACAAAATTAGAAGAAAAAATATAGTAATTTACACCCACTGAACAGGCAGCGATTATGAGAACCAGGTAAAAATAGTGATGTCTGTTTCTCAAATAAGCCAAATGGTCTCAGTATTAAAATTTTGTCATTATGCAATAGACATATTATGCATGAGTTTAGTAACGAAACACAATAGATTAAACTTTTCATTCTTAAAAGTTATAGTCTGTGATGAAAAGGGAAACTATGAGTCCATTAAATAGATTTGCAAACATTATATGGATCTTTTTTATTATATTGCTGTAGTTTTTGGTGCAGTAATGGTAAACTTCTAAATACATGGTAATAATTTTCATATTCATTTTTTACTTAGTTCTTATTTCAAGTGTGTAAAGTATGATTTCATTAGTCTTCATTAATTCATAGACAATGTGACATGGACTGTCTTTTTATTAAGGAAAGGAAAAATAAGAATGAAGATATAGGTTGTGATGAGGTTTGGAAATTAGTTTGCTTCATCTTACAGCAGTTCTGGAGCAAATTATTACAAGACTGGCAATTCTAAGCTGTGTTGTGTATTGCTTGTAATACGAACTATGCCTAATGAAAAAAATTATGTAATCAAAAACTGTAGAAAGACAAGAGACTCAGTATTCCTCTCTACCTTATGAGCGGGGCTTCTAGTGAATCTACTTAGGTATTGAAAGAAAGACATTACCACTGTAATAGAGACATTGATATTATTCAGAGGGTAAGAGCGGGGAAGAACAGGTATTTCCTTCTTGTTGCTTCTTCTGATATCACATGAGTTTAAAAGTTCAATCTAGTTACAGTATTTTCCCAAAGTGCTTCACAAACTGAAAGATAGAAATCCCTGCTTACTCCAGTGACCTTTAATAGTCTAAACCAGCTGTTTGATAGGCTGTAGAAATTTAATACAAGTATTTGGATAGCAAGCATGCTATGTGATCCTGTGGGTAAAGTTTGCATTGGGCGAACTATTTAAATTGGCACAAATTCAAGGCTGAAACCTTCATAGGAATTAGAAAATATATTAATTTTCATAATTTGCAGTTTATGACAAATGACTGTTTAAAGGAAGACGCATAAAAATTGGGCAAATAATTGGAAAGGTAAATCCAACAAAACCAGTTTCAACTTTCAGTATCCTGGTAATACACATTCAAAGCAGAAGTGTTATAGTAAGGAAAAAAAGGCACAAGCCACAGGAAAAATAAGTAAAAATTCTTTCCCCCTTTTTTCCATGCAACAGTGACAATACTTCGTATTTGTTCAAATCTTTATGTAGTACAAACAAATACAGCCTTTAATACAACAGTCTTTTCACATTAAGCTTCTGAACAGGGAATTATCCTCCTACTCTAGCTTCTAATTTCCTCTTCCTGCCCCATATACAAAACAGCTGGGTGCGGTTGTCTGATGAGACCAGCTGCCTTGGTCTCCCAAGCTATTTTACCTCTTCCTGCCTGTTGCATGAGCTCTGCTCAATTTAGGAGAGGAGGAGGGTGATGAGTAATTTTTGGTCTGGTTTTTCTTGTCTGTTTTAATCTCGATGTTTCTAAGCCCTTAGAAGACAAATGAGCACTGTATTTGTAGAATCAGAAAATTTGGGAAAAAATGCAGTAAGGAAGGAGCAGCAACTCAAAAGATGCTTAAAGAGAAGCCCCAGAGCTGAAGCTAGAAGAAGGCTCTTTGTAATTTGCTTTGCCTTAGAGTGAGGCAAAGCTACCTAAGTTTGATGAAGAAAGAAGGATTTTCAGCCAAACTGCAAAGGGCTATGGGGAGTTTCAGATGTGAAAATTAGACCTGATCTGAATGTGAAGACTAAAGAGCTCAAGGCAAAGAGGATCCTCTTAAATTTGTGACACAAAGAGACTAGTAATCATGTGGTGTAGTTCATTGTGATTAGGATCCAAGAGGACGGGGGGAAAATGCTTAAAATAGAGGAAGGAGAAAGAGTATGCTGAAGTTATGCTGGGTTTTAGCTGGTGGCTGTGTATACATTAGGTTTCAGTGATGCTGATAAAGATTCCTGGTGTGAACATGGGGAGTCAACAAACAAGTCTTAAATCTTGAAATGAGGCCAAAATAAGTTAAAGAATAGCATAACTTGATGTAGTACAAATAAGAAGTCCCACAGAAAATGGAGGAAAAAATGAGAGAGTCTTTCTAAAGGATCAGTTGAAGAAATAAGACAATTGGAATATGATGATGTCACTGAAATTAGAGGTGTGAGGATGTAAATATTTATTTGAACATATGTACTGGAGAGTGTTAAAAATATTGATACATAGAGGGAATGAAAATGGAATAAGTGGTTGTGAGATTTATCTAGGAAACAACCTCTTGAAACTCTAATGACAGCATCTTTATTGAAATGTGAGGAGGAAAGCCACACTAGAGAGGATCTTGGCTATAAGGGGTGTGAAAAGACCCCTATGTAATGGTATTGACATCACAGAATGAGCTTAGAGATGAAAGAAGTCAGTTGCTGTGTTTCTATGTGGTTGGGGTTTTTTGTGTATACATTTTAGGAGGAAGAGTTTGTTCTATTTTTTAGTTTTAAAAGAGTAAAAAAGAATGCAGCCAGAGCTGAGAGGGAGGTTCAGAAGGTGGTCGTGGGCTGGCTGTAGGAAAATAGATGAGAAACTTGTGCACCTGCAGTAGAGACCATGAGGAAGCCATGTGGAGGTAGTCACTAAAGGCAAGAGTAAACTAGTGAGAAGACCAAGTCATGATCTGCTAAGCTGCTTTTGAGGGATTGCCACAGCCCTGTGCAGTGAAGAGGGAAGGAGAGAAAGGCAAAGAAGATCTGAATTGATGTCACTAGAAGTTGCAGTCCAGAGACTTATTTGTGCTGGGAGAGGTGTTCTGCTGGGGCGAGACCATAAGAGGGAAGAATAGGCTTCTGGAGGGGAAAGTCATTCTAGTCACAGGCTTTTGCCAGATACATTCTTGAGCACAAGAACAGGGGTGGAGGAAGCAGATGTTTGAGGGACTTGGCAAAGTGGACAAAAATGTTGAGGCACAGAAGAATTAGAAGAGGGGGAAGGAGGGAGCAGCATGCAGTGAGAATCAACAGCAATAGGAGGGGGGCTTGAGAACAGATGTAGAGTTGTCTGCCCTTTGCTGATACTAGGCAGGTCCTGCCCTTGAGAAATGTGATTTAGTAAATAATAAGAATGTGTCCAAATAGAACACAACTTAGCAGCATCTGCTTGGAAAAATAATTGGAATCAGAAGGGTAACTTTACAACTGTCAGTGCAACTCATTATACCGTCAGCAAAGAGCCACGTTAGGGTGTGTGGGAAGAGAATCCTGAAAACATTTATTCATTCCTGTGCTCCCCAGCAGATTCCCAATGCCTGAATTTGCCAAAGGGGCAGAGACAAAAGTAGGAAGCCCTGGCAGCTGAAGGGTAGAACAGAATGGTCATTTTAAAGTATTAAACAAAAAAAAAAAAAAGCAGCCCATAAAAGAGCACTCAGTTTTCCTAGGGGAAATAGTCTGTTATTCTTGCACCTAGTGAAGCATCCAACTGAGATAGGGTGCCCAAGATGTGGAAAAAGCTAAATAAATAGGGTTGCAGCTGCTTCCCCCCCCTCTAATTTTGTAGAGGTAAACAACAGTCTCCAATGACATCATATAACTTTTCTTCACTTTTTTTTTCCTGTTTTACAACATGATGGTATTTCTTAGCATTGTGTTTCCCATCAAACATGGATTCCCATTTTATGAACTCTCCCACATTTTACTGAGAGAAACAAGATTTGGAAAGAGTTTTTAGCAGAAAAGCTAGTACTGTCAAACACATCTGTAAACATTCAGCTCTGCTTCACACAAGAGAGTTTCATCTGTGAATGCTGCATCTAGGAGTCAAATGCAGAGATAAAGCAGGATATTCTCAGCACCTGTTTATAGAAGAATTTACAAAATGCTATTAACTCTGCCACATGTGACAATAGCCACACGACCCAAATACTAAACTATTCACGTGAGCCCATGCAAACAGCAAGAAACAAAGCTAACAGCTTAAAACCCAACATAATTGAAGATGAAAGCACCATCAGGAAACATGAGAGTGAGTCCTGTGTCATTTCATGTTTCATGCAACACAAATGTGTCACCTCATCTCTTAGGTTGCTAGATATTAATAAAGCATACTGCCACACTTGAAAGGATAATGCTGTTGAAGGAGAGAAGCCTTTTGTATATTTACTTTGTATTCTTTAAGAACTGCAGACCAAAGTCATGAATGGCATCTTAAACCATTTTTCACACGAGGAGCCCATGTGTCACACAAGATTTTTTGTTCCATACCATACTGTCCTTTCATGTTAGGTTGCTTGTTTTTCAGTACCAGTATATCCTTTATTATGAGGCTTTTTTTTTTTTTTAAGGTTACTTTTGGGTAAAAGAATGGCTTTCCTGAGCTCCATTGCCTTAGCGTTTTGTATTACAGAAGCAGCTCTAATAGCTATGTATGCATTGTAAGTTCCTTGTCCTTTCCTTCTGACTTTGCTCTGTGGTTTCCCTAGAAGTGTGACAATTCCTGACGAGTCATAGTGAAGCTGGGAAAAAATCCTGAGGTTGTTCCTTGAGAACACTTGAAAGGGATTCAACAACATGTTAAAGTCAGATAGAACAGAACAGTGTCTGTTCTTTTGACCTGTTCTGGTGGCTGGGATTTGTAAAGAGCAAAGATAGGGCAAATCCAAAATATTTCATTATGATTCTAGTTCTCGAATGCTTAAGCTGTGGTGAAGCATGTTTTTGCAAATTCCTTTTCCTTCCTTGTCACCCTGCACTCCAGTGCCTGTGTTCTCCTTCATCAGTCCCCACCATCTTTTTTTAAGACAACCAGTTTGAAGGTTGGAAACTTACCAATGCCTATGTGATGATATTTCTGCTATCAACATTTTGGATAAGGCACGACGTGGTCCGTGATCTGGGTTTCATGTGTCCCTGTTGAGATCAGTCATACGGAGTCATTGCAAAACATCATAGAATAGTTGCTGGAGGATGTGGTCCATAGCCTTGCCTGACCCTGGGATTGCAGACATAGATTATTGCTGAAGTCTGTCTTACTTTAGCCTGGTGAGTCTAAGCACAGGCTTCTCCAATCAGTTTGTTTGCTATACAAGTTAGGATGACAGCATGGGTTCAGACTTCAAATACAACCAAGACTAGAGGGCCGCTGGGCCCTCCCTACTTATGTGTTTTTCCCATGGTTTGGCTTCTTCAGTGGGGAACTCCCCCAAAAGAGATATATGGCCCGACATTTAGCAGAGTGGCAGGCAAGCCTGTAGAGTCTGCTAAAACATTTGTGGGAGTCTGGAAGCACTTTAGAGGCTGATAGATAAGAAGTTAGAAACATCTGAAGTTTTGAGGAGGAAAACATGATTTATGGTGACTATGAAGAGCAGGAAATCAAAACTGTTAAGAAATCAGCTTCAGGTCATCATAAAGTTTTGATCCCTAGTTTCACATTAAGAAACAGAATACTACTAGAAAATCATGCCTGTGGTAATAAATAAAATTAAAAATTAGCTACTATATACTGCTTTTCATCTATAGATTGTGGTGATAAGAAGAACACAGTGAAAGTCTAATTTATTGCAGCTAAATAGTTGACTGTTAAACATTTCTTTTTGTGGGACTGTAAATTCTACCTGTTGACATGAGCTCAGTCTTAGCTGCTTTCTGGACTGGATTGCTTTATCGTTTAGAATTAACTCCATACAGGCATTTTGAAGAATTATCGTTTTTTGCAAGTGTATTATGAAAAGGAGAAATCCCATAGGAGAGAAAGAAATAAACTGGCAAAAGACTTTGGCACTAATTGTAGCCATAGTTACATTTACTGTTACACAAATCAATTAGGACCATATTTTGTGAATCTTAATTGAGGAAAACTGACATTTTTCCCTACAAAACTTGATCTTAGAATATGTAATTTTTTAGTCACATCATTGGTCTACCACTCTGGGAAACACTTTCTTTAATACACTCTGAAAATGTAAGATGTTGCAAGTGTACCTACTGTACATCTTTTTAATGTAAGTAATAAAATTCTGAAGTGCTTGTTGAAACAAATTGCTAGTGAGAATCTTTGTATTACTTAAAGGCTTTGGAATTTGCCCTGTATTTACCCGCAGATTTTGGCCTTACCTCTGAAGAATTACCGATCCTTTGTTTTTGTTGTCCCAGCTGACACCATTCAACTGAGTTTGGGGTTCATGCAATGAAGGGCAAATTTGAAAATTATGTTCTTTACAGTTCTCCATAATTGGTTGCCCAAATCATTGGTCTGAGTTACAATATATGCTTATAAATATATTGTCTATTTTAATACCTAATGCAGGAGTCTAAGTTACTACGAATAATTACTGCAAGCATGAAGACTCGTAGGACTACGGCAATGTCTTTATTATGAAATCCAAAGGATATCCTTTGCTGTGGGTTGGTTTGTTTGAACAATTACTAGGGATATATGTCCCTAAATGTGGCTGGAAGCTACACTTGGAAGCAGGCCCGAACCCACATGCGCAGACATGTCCATGGTTCACTGGATCATAGAAAATAGACTGGTGACCCTTAGCTGTTGAATCTTTTTAGAGAACTGTGAGAAAAAAGGAGGCAGATGGAAGCATGGTACAAATCTTTGATTTATTTAAGTCATTGGTATTTTTTTGCCAGATTTCTTTTTCATATCTGATGAGAGTCATATGTAGAAGTATATGTCCTTTTTAATTTACGTGTGACATGGATATTGACTGGTGACAAGGCTTATTTATTGTGGCTAGGAACCAAAGCCAACCAGATGGTTTTGGAAAGTTTAGATACAAATGTAAACCTCTAAGCCCTGAGTTATCATTAGTGGGATAAAGGTGTGCTAATGTACTTTGTACAAGAAGGACTTCTTGAAAAATTAGATCAAGGAATTTCCCCTGGCATTCAGCGAGGTCATCCTGGCAACCAAACTGATTGGGCTGATAAAAAGGAAAAGCGCATGTTTGTTGCTGTCCTTAGGAAGAAGCTGAAAGGGATAAGGGTGGCAGGGATCTCATGGGGAAAAGGAATGTTTATTGCTAGCACAAAAGGAGATGGACTGCAGGAGGAGGTGATGCTTTGGTAGTCTTTGAGGGAAGGGGATGAAGGGAAACTTCTAAAAATAGCAAAATATCGTCCAGTACTGGCTTTTGTTCCCATCACCCCCTTGAGTTCTGCTTTCAAGATTTATTATATCACTCTTAAATCTCTTGGAGTCATTACAATCTTGCCTTTCATCTAGTCTGTATATAAATAATTGATCATCATAAGGATTGAAAACTGTGGAAATGAAGACAGCTTAACACAGATATTCTTTATGACATCAATTACAGGGGGAATCATTTGATGAGAACAGAGAATATTTCAAATGGTACAATAATGCTAACTCCTAAAATTACTTTGTATTTGAAATGAAATGTGTACACTGATTGGTTCTGTTGCCAGTTTATGGAGAAAGTATATTATGGTTCAATGAAAAAGATGGTTAATTATCTGCACACAGGGCTTGTTTCACCCCTCCCCTACTTCTCTTTTACAGTAGTGTAATTCTGTTGAAGTCAACTGTGTACAAATGGTGTAGTGCAGTGGTGAATCAGGCCTATATTTTGTAAGTAATTTATTGCAAGCATTTGCAGTACTGATAGAGGAAACATTCAGGCATGTTTGCTGCTGAGATTGAAGTTCCCTGAGCGTGTGTTCTGTTGGCAGCAGTCACGTGCGCTGGGCCAGGGGTGTCATAGGGTTAAACACAGAGTACTGCAACAGTAGCTTAGCCCAGTTATTGTATTCAAAACTCATAAGATGCTAAAATATAGTAAACAGCATAATTAAGTGTGTTGAAAGGAAGTCAAAGTTCAAGTGAGGTTTTTTCCTTTTTTTTTTAGTGTAGTGTTGACTGGTGAATTTATATATTTGGCTTGACTGGAGAGGACACTTCCTCTTGCTAGCTGTCACGTTGACATTTTGTGTTGTTCCACTGTTCATCTGCGTGCAGGCAATAGGTGGTTCAGACCAATATTCAAACTGAAGGGAAGCGTAGCAGTATTCATGCTGCTGTAGAAAGTGTGTAATGGTGTCTGGAGGACTTGTCTCCTTCTGTGCCTCTGGCTGCTAGGAGCATGCCAAGCGTGTGCAGAGCAATAAAGCCATCTCATTTTATCTGTCTGTGGAAAGAATGCCATGCCAAAAATGAAACCTGGTAGTGTACTTTAATCTGTGTGAGCAAGCGATAGCAACTTTGTTGTTAAAAGTTCTGGGGGAAAAAATCTTAAATGTTTCATTTCATATGGGCACTTCTAAAACTAGACAACATCAAACAGAAATACTTCACTTTATGGTGGACAGTCTCAGGAAATTATAGGAATTGAGCTGTGAAAGCAGAGTTAAATGGTGAGCTTGAATTCCTGTGCATTTGCAGTCACTGGAGAAGGTCCCAGTTAGCAGCAGTGAGAAAGGCAGTATTAGTTCTAGGTGTGTTTCCTGTATTTTTCAGGAGTAAGAACTCTAGTTTGAATTAAGATGTGTCTGTTCCTTTACTTTTTAGTCTTTTGCAACAGAGTTGATGTGGTTATATGTTGTAACTGCAAAGACTGGGGAACTGGAATGTGAGAGATGGCAAAAAAATTTCTGTTCCTGATGATGGGTAAACATTATCATTTCTCTTGCCTAGAATTCAATTCAGAAAAATACTGAAGTGTGTGCTTTGAAATCATAAGGTCTTCAAACCAAAATATTTCAGTACCAGTTTTCCAGAGATACTATGTGAATAATTCATATGCAGATTGTGATGGCTGCTCTTTCCGCCCTTTGACTCTTAACCAAATTATCACAATATACCTTAATAGTTCCTTTTCTTATTGTTACTTGTTAATTTTAGGGGAGACCCCAGTAGCTTGCATTACTTACACTGTCCATGTACTAGTGTCAGTAGGTACAAAACATTTGGTTTGCAAGCAGAACTGTGCAGGGATATGCAAACAGTACTTGGATGCCTTAGGATGTGTAAGGAGTTTGAAGGAGATGTTTGATTTTGTGAAATATTTTGGATTGATATAATATTTTATGGTATTGTCTTAGACAAAGGACTTTTCTTCTTTCCCTTCGACAAGCAAGCTGGCATCCGACACAGAATTTGATCAAACCTCTGCTTCCAGACAGAGTTTTGAAAGGCCATGAAAGTCCATTGCCTCTCTCAATTTAAAGCGATGGTTGTGTGGCCAGAGAATGTTTTGACATCACTGAGAAATAGGAACAATGACCCACTACTAAATGTGAGTAGGTTCTCCTGGGAAAACTGCAGTGCTTGCTATGCATTTAGATCCTTTATGAAATATTATTTATTCTGGGTTGTTTTCTAGAATTTTTCTCTCTCTACTTCTTTCTTTCATATCTTAGTGATGATCACATCTAGCAGCAGCTGGAAGAACATGTGTATTGCATATTGACCCTGTCAATTATGCTTGTGGGAAGTCTCATCTCTTATTGAATATCATTAGGCTGTTTTTGCAGAAGGTTTTGTGACCTTGTTAGAGATAGCATATCATTGGGGAGGGGGAACCCCACAACCTAGTGTTAACAGTGAAATGTGCTTTTAGCCAGGCATAGCAAAGGAGCAGACATGTATTGTCAAGATAGTAAGTTAGAAGGAGGGCTGGGCAGAAGATAAGGGAACTTCTTAGGACAGAGAGAAGTTCAGAGACAGACTGGGCAGCAGAAGAGGTTGCTTGAACTGTCTGGAAAGAAAATGATGCTACCATTGAATGGTAGCAGCCATTCTGAATATCACTTTCATGCACATTTTTCAGACCAGGCTTGCACAAATTGCAATCTCAATAAATTTTCAGATTTTTGCATTTCGGTGGTTCTTAATTGTAATTTTACATAAAGAAAGGTAATTGCATATGATTAATGATAGGGTTTCATTTTCAAGAGTCTGTGTTAAGTTATTGGGAACCACAAAGTGTAAATCTTGTTGATTTAGACAGTGGATTACTTTCTGTATTTCTTCATTTGAGAGACACAGGTATGAAGAACAGATGTGCAGATGTTAGCCTGGTGTGTAGTGTGCCCAGAGGGAGAAGTGTAGGTCTGGGATGATTTTTAAAACAGATTTCTTTCTGAGGTGTGGGATACAGTACCTTTAATTGTTGTATTTCTGAAACTTCTAGATGACATTTCTAAATTGCTGATGAGAAAACAAGCCCTTCCATGGCCATAATATTAAAAGGAAGGTGTGCCTAAAGAGTAAATGTAAGATCTATTCCCACTGCTGAAAGATGTAATTTTTGTTTGTTATTTTGGAAAATGTTCAAGTTTGATTTTCCCTTACAAATCATGGCATAACCTCTGAGAAAACAAATATAACACTTTTAAAGTTGTGTTGTTATAGTTACAGAAATGTAATGCAACTAAAGTTAGAGATGAGGAAGCTACATTATGTCCAACTGATTATGAATAATGATGGATGTTCATATGTAAGGATGTGTACAAGAAGAAATTTGAAGGTATGAAGTAGAGTTGGTCTATATAAATTCAAGGACAAGTTACATCTGATGATACTAAGTAGTAAACTTTTTCAGCCATTCACTTAAGTAGCTTAATCTAACTGTAATAAGCAGTTTTTCAATTTCCTTTAGTAATTTCAAACCCTGTATTTGTATTCACTTTATAAAACATAGCATTATTTTATCAATTGCTGTGGTGTACGTGAGCCCAAATCATACTAGGACACTGGTGAGGTGTCCATTACATTAGGTTCTGTGCAGATGGGACCAAACCAGAAATTACACATGAAGACAGCACTGCATGCCAGTGCAATGCAGTGGCAGATTTTACAGCTTTCTGCTGTCTGGGACAACATGCAGACCTGGGTAGAGCTAGCTGGAGGTCTTTCATTCATGGAAAATTTGTCCCATCTTAAAATAATTGTTAAGTCACACTCCCAAAGTGGGTTTCATGTCATCAGCTTCAGCTGCCTGCAGTTTGTTGTCCTGGAACATGTTCTGAAATTGAGGGATGAACTAGGGGCACATTGGCAGTGCCTTGATCTCTCCATTTATGCTAAAGGAAGGATGCTCAGGTGGGACTCTTATGTTAGACAGCTGGAATTAGGTGAACCTCACACTGCCTGGGTAAAATGGGACCAGACTCCAGTTATTTCATGCTCACCTCTTTTTTTTTTTTTTTTCTTTTGACTGTCCATCTTGTTTCAGACCCTTCCTGCCTCCAAGGACTGATTACTTTCCTTTCCTCACTCAATAGTGATTACTTGGCTGGCTTACTGTGCAGCTTCCAATCTCCTGGAACCCCAGGGTTTTCAGACAGGAAGGTATCTTTTAGCAGTGAACTGTGCTGGTCAATATTTTCCTCACGAGCAATTCCCTTACTTGTCCTTTTCTCTCCAGGAGAATGGCTTGAAGCCACAAATTTTCATGTGGTGTGACTTGTGACTATATTGGTTATATAGTTTCTTTGCTACAGCCTCTATATTTTTGTCTCCCTCATCTATATTAAAAAGTGGGAGACAATCATGGGTATAGCTCACTTTAGAGATGCTTTAGGCTAAAAGTATTAATGTTTTTAAGGCTCTTAGAATGCCTGCACAAGAATAAACCTTGACACTGTTGTGGCATTTGTTGAGAGCTTATGAAATTGAGCAATGTAATTCTGTCAGCAGTTTTTGTATTTAGAAAGTTGTGACCCATCACTAAATTCTTATATGAAGTTAATTCTTAAATGAAGAAAATATTTAGAAGTTCAAAGTTTAGAAATTTGATTGAACTCCCAGACCCATTGGGCTAATAAGAACTTTCTCCTCAGCCAGCTCTCACAGCCGAGATTGTTTAGATATCCACATAAAAATGTAACTAATACTTCTATAAAGAGGAAAGCTGGAGTACCTCCATGGCAGAACTTTTGGAATAGCTCTGCCTCCTTCAGTTCCTTTCCTATTAAAATCATTGGAAAAATCTGTTCTTGACTTTAAGGGGAGCAAGGTTAAACTAGCACAGAATGTTTTGAAAATTCCAAACTGGTAATTTAATCTTCAGATTTAACCATAGTGGCCCTTGCAAACTTTTTTTTTCCAAAGCTGCACTCAAAATAAACGATGTGTTAGTCTCTAATAAATGGTCCTTAGTAAAAGCATGTATTATGCTTCCTTTGAAAAGTCATTTATTTCTTATGGTGGGTTTCTGATTCAGCTATCTCCCTGCATGCTGTTCCAACTTTTTTTCCCTTCTAGGAGTTTGTATAAATGCTGCAGTTTGCTGTGTTTCTGTACAGCAACACATGTGCATCTGTGCATAACAACATGAAGAGGATAAACCTCAGACTTATTAGCATGGTTGTCTTCAGATTGAAAAATACTTTCTGTAGGTTCATTTCCTAGAATAAGCTTCCTAATTTCTTGCTTATTAAATCATGTAGTGTTTATGAAATAAGACTCCCAGTCTGTCAGTCAGAACTCTAAAGCCTTTCGCAGACCGTAAATTCACATTCCAGTAGTTATAAATAGAAAACACTATTTCAATGGTTGTAAAACTCTCTCTCTGATGATTGTGTGTTGTACTGCACCAACAAATCAGAAAAAGAGATGGTTGGGATACTGTCGTCAACATCTTTTTGCTCAGAATTTCCACTGAGCCAATAAGTGAGCTTGTGCTGATGATTTGTAGTATCTGTTATCACCTTTCATCAGACTCAGAGGAGAAAGGAAATACAGGATATTCCAGATGGGAGTGTGGTGCATGTGCACTGAGGAATCTGTTTGTTTCCTCTGATTGTTAGTGAAGGACAGTGGGGGTGCTGCTGCTCATTGCATTATTTCTTTTACTAATGACCATATTCAAGTGACTTCTGTTAATGTGCTGTAATGTACAATTCTTCTGGGATACAGTTATTTATCCTTTTGGTAACTTTGACTGCTGTTGCACACTTTGCAACACTGTAGATTAGAAGCTGCAGAAATTACTCTGCAGAAGAGTACATTTCCTTTTTAACAGTGATCCAATGTTTCCCACCTTTTCCTTTACGTTTTTTCTTATTACTCTTAGAATCAGTCTCACTAGGTTACTAACTTCTGCAATGCCCTGGTTAATCAATGCTAATACAATTTTCTGAACATGTTTCCCAATTAAGTTTCTGGCCTCATTATTTAAAATAGAAGTATTTGATGTTGAGAATTAAATCTGCAGCACACCAAGGGTTTCTTACCTCTATAACTGCTGTTGTGGAATGGTATATATCACTTTTGGGTTTGGATATTCACTCATGAATCATTCATACTTCTCTCATATATCAGCCACAGAAGAACACCTGTACCAATGGTAGGAGCAGGTATTAGAAAGGATAAGAATGACACGGCCTGTTATGAGATGGACTGTTAGTTGAAAAATTAAAAAGGCAACACAACACAAGCTGAGATGCAGAAGCTGGACAAAAGTTCATAAAAAAGAAATGCCTGAGTGCATTAAACCAATGATCAGTCTAGCCTGCTTCTGTCTCCAGCAGAGGCAGTAGGAGAGACTATTTAGGGATAACATGCAATCCTGGCCACTTCCATGGTCTGTTCTCAGCTTCTGTCAGCGTCACAGCTCGTGTATTACAGATATTAGGGGCCGCATACCTGCATAGTCTTTTTAGTGCTCATGGACATGTTTCCTATTAACTTACCTCAGTATCAACAGTTTTGCAAGTGATGAACAGCCTTCTGTGGCAGCAAGTTCCAGAGGTTCACTGCTCACTGTGGAAAGTACTTTCACTTTATTTAAATCAGTCTACTATTAGTTTCATAGTGTCCTCTACTACTTTTTCTAGAATTGCAGTATTTTATTCTGTTTGATCCTGCATGTATTCAGCTATCCCCTTTTTTCTGATAGTGTGATCATACCTCCTTTTTAGCTTTCCTCTTTCAACAGAAGGGTCCTAGACTATATACTGTATGAGATATTACATAGATGAGATACCTTCTCTGTCCCCTGGATGATTTGAATTGGTCTTCTCTAAATCTCCTGTAACTTCATTACAAAATTAAAAGAAAACTCTTACATATGTGCTACAACAAGTATGTCAAGCATGAGAATCTCCTGAACAACCTTAGCAGTAAAGGTACAAATAGTTCACTGAGTCTGCAGTGGCATTATCCTTTTTATGCCTTTGTCATCAACTGGTCCCACTAATCACAAGGTAGTTTCCTGCTTTTGATGTGTTCAAAGAATGTTTTACCATCAGTTTGAGCATCCTTTGCAAGTCTCTCTTCAGATGCTTTTTTTAGCCCTCCTTATTTCCTGTTTACATTTGAGCTACTTTATTTTATGGGATTTTTCTGTCCTCACTTCAGAAAGCTTTCTGGTGGTTTTGTTGGGGTTTTGTTTGTTTGGTTTGGGTTGGTTTTTTTTAATGCCAGTCTTCTGCCTTTGAAAGACTCCTTTGCTTTCCTATTGAGCCATCCATGCAGATGGGGGTTGGACTGCTTTGTTTTCTTAGTCTGCGTCACACATATTACCTGAACTTCTAATATAGTGTATTTCATTCTGCAGGCTTTATGTAGACTTCTTGACTTTTGAACTAACCTTTTTAGAGTTCTCTGGAGGGGAGAGGGGGCACTGGGTTTTGCATTTTTATAATTGTTAATTTTTAACAGACTTTTTTCTTGAGATTGAATAGTCATAAACTAGATGTATTTAGCCTTCTTTCTTTTTCTAATTTTAAGCTGTAGTGTATGGTGATCACTAATTTAGAACACCTGCCCCATTAATAAGCTGTTGTCCTGTGCACCAGCTGAGACCAACTCCAATATGGTTTTTAAGTAGCAGGTGTTTGTGTGTCAACAAAATTAGATTTCTGTGTCTCAGTGCAGCTTTAACTCAGTCAGGTGAGGTTAATTGTAGTCTCTTTGAATTTGTATCTGACCTAAATTTTCAGCTTATATTATTTCATGAAATTTTTCCTGAGTCAGTGATTCTGGCATTGCCCTACTCAGAGGTTGGTGGCACAGCTATGCTATTATTAATATCCATGCTTTTTACTCACAAGGATTGTGCTTCTTTTTCCCCCCATAATATTTTTATGCTGTGCCACTGTATAATATCCTTCACATACAGTGCCTCTCCCTGACGTGCATGTCCTATTCCATCATTCCTATCAAGTAGGTAATACCACATCCTCCTTTCCTCACATGCCAAGAAGCCTGTTACGTCAGGGTTGTCCATTTAATGGCAAGCATTTTTAGGTCTCTCTCCAACTTTTCAGACCTGAAGTATTAATATAGAAGAACTCCCAAGTATCGCTCTTACACCGTTGCTTATTATTGTCTCTTCAATTCAGCTGCTACGGTAGGCAGCCTAATTTATCCTTCCTTACTCACAGATGATGTGCTGCTTACTTTCCTCCTGACTCTTTCAGAAGTGTGTTGCACTTTATTTATGATGAGCTCATAAGTTGCCTCAGTCCGAATTGAGTGTTTCTGCCCAGGTTTGCTTGTCCTCATCAAAGCTTCTAGATTTGATGCTTCTCAGAAGCTATTTTAGTTTTTCATAGCACTGTGCTGGGTTTTATGATGAACAAGCAGCCCGTCCCTCTTGGACAGGTTTCTCCCATTCTGAACAGCTCCCTGGTTCCCAGTGTAGCTAACTTCCCGTTGTCTACACCGTCATGTCTTTCATGCCCTGGCACTCTGGATTTCCTGTCTTTTGGGCCTTGTGCATGACTTTTTAGAGGATGCTACTATGCAAGTCTTGCCCAGCTCCTTTTCAACAGTCTGATTTTGAACCTTCACAACCCTTTTAAATCGTGGTACCAAAATGGTTACTGACTATAGGCTTTTCCACTGCAACCTGGGTATTTGGTGAAAATTCCTGTCTTTTTACCTGACAGACATTAGCATGGAGTCTTGGACATCAGAAACAGATATCTGTGCATGAAAAAATAGTTGTCTACTTCTAGCTGATTCTTCATATCTTTGACAATTCTCTTCTGGTGCAGAAGCATCCTGAGAGGACACAGTGACAATGACTTAGGCTGTGGATTAAGATGATAACATGGAATGCTTGGATCTGTTTCATTACTAAAACTAATTTCATTAGCTTCTCAGTTCAGCTAATACTGCAACACCACCAGGGAATAATAGTAATTTGTTTGCCCATACAAGAGAGACTCATGCCCAGATTGCCAGGCATTAGCCTTGGGCAATGCCTTCCAAATAACCCAGACTCTGGGCTGACAGTGTTGCAATGTCAGGGGACATTTAAGTTAGTTTTCTGCTAGCCTGTCCTGGCTGGTGCAAGCAGCAGCAACAGCAGGCTTGAAGGAAAGATGTATTCAAGGGATCTCTGCACAAAATTAAAGATTCACCACTGTCAAAGGATACTGAGAAGGAAAGTGTCCTTTTTTAAAAAATGTTTCAAAGAACAAGAAAAAAAGGGGAATTGTCTTGGATTTCAATATGAAAAGGAACATTTTTGGTAAAATTTTGGCAAGTCTTTTTCAAGGCAGCTGAAGAAAACAAATCAAGGGATAAAACTGGATCTTCTTTGAGAGGAACAAGATACAATGTCACTTGGAATGAAAATGTATTTTCATTGCTAACATTGGAAATTTTTTTTATTTACTTTGAAAACTTATGTCATTATCCGTACTGGAAGCATAAAACACAAAATTGGTGAAGATATTTAAAAGCAATGCAAATGTTTTCAGATTTTCATTAGAAGAGTCTCCGCAGACAAAAGGGCTTTCAGAACATAAAAACCTTTGGCGCTTCAGTAAACCAAACTGAGTTTTGCTTGACAGCTGAAAGATATTCCCTGTGGGTCATTTATGCTCCTGTCTGCAGAGTTGATTGAGTAAATATGCAGCAAGAAGGAACATTTTTATACCCTGTGTCTGGCATTTTCTGGTTGATATTTTTAACTTAAGGCAGATACAGTTCGATAATGTAGCTTGCACAGCTTGGCAGTATTCATCAAAAACGGAAATGACTTTGATAAATACACCTTGCTGCATCTTCAGTTTTTAGCAGCAGTCATGTTACATTTTAAGTTGGAAGAATTCAAGTGCAGACTTCTGGGAGGGTGTTAAATCACCACTGAGGCTCTGGATAAGCAGTCAGTTCCTGAGATGGAGCTAAAACACTTTAGGCGTAAAGTCTACCTGAAAAGTCTGTGAAGACTCTTTAGGTAAGGTGGCAGGAGATTAAAATCAGAAGCTTTTCTGCTTTGAAAAGGGAAATGCTCTTTCAGCCTAAGCAAGTGTCGTTGCCATGGGTACTTGATCTATGACAAACTGTGTGAGGGGTTTTCCTGACTGAGGGCCAGCAGGCTGGTGGACAGCTGGGTGGGTGGCAGGGGAAGAGAAGTGGTCTCCAAGTTCTAGGGACATGTCGAATGAGAGCTTTAATTTCTCCCTGCTGCAGACTGTTTGATCATATTTTGAGTGTGACATCATGGAGACTGCCTTTTGTGATAGAGAAACCTAAGTTGTCTCCTGCTTTCTGTAACCAAAAGAAACTCAGTGCAGACATTTGTATCACTGTCCAAACACTGCCATTTCCAAGATGACACATCCTCATTTTGGCCCCAGCTATTATTAGCTGATACATTAATGATGTTATTAGATCCATGAACATAGTGAATAATTTTTTAAATGTAAAAATTCAGAGTTGCCAATGATGTGTTCATGTTTTTTTAATAATAATTTTTACAAAGTTGGAGTTGTACTTGCCACAGGGATGTTTTGTGATCATGTTTGGGTGAAGAAGTGGATGATGATGCCAGAAACTGAAGGGGAAATATTGTATCTCAAGCTGTAAAGAATTTAGGTTGTGAACAGCTCTCTAATAAAGCATTACATATTTCCTTTGTGGGTTGATGTTCATGGTAAAACCTTTCACTTTTTGTGAATATTTTCTTGGATTTACAGCAATTACTCAACTATTTACAAGGGACAAAATGTGACCCCCATTAATCATAACTAATCAAATTCAGCATGTTCAGTCATAAAGTTTTCCGTCACTGTTTTCACTACTTTAATCTTTATTCATATTTTCCAAGCTAGTCATGATTCAGAAATCAATATTTACGACTACTATGTGCTAGTATCTGAGAGCTCGCTTTTTCCTTTTTTTTTTAACTAGTATGTAGCCTGGAGAGATGAGCCACTCTAAGCTAGAATTGCTATCTTTCTGTGAAATGAATGTTTACGCAAATTTCAGGACTGACAGCTTCTGGAGATTATAGTCTGTAGGAAAAGTGGAGCAGAGGGAGCTTGCACTGTCTTGTCAGCGTACCTCAGCTCTGCTTTGCAGGGTTGAGGGAAAGGCATAGACCTCAGGTTACTCCCACATAGTCGCCTCAAACTGCGTCCAGGTAGCAGGTCGTGTGGTGCAGTTTTTAACTTCTTGAAGTCACTTGTTGAAAAACAACTGTGTACTCACTCCTGGTGCTTTTCTCTGTAGCAACTGTTAAGATACAGTAGGAACTTTGATTGCAGCTTGCAAAGTTGTCGCTGCAGGCTGATGGCTGGCTCCACTGGTGGTTTGAGGTCTACATGGTGCTAAACAACAGAGACGTGCTGTGCTCTGGTGTGTACTTGAAGAAAGGCCATTACGAACTGAAATGTCAATAGTGACCCTATGCACCTGTAATAAATGTAAGCTTTGTAATTAGTAGCAAGCTGTCTCAGAGGGCTGGAAATAGTTACTCAGATTAATTTTCACTATGGTGTGCCCAAAGTTCTTGTATGACATAAGGCAACCAGTTAACGTTGTCAGGAGAGACTATCAAATTGCAGCATGTGTGGCTTGATGGTAGAGCTAAGCTCTAAGAGTCTTGTGGCAGCAACTATCTTTCCATATGTTTTTCTGGAGCTTACCACGCCCTACAAGAGCAAATGGAATACATGTAGAGTCACACCTTCATTGTGAGTATTGTTCTTCTGCTTCATTATGCATCGAACTTATGTAGTAAACAATATTTACAGGGTAAAATAATAAAATTATGTGTGTGTGTGTATATATATATATACACATATAACTTGTAAGTGCTCTAGGTGTCAGAAAGGGAGTCAATGAACACACCCAGCAAAAAAATCATGCATTGGGGAACTCTTCTGCCTCTCTGTTTCAGGCTTTCCTACTGCCTGTGACAGGCAGGTGGCTCTGGGATCATGTAAAGAAGCCTCAGATGAGAGTAACTGACCCTGGAGCACACTTTAAGCAAAAAGACATTTCAAAAGGCATCCTAAAGCATGTCTAGACTGGAATTTGTAGTTGAAAGGAAAAACTATTATCCTCTAGGTTGAAAAGCGACCCATGGCTTTAGGCATTAGTGATTTTTGATAAATGACCTGGTTGGCCCTCTCCCTGGTGTGGGAGGCAATTGGTTTCCACTGTAAACCTGGACTGTAGACAATTCCCTTTATCATATTTGTAGCAAAGGTAGCATAGCCTAATACAACAGAAAAGAGGGAGCTTTTGAGAATTTATTCCTTGTGTCTATTTGTAGAAAGAATCTGAAATAACAATATAGCCCTTCACACTTAAACTTTGAATATATTTACTAATATGGGGGATCTTTTTTTCTCCTGTTTGATGAAGTAGTTGTGTTTTCATGGAATACATATTAGCATGATTTTTGCCATGTTATAAATGTGACATTGCTATCGCATATGAACTGTTTTGGTCAAGAGCCATGTTAACTGCCCCATCAATTACACTTCTAAGTGCCTGTCACATTAAAAAAATGTGGCTCTGGGCCCCTTAGGGTTTTTCCTTCTTCTAGGCAAAGAGTTTTTTGTTTTCACTCACTACTTTTGATCTCCTTATCATTCTGGAAATGTTCTTGCTTGCATTTCATTTTTGGGGGGTTGGGGTTTTGATTTTTTGGTGAGTGAAATATCTTTGTGTGGGAAGCAAAAGGAGCATTGTGAGATCCAAAACTCCTTGGGATACTGAAAGAACATGTAGAATTTCTTATGGATGGGTTACTATTGTGAAGGCAGCAGTTAATGTGTTAGACATAGTTGCAAAATTGCAAAGGTAATGGGTATTATATCTTATTGTGTATGTTTAAAAATGCTTCCCATACTGTGCAGTGTATCTATTAGCAAATACTGCCATTTCAGCTATGGCCAGATATATATTTGCATATAATTCCCCCTTAGTGTATTTTTGTGCAGAACAACTTCTGAGAGCCTAAGACAAAATATCTATGCCACTTCAGAACACACAGGTACTTAATTCTGTATGTTCAGTAGACCAAAAATTATTGAAATGAATGTGGTGGAACACAGCTGGAGTTAAATGAACTTTTGTTCTCGCAGGGTTGGCTAGATTAAAAACCACGAAAAAGAAAAAGTTAAAAATCCTGTGTTTTTAATAGCTCCAACTACAAGCCTATATCAAGACAAGCAGCTGGTAAACATATGACATTTTCCCCCCCTACAGATCTTATAAAAAGAATTTCATGTTCATCCAGCCATATTTTTCTAAGGGTGCCTGCTGGCATATCATTCCTGAGGGAAGCCGTTCATCTGGGAAGGTTGTTGGGGTGCTGGCAAGGCACCAGTCCTAGTGCATGGACAATGCCCAGTGACTGGGAGCAAAACACCCCCAGGGAAAGCTCAAAGCCTGTACCCAGGCTCTAATGGACAGGTGTTCGAACAGGAACCTGAAGAGGGGTTCTCTGCAGATTGCTAAATGTTCTTTCCCTCACATATAAGCTACCAGCAGAGCTCAGTGTTTCCTTTTCTACTTGTACTGTAGGACTGTACAACTGCCTGAGAACCTCATGTAGTCATGAGAGCCTCTGTGTAACATTATTTGGCTTATACATCTTTTATTATGGTTGGCTGTTGGTGAGAGTCAGATGAAAATTATTTCCAGATTACAATAAAGCAACTTCAAACATAATAACTGTTGTTAGATCATTGACCATATTAAAATAAAATTTTAAAAGGCTGTACATCAAGGCTGAGAGAAAACTGTTTAAAGAAGAAAAAAATGTGTAGCATTATTGCTCCAAACATACTGCTGAACCTTGGGAAAAGATTTGTGCCACGTTTCTTATGACAGTAACATCACGGAGGATATAAACCAGTCATTGGCACTCTCTCAAGAAACACATCACTGTAATTCATTATAACAATACCAGTGTGATATTTGTTCATAATATTTTTGAAAGCTAGGCTATGAAAACAGTATGCACTGACTGTCAGTGGTGATGTATCATTCTGTAAAAGAGAACATACATGACAAAATGTTTTAAATGAACTCTAAAAATATACTCATGAGTTAAAACAATTTGGCTGGTCTTGTGCTTCATGCCAGGAGGGGCTTCCCAGGATATGCTTCTGGATGACCTTTTTGAGGACATATATCAAATAGTCATGTATTTATTATGGTCCCAGTCAGTCTTCAATAGCAATGATGAATGTTGTGCAGTGTACACAGTCATTACAGCTCTGTGTAATTCTCTGCTTAGTTTCCAGTTGCTTGTCTTTTCTATGGAAAACAGAGTGGCCTGTGTCATGTCAACCCAATAAACCCAACTTTTACCCACAGAGTGTTCTCAGTGGCATAAAGCTTTATCTGACCTGGCAGCGGGATATGTCAGGAGCCCTGCAAGGAGGCTTCTGTTCTGCTTCCCCAGTTGTGTCTGGGCCCAGCAGAGTCCAGGAGAGCAGTCTGGCTCTTGTGGGCTGGGAGGCTTTATGAACTCTCACAGCTTCCAGTAGCGTGCTGGGATTCATTGCAGTTCTGACGTCAGTGTAAATCTGGATTTCTGGGCACTGAATAAAGAAACACACTTATCCTATGGCTGAATGGTCTTGATGACATGCCATTTTTCCATTTTCCCCATCGGCGTGGTTGGGAACATAAGCAGCATTTTGACATTCATTCTGACATTTGTTGCTACCAGACATGAGCTCGATCCAGTTCCTACTGAGAGGAAGTCAACAGTCCTGGAAAAACTCAAGAACAAAAGTAGGCTCCATCTTAAAGATTGGGCTGAGGCTGAGACCAGTGGCAGGCAGAGCATAGGTAAGTTTCCTACTTCAAAAATAGGTGAGATTTCACAGTAGTTTTGGAATGTAATTTCCTAGGAAGGGAAATAGAAACCACAACCTGTCTTCCCTGTCTCTCCAGGAAATCCTCCTCCTCTGTCTACTCTAGTTGATTTCTCCCTAGTCACGTCATTGCTCGCTCTGCTGGGGTGAGAAGGGAGAGATGAAAAGCAAAAGGGAAGGCAATTGCATCTTGCCACCATTCACAAAGCTTCCAAACAGAATTCAAACTTGTCTGGTAAAAAAGTGGACAAATCTGAAGTTACTTTTTAAGCTCAGTTTTCTGGCTTCACTACCCATTGCATGAATGCTTAGATTTGAAAATAATGAATACCATCACTGCAGGAAGCCCCAGATCTGAACCGTGTGCATGCACAGCTATTTATGAATCATCCATTTCTACTTAGCCACTTCCATCTAAGGTAGTTGGCTCAGTTTAATAATGAAACAGCCTCTCCAGAAGTCCTCTGCTACATCAGCTTATTGTTCTGAAAAAAAAAAAGGGAATCTCAATGCTATTTTTCTGAAAGACTTTTTTTAAGCAGAAATGACTTAGATAAGATAGATGCCACACTAAACTTATTGTGCTGTAGTCAAGGGCTAAAGGTTAAAAACATAAGAATGGAAAGAGGGGGGAAATGGCAAACTGAGATGTAATAAAAAAACTATAGGAAAACCAACTAAGACCATGGATAACAGGAAGGGAAAGATGAAAACTGAAACAGAGCTTTTTATATAGTACTTTGGGCGAAAGATTAAATTGTATCTTTAGCTTCTTTGTCACTCTCCCTCCATCTCTCTTTTTTTATACCTATAATTATATATTATTTATATATTATCTATTTCATCTCACAAGCTTTGAGACCCTGAAAATGTAACAATATTTTGCCACTTTTTTCCCCAGTTTAGTCAAATCTCATGTCTATGCATTTTCTTAAATTGGCATACCTCGTTGACATGAAAATTTCCTATTCTCTTTCCTTACTGAGTGCATTGTTTACTTGGAAATATTACCAGGTATTAAAAATTTATATTCAGGTACATGCATTTTAGTCATATAGAAGATGACTGATTCATGCTGGGGTTGCACCTATGCCAAAGATTACATCAGTGATTCTACCAGATAATTTAGACATGTAATTTCAAGCACAAATAACTGTCCAGGTATATAATGAAGTTTCACCTGCAACACTAGAATCAAGGCCAAGATGAATCTGGCCAGAAGCCAAGACTGTACCCTTCCCTTTTATAGGTCTGGAGGCAACACAAGGTATTGCTCCAGATCAGGGAAGTAAGAAACTCAAGACTCCTATTAGCACTAAGAAATTGCTAGGGAATCTTTCTGGTTGCAATTGTCAGCGTCCTTGAAAGAAAAATTTAAAATAGAAACCAGTACATGTTTGGTAGCAATTTAGTTCCCATTTGAATGTTGATCAAGAAGTCTTAGTAATCATTTTATCAACATTAGTGATGACTTCAGTGTAAATAATTAATAGGAAATATGATGTTTAGATTGAAGTGTAAAAAGTCAAATACTGATTTAAAAATAGGATGTAGATTAAAAAGAAAAGACTGAATATCTTCATGTGGCCTAAATAACGGTTGCTTAATATTTGCATATAACTCAGAAATTCACATATTGGATGATTTCTAGAGAGAGAATATATACAGTAACAATTAAGATGTAGAAAGCTCTGAATATAATTGTCAAGCACAGTATAAAAACACTGTCCAGGTGATCTTATGGGATCATCCACGCTCTTGAACAAAAATTCTAAAGAACAGCCAACAGGATTTCAGTATTATCCAGTCTGAATTGTAATTCCAGTCTCAGTTTTTTACTTCTAGACCAACTCTAATCTATTTCTAAGCATTGTTTTCTCAATCTGTTTCTGATAACTGATCTCAGTGATATAAGCAATTTATTTTTTGCAAAGCAGAGAGGCAGGGATATTTTTTATACAATATTGTATAAGTAGCTGAGGCTGTGAAAAGTGTCTGTGTTAGTGGAGAAAAACTACGGATGTTGCTGTTTATTCTGAGTATCAATAAACATTTGGAATAACAAATACTTAAAAGGGGAGGAGAGCTTATGCAGAATTTTACTGTCAAACAGCATATCTAGCTCTGATCCACTAGAATATCTAGTCATGCAGAAATAACAAGTTTCTTAGGGAGCATGTCTTAAGCCATATTATATAGAAATCTTTTAACCTGCAAGAATTGATGACTTCATTTTCCATTTCCAACTCAGAGGAAAATTTGTTTTCTGAATGGAGAGAGTCATGTTACTTCTGAGCTTCATGTTCTCAAATAATTTCTCTTCCAATGTCTTTGACCAGTCAACAACTGTGTAGATGGCCAGAAACCAAGTACTGTGTGATTATTCACCTCCATCTATGCTCTTTGTGAAGGTTCTTTTCTTCCTTTTCTAATCTCTGCAATAATTTATAACATTTCTTCTTTAAACATTCTACTTTCTTAAATGGCAAATTACATTTCTTGACCTCTTCTGTATTAAGTGCAAAGGACAGAAAGAAAAGTTTTCCAGCCAAATGAGTGTTATATCTGAAGCTGAATTTTAATAAATGCCTAGGGTTTATAATTGATACTTTCAAGATGGTCTCAAGGAATTTAAAACAATCCAGAATTTAATAGCAATCAACAGAATTGAGACAAAATGAAACTATTATGCTGAACTTATCGAAAAGCTGGGTTTAAATTGATGTTACATATTATTCATTTTGACAGTTGCAAATTCACATTAAAGATAGCAGAGACCAAAAGACAGCAACTAGAAGAGGAAATGCTAATTTATTACTTGCAGAGAAACAACTCTGAAGCTAAGCTGTTCAGTTAAAATTATGAAATACTTTCCATTTCCAGTGTACCTTTGATCCACAGAAGCCCCAAAGCACTTTGCAAATTATAAATACAGTTTTAATTTCCTGTCGCAGTAGGTGATAGGCAAGTGTCTCAGGGGTGGAAATGTAGTAGACATCACTCAACAGCAACTCTATGCAAAGACAAAATGAACAATTATTGTTAAGTAAAATGGCATGGAAAGGTTACATTGCTAAAGCATATGTCCTTATCATACTATGCCACTTGCATCAGAATAGTGAATGAAGAATTCCAAAATCAATTCCTGGGTGTACATATCCTGCTTGGTGTATGATTTGAGACAAGTCACTTAATTTCCTATGCTTCACTGTAGAAAGGGAATAATGCTGTCTAAATTCAGTGTTGTAGTGCTGATAGCAAAAGAATGATGTAGTGTATTTCTTCTTAAAGGAATTGTATCACAGCATTTGGGAACGCTGAAGTAATACAGCTCTAAGAATGCTCTGTAGTATTATTTTAAAACATTCAAGTGGAAAAAAACCCATGTAAACTGTGTAAATACAGACTACTACATAATTTAGAAATTTATAGCAGAGGGATGTAAGGCTGATGTTTTGCTATGCAATAATTTCAGTTTCGTATATAAAAATAAAGTTACTTCCAGGCAGTTGACACTCTGGAGAGGTTTGTATATATGGGAAAGCTGAACAGTGGTGTTATACTTGTTAATTGAGCAAAGTAACCAGTAATTTTAAACTATTGAATGCCTAGTGATATCACTCTTCAATGAAAAACTATTAGATGCAAACACAGTGCCTTGTAATGATTGAAAAGAGGTTTATCAACTTTCTAAAACCCTTGAACAAGTCATAACTTAAATGATGAGGCAGGGGGGCCATTCTGATGATACCATGCTTCTAATGTTTTGTTTCATGATGATGTCATTTAATTCCTAAGGCGGGGTAAATGAAAAGTCCTAAAACTCCATTTTCTCTCTAGCGCATTGAGCAGTCTCTTAACTGACATCTAAATTGATTAACATTGTTGCTCAAGGTTCAATCTGGTATCTGTTTCGCTTAGCAGATGACAAAATGCTACCTGGAGAGCAGTAAGGAGGGGGATGAATCCCTCAGAAACCTATGGGGTACATCCTTTCCTTAGGAACATTTACAGGTACCGTGCTAAAGACTGGGGATTTTGTGTTGGTAAGTTTGGTTAATGACTAGTTACAGAAATTGTGAATGTAAATCTTCAAATATTACTTTTCTGAGCAAGTGCACGGGCACCCCTAAGACATGCACAGTCAGACATTGAGGCAGTTTACAGGGATGGTCTTGCATGGCTATAAAGCTGAGACTAAATTCCTCAGACTAGCACCTTCTTGTGGGATCAGGAAATGGGATCAGAAAATATGACTGCCAGAGTTGGCTCAAGTATATCACTAAAAATAAGCCAAACCACTTCAAGAATTAATCAGCTGTATGAGTTTAGGACTATCAAGATTTATAGGCTAATGGATAACCATCAGAAGGAGAAAATACTGTATGAAAACAAACAGTAAGGAAATTTAGAGGCCTTATATCTCTCCTGGCTTACACTGATGCAAATCAGGCTTAGTTGCACTGAAGTGACTTGACTTACAATAATATAAGTAGGAAGAGATTGGGGAATTTATGCTCCCTTTGCAGTACCACACAGATAGAATTAAGTCATCTTTTTGGAAATGAGAAATGGGTCATTCCTGAATCATTTTGCAGGGAGTCAAAAATGGCAACCAGATGCTTCATTCAATGCAGATTTTAGATGGGGAAAAAAAGCCTTGGGAGACTTTTACAGTATTTCTCAAGAGCATGTGCTATGCATTTGCCAGCTTTAAGTTTGTGAAATTTATATACACTGTGGACTATATTAATTTCCTAATAAATGAAAATTATATACAAACAGAAATTCTGATGGCTTCCTATAAACACTCTGAAGTAGGCTGTTATCTATAGTCAGCCAAAAATGCAATAAATCTACAGCACAGCACAAGAACTTTGCTGCTTATCCCAGACCATTCACTATTTTTCTGTTTATGAAACTACTGCTGAGTGAATCTCAAAAGGAGACCAACTACTCACACTGGGTGAAGCACGTAAGTCTAGAGTCTTATTCTCTGAATTGACCCCTTCAGTCAAGGCAAGAAGGAGGTGCCCAGCCATGTGATGCTTTCTACCCTCCAACACTAATTTAAAGAAACACCAAAAAAACCCTCAAAATCCACCTGACAACCAAAACCACTTCAGTAGAGGGTGATGAACTAGCTGGAATCATACCTAGTGCAGTTGGAGAAAGGGATGCATCAGTGCAGGGGGAGACCTCTTATTGAGAAGTATTTTGCTGAATTGCTTTTGTATGCATCAAAACTTGGATTTTGCTTTTTTTATGCATCAAAACCTGGATTTTGCTTTTATCTCCCACTGGTGGACAGTTGCTCCTGCAAGTAAGTGCAGTGGTTTGAGGGAATCTGCTCTCACAAATACAGTCCCACAAGTAATCTATCAGCTGGCTGATGGATTATGCAACACACAGTTAATAAGACACTGGAGCAGCCTAAATTCATATTTAATTTGGACACAACATTGGCCTCCAAACTATAGTTTTGGGTTTTTATCTGCTTCCTAGACCATGAAACCAAAAATACTCTTGTCTCTTGGAATGCACAAGCAAAACTGAATTCTCAGTAGATCCCAGGATGTGTTTGAAACTAGGAAATTTAGGAAGTATTATTTTACAACTTGAAAAAGTGTGTCCTGTTGTGTGATTAATGTCTGTTGTTCAGGTAACTGGGACTCTCTAATGCTGAGCCTGCTTTATTTTTCTTCCTTAATACACCAGTGTGTTTTGGAAACCCATCATCCTTTTGAGTTCAGGAACATACTGAAGGTGATTGTCAGGACCCCTTCATTCATACCTCTCAGTTATCACAGAATTGGGGCAGAGATGCATGATGAACTTCAGCTTTTACCGACAAATACATGCCTTGGGCATCAGTTGTGGTCTTGCTGCCCCGAGTTGTACATTATCTCCTGCTCTAACACAACTCATTGGGGAAGCACCATCCTTGTAACTACTCGCACTTTAACCTTTCAGGTGAGAGCCTCCAAGCATCACTGAGCATGGCTGGGTACTTTGTAATTGTTGCAGTTTATTTTGAAAAGTTCCTCATGATCCAGTGCTATGGCCACCGCTGAGTTTGAAACTCTGCAAACGCAGAGCTAGAAGGCAACTCAGGCTTCAGGGACCTTGCAGTGTGTGTGTGCAGAGAGAAATGAAGGAGAGGGCAAGGACCAGGCAAGGAGACAGTGTGATGCCCACTTTACATCAGGCCTTACAATGTCTGTGTCCACTCAGTGAAAGAGGAGAAGGTGGGAAGAGATCTCATTATGCAAAAGTGTGGTTCTGCACTGGTACCTCTCATCATGTCTGGGCGGTTGGGGACTAAAGCTATTTTTTCCCTTTCATTCAGGGCCCCTTCTCTATGCTTGCCTCCCAGTCCTGGAAAGCCTGTCCACACCACTGTGGCTGCTGTGGTGAAAAACTTCTCTGAGCTTCTCTGCCATGGAGAAGTGAAAGGCAGAGCTGCAGGCAAAGCATAGCATCAGCAATCAGGGTTTTATGGCTTAAAATCTCAGAGGTGAAGAGAAATAGGACTTTCCTAGGTGGGGAGTCAGAAAATCACCTCTGAGAGAGATGCTGATAGAACAGAGGTGGTGGGGTGGTTTAAAGAGCAGCTCTATGCACCTGCCCAGCCTGAGACTGCACACTGCTTGCTCTGGGTAGCTCCTGCTGCCCCAAACACCTAGATGTTTGCTTCATCATATGGTGGAGGGGCCAGGTGCCAGGAAATGATAAATAGGAACAAGCTAACTGTACCCCTTTGCCTCTGCTTAGAGCAAAGTGCTCTTTGGAGTAGAATGATGGAGGTCTAACCTGAAATTCAGCAATTCTCAAAAGGAATTCTGTATTGGTATTCAAGCCTCTAGTTAAACTTCTCAGTTAAGTGTGAAAATAAGAAATAGTATGTAATTTTTTTAAAGCACTTCAGAGGATAAACTTCAAACAATGTTAAGAAGCTGATTTAGGAAATCCTAAGTACCAAGGTGAACTTAATTTATGTCATTCTGCTTTTATATATTTGGGGTTTTTTTAGATTTGGGACCAAAAAACAGCCTTAATCCAGACTTCCCTTGTTAGTTTTTTTAACATGGCTTAAATATTGATATTTTTTTAAGTTATTGTTAAGTATGTGATGAACTATTAATCCATTAGTGAAGATATTGATATTCTCAAAGATGTTCCCTAATCTCCTTCAAATATTGATTTAATATTATTATGGCATGGCCAAATACTCTATTACTCTATCTAAATTAACATTTTTTCAAGATATATTTAGGAAGGAAATGTGTGTTTATTGATTGTATGAATAAAATTACTTTAATTAAGGAAACAGGCCTACTGCCAAAAAAGGCATACATGACTATTAGTGTAGGCTGCTTCCTACAACAGCCCAAAAAGGCATCATCAAAAGCAGATGCCTAAATTAGTTACAAGTACATCCTGGCCAGACAGAGGCTTGGTCATTTGTAGGATAGGTTCTTCTTCCCTTGAAAACAAACCAGGGCACAGTAACACTTTAAGTTTTTCTGCTAACCATAATTTAAGACTTTTCACCTCTAAATTAAATATTACTTTAGTGAAGCTTGATTCTCTTGCAAAGTGACATGGGAAATTCCTGACAACAGGCTGATTTAGATTAGTGCTTGGGGAAGAGGATAGGAGATTCTAAAGAAATGTTAGAAGTTTCATCTTTTTGCCTGAAAATACAGTTTAAAAAGAAGTGATTACAGAAATAACTACTGAAAATGAAACATCAGGCTGTTGTGCTTCCTCTGGTGCCTGACAATAAAAAAATAGTTTGAACATAGGCATTGTGGAATGTCTTTTTTCCATTTAAATCAGAAATGGTTAAAAAGGGCAATCTCTGAACACAACCCCCACAGCTGAGAGTCTTAAAAACCTAGAGGTGGGACTTGAAAGGGAGAATCCCACCACAGCATGGTAGGTTACCAAATGAGCCCTGGAAACAGTGATTATTGATCAAGGGATGTCCTGGCAACAGGGGTTGCCTGGATCTGTCTACCTTTGCCTGATGTGACAGTCAAGTCTCAGAAAGCCCTGTGGCCTGTTAGGGCTGTGACATGGGCTGTAATAAGGATAGAAACAGCCATTCACTGCCTAGCAAGAACCAGGCTTAGCTGTGATGCTGGTAATTTGGGCTGTACCATGAGCATCCCTGCTGGACTTACTTTTTTCATCTTTGGTATACTGGGAGCTAGTTGTCTTGGGAACATGTTGGCAGCTGACCTGTGTGTGAACTATGTGGAGGAGACAGTAAAGGGCTGTGTTCTGGGATTTTTTGATCTTTTTCGATCCAGCAATCATTCAGGAGACCACATGTCAAGATGAGCTGTTTGTACCCCAGCCAGAAGAGAGCAGTTGTTGGGGAAGAAGCCTTCTCTGCCAAGCCAGCTTTCTGACAGCCCATGGTAGTACATCTACCTGTGTAACAGGGAATAAGTGTGGGGGCACATGCGAACACTATGTGAAAAGAAGCATGTGGAGAGGCTGTAGCTCTGCCCTTCAGTGCTGATGAGCAATATGCATACTTCATATTAGGCTGCAGCACAGAATGCTGAGTCTAACCCTGTGATGATAGAACTACCCAGTTGAGGAGCTGGGCCCTTGAGATGTTTTCTAAGCCCTGACCCAATTGCAGCAGACATATTTATTCAGCCTTCCAGATTAAGTTACTAATTTACCTTCAGTGTGAGCATCTACAGACCTTCCCACCTTGTGTTCTCTCTGCATTATAGATGTGCCTGTACTGGCAGAAAAAATTTCAGTGTAAAATTATGTGCTGTGGGAAATGGAAGGAGATTTCTTCCAGTGTTCCAGATGGAAAGCAGATGAGTGTTTCCTCTGGCCTTTTTAAAAAACAGAAATAGGATATTCCTTATTCTGGCAAGGTAGACTGGGACTAGCCATGGAAAATACTGAGCTGTCAGGACTTAAAAACTTATTCCTCTCATTTTTGGTAGAGCTGTTTTAAGCAATGGATACACTCCTGAAGGATTAGCTGTACAGCTCCATTTCCCAAGCTCTGCCCTGTGGGGTTCTTTGTGTGAGAATGTGAAAATGCATTGCTGAAGTTGACCTTCTCTGCTCTGGCAAGCACCCTCTCTCTTAAACCATGAGGTTTCAGTATCCTCTGTGCATATCCGTCAGGGGATAATGGGTTCAGCAGCATTTATAGGATGACTTAGATAATTGCCACTCAGTCATTTTTGTAGCCACTCTATGTAAATGCCAATAAGATATTTCGAACACCCTACGTAACTATAATGCATACATATTATAGCTGTAAATACCGTGATTGGTATCTTAGTACATAATGTTTGCTGACACATGTACACAAATATGTCCCTCCTATTGAAAAGTATAAAATACTGTGAAGTCACTTGCAAATCCAGCAACCAGTAGTAGCCAGTATTTATTTATGATTTGGCATATGTTTGCTAAACATATGTATAAGCCTTGAACAAAGACTGCGTGAGGGGTCCCCAAATCAAGACACAACCAGCAGCTGCTTCGGGTTAAATGATTTCAGTGGTTTAAAACCATAAAGGATCTGAGTACTGTAGTACACTGAGACACCAGTAAGGGGAACCCTTCTTGCAGTAAACCTTCAAGCTTTTACTGCTTTGATGGAAAGCATGGTCATAAAGATAATGTGACATTTTGGTTCCAAAAAAATTATGTTTAATCAGAAGGCGAACAGAGATAAGCAGTTTAAAATGAAACCTGAATTACAATTTCAGATCTACTTTTTTTTTTTCACTTCTCAATGAAATTGAATAGGAAGTATGAATGAACCTGCATAAGGCAGGCATTAACCCTCACAGTGATGCTAAAGAAAAGGAGGAAAGTTGATTTTGATGACCAGCTTTAAAACAATATGAATCACTCCAGAAAATGGCTGTCATCAGGCATTGTTTTGACAAGCAAAACAAATGGTTGATTTATTGCTTGAAATTATGTCATTATAAGTAAAATTTCACCTGTGGACAAGTCTTCTCACTCCAAAAATGTAGTTTTGAAACTTAGGCATTACCATTCTAAATGTTCTCAAAATTTATAAGCACGCAAATGAATCTTAATACTTTAAATGCTGTAGAAAAACTCCTGAAACTGTAGTAATTAATCTGTGTTGCTGTACAGTGGATGTTACGTCAGGAGAAAATAAGTATGTATGTGGATTGCTGTTCAGGTAATATCCAAAATCACTGTGGTCTTTAACTATCATAGGAGGTGTATTTTTATATTGCCCAGATTGTTTTAGAGGGATGAATGGAAATTCAGTATTTACTTGGCTAAATAACCTAACTATAGTTTTTCTTACATCAAATCAGCGATTCTGGAACTGATGTGATGGATCAGTCTGAAGGAACTCCTCTTCCTGTCCAGTGCATGCATTTCCATTACAGTTAACCTATTATGTCTGTCAGATTTACTTTTTCTCTATGAAGGAGCTAGTAACTAACTTTATAAAACCACTGAATGTACAGATTCAATGCACCCATAAAATCTCTAAATCTAAGCCAAAGTCTCTGCCATGCTTTCTCAAATGGCCTTCCCCCTAGACTGCTAATTAGCCTCTCTCTAACTTTGAATACTCCATAAATGCACTATGCTGATTGATAGTGCATCAATATTAATTAATAATTAACCACACTGTTGGAATTTTCCTTTACATTTGATCACAGCTGCAGCTCCTTCTAAACCTTTCTTTGCAAAAAAGGAGAAAAATCATTTTACTACTTTCACCCTATGTTATTTAGTCTCCCCTTTGGTTTATCTGCAAATATTTGGAAAAGTCTCTCTTGGATACTTCTGAAAATTCACAGGGTTTATATGCTAATGTAGTTCCACTTCACAGAAGCATGCCACTGCTCCTAATTGGAGCTAGTGTAGCATGCTTCATGTTTTATTTATATGCACAGTACAGATGTGAAGTGCTCCTAAGTATCTGTACTCCGTTAGGAACTGGAAGTCTAGCTTTCAGATAGAGCCCCCATGGGCTATCCCACCCTTAACCCACAGAGCAGCTGAATGTGCAGCAGGAGACCAGCTCTGCACGGGTGACCAGGAGCTTGTCAAAGTCATGGTTCTGCCAAAAAGCAAATTGCTCAGAGTGTAGTTAATGCCCACATTCACACAGGCATTTTTGAAGCTGTCTATGATTTTTATCACAATCGAAAATAATGTAGTTCACAACAGAAATAGCAACTTCTTTTATGTGTATTCTATTCTAATAAAGCAACAGGTGCTCCCTAAGAGGATAGATTAGTCCAAATGCATTAACTGCATTTTCACACTGATCATGAATCACTTCCTAAAAACATCGTTGTTTCATGGGAGTCTCTTTGTAACACCATATAAACACCTTTGTTTAAAAATTATTTCCTGAAAACTTACATTTAGGCCAATATCTGCTTTGTAATTATTAAGTCTCCAACAAGCGAAAAGCCAGACCTCAGAGGAGAGATTAAAACCAAAAAATGTACATTCCAGCTGCATTTGGATGTAGTGTACCATGCCTGTCATTCAACCAGTCTTATCTCTGTGGTCTTGCTTTTGTGGGGAAGACCTGATGATTTGCAATTCATTCTTGTTGCAATCCATTCCTGTTGCAATTCATACCGATCAAAACTTATACAATAATTCTCTTTTCCAGGTGGCTGTCAGCACCTGCAATGTTGCTGAAATGTCCCCAAAAGAAACTGCCTTTGCCCAAGATAGTATGAATCTGCAGGTTTTTGGTGACAAGCTTGAATTTATTTTGTTTGTGCCACTTCTCTGTTTTCTGAATGAGAAACCAGTATATAGCACCAGGCACACCAAACAAAAACCTTTCTTAGGGTATGTTTTCCAATTCTTAATTATTTAAATATGATAGAGTGTATGCTCTTAAGCAGTGTTCAAAATAAATATGTATATCTTTAATTTCCATTAATGTTTTGTCTTCAAGGACAACCTCTTTAAAGCACAAGAACATCCATTCTGATTTGCAGGAATTCTGACCAACCTCATATGGTGAGGGCTGTGTGAATTTGGGGAAAGTAGTGGATGTGGTCTACTTCAACTTTGGCCTGTGCCAAAGTCTCCTGTAGTATCCTTGTAGGTGACATGGTAGATTTGCCCTGAATAAATGGATGTTAAAGCAAGAAGAAAATTGGCTGGCCCACCAGGCTCAAAGGGTTGTGTTCAAAGGTGCAAAATCCAGCTAGCAGGTGTTGACATTGGGGCCAGAACATTCAACATGTTTATTAACAGCCCCGACAATGGGAGGGAGGCCATGATCTGCGAGACTGCACATGACACAAAGTTGTGGGGAGCAGTCAGTAGGCTGGAGGGAAGGGATGCTCTTCTGAGAGACCTTGACAGGCTGAAGTAATGGGTTGACAGAGACCTCAGGGTTTCAGTGAAGGCAAGTGCAACGTCTGGCAACTAGGACAAAATAATCCCATGCAGTCATACAGACTAGACAGCAGAAGCAGTGTTGCAAAAAAAAAAAAGACCTGGATATCCCAACTGACAAGAAGCTGAAAAGCAGACAGCAGTGTGTTTTCATGATAAATAAGGTCAACAACATACTGTAACTTCCCAGCAAGATTGTAGCCATGTGCACAAGAACAGCAATTATTCCCACCACATCAGGATGAGTGTCTCCTGTTTGGGGCTTTCTGGCACAAAAAGGATATTGGCATGCTGGAATGAGTCCAGCAGAGCCCACCAAGATGGCCTCTTGAGCATCTGACACACAAGTAGTGGCTGAGGGAAGTGGGCTTATTCAGCCTTAAGAAAATAACAGGGAGAGAGGATCTTACTGCTGTCTACAACGATCAGAAGCTGTAGAGCTTCTCGGAGGCACACAGTGATATGACCAAAAGGCAACAAATGCAAGCTGTGACATGGGAGAACTTTATCAAATGTTACCAAAAAGAAGAATTAGACATTAACCATCTATGAGGGTGGTTAAATACTGGAGTAGGGGCCCGGAGAGGTAAAGTCTCCATCTTTGGAGGCAGTCAAAACTTGACAGGACAAGGCCCTGAGCAGCCCCATCTTGTTGGACTTGTTTTGAGTACAAGGCTGGATCAGATGATGTCCCAGAGGTCCCCTCAAGCCTAAACTGTTCTATGATTCTGTGATATTGCAACAAATTCCTTACTAAGTATTGACAGAATCAGTCAATATTACTCTGTTAGAGCCATTTACAAGGCATTTTGTCAAAGATCTATCTGTCTCCATACTATAGATTAATGATGTTTTCATTATCAGACTATGTCTTATAGAGGAAGCAACTATCTCTAAAAGGCACTCTATTTTTTAAAACAAGGATGGAAAAAAATCTGCCAAGAACGGGCTCTAGCTGGTATGTTAATTTTGCTAGAGACAGTGAGGATGAATTGGGCCTAAAACATTTTTCAAGTCAAAGCAGAACAGGACTGCACAGTGAGAGCAATCCCATCAATATTGCAAACATAATCAGAATTCCAGACTTCATCTTAAAATGCCTATTTGATAAAGTGTGGGTATTGTAGGTTGACACGATATTTTGAATGAGCTTTAAATGGTGTCAGAGATCTCTTCCTTTGTGCATTTGTACTGTATCCCTGTAGAGAAGTTGCAATGTTGATACAACACTTGAACATTTGCTGTTTACTATGTATTTCCAGTTAGTGCAGTGCTGCATTTTATATGCAGTAGATGACTTACCTCCCCAGCACTGTAGGTTTCAACCAAGAAAGAGAAAGTAATGTATTATGAATGTAGTTGTTAGGTCTCCTCTGCATCTTGAGGTAACAACACACTGCTTTTGGGGCAAAACATGAGTATAATCCCTACAACAATAACGATACTCTGTTGTCTCTTGCACTGTGTTCAAGACAGATGACCATATGTATCAGGCTGCTGAGTATGAAATTCTCCCTAGTATTTATGATGTCCTAATAGTTGGACATAATAGGATTTGATGAAGAGAAAAACCTGTGACAGAAAACACATTGACAGTTCCAGACTCCTCTGTTTGCTCAAAGAAAGCTGGGGTGTTTTCCTCTTAACGTTAACTTTGTAATCTGCATAGACAATAAAATCAAAAGATCACTTGAGTGCAAAAGTAAAAGTAACAGTTTTGTAATAAGGCTGTACCAAGATAATTGCCCTTAAGTTACTGGATTTTATACTAAAAACAGTCTATTGGATTTTTAGAAAGTGAAAGTTTAAACCCTCTCATGTAATCTAGACTTTTGTACTGTGCTAGAAACAGCCATTCAGAGCATAATATTTCTGCAAGGTTTACTATGAAATTACTGGGGGGTTTTCATCCAAACATAGAAAAGTCATATAAAAGACCTGAGCTAGGCAAAAAAACTTGCTTATATTGACAGTACCTAGAATGATGAGAATGCAAGACCTTGGTCAAGTTCCCCTGATTCTCACAGAGTTTCCTGTTAGGAGAGTTTCATCTTCAGAAATGCATGGAATTATCTAAAGGGATCTGTAGTTTTTCCTGTTTGTACTGGTCCAGAAACACCATAACAGGTTGCTTTACTCATTTCAGGGTTCAATTCTGAAGGATTACTCACATAAAACAGGACTGATCTTGGCCATAATGGTTGTGTGCTGGTCTCCAGAAAGTCTGGCCAAGCAACCTTGAAGTTCAAAACTACTCTAGGATGTTTAAGCTTGTTTGCTGGGATTGACCTATATGAAGTATCGATTCTGAGGTTTTCCTGGTTGGATTCCCTGCAGACTACAGTAGAACAGAGAATTACACAGAAAATAATATGTAAAATTAATATAGGTCATAACTCATTTAATACAAATTTCCCAGAACCCTCTATTCAAGATTATGATTGAATATCCTGTGTGACTTCTGTGAGAGCAAAAGCTACAGATTAAGTTGGTATTTTCCAGAAGGTATTTCTGCTCCTCTTTATTAAGGCTGCTGAAACATTCGGTTTTGTATACATCTAGTGGAACAAAGATATAAATGTAAGTATTTGATTACTTTCTCTGACTCATTTTCCTCTTTCCAGATCCTTTTCCTGATGTATCTTTCCTGTAGTAGGTCAGTAGGCAGGTGACTTGATTGGAGTGATGGGAAGACTGTGTGTGGTTGGCTCAGGATCATACTGAATGGGCTTGAAACAACATAGAGATTGGTGTAGATGAGTCAGTGTACAAACTGACAGCAGACTGTGGGATGTATGGGGTGTATGGCCTTTGATATGATAAGCTATAGTATCAGATTTTCATGCCAGTGAAATATCCAGTCAGTATTCTCCACAGTGGGATACAAGACATTCCTTCTCAGGAATGTGTATTTTTGCTGCTGCATACTGAGTCTCTTCAGCATAATGTGATCTCTTTAGAAAAAATAAGGGGAAGTTTTGGAAATGTACCCATGGCAGAGATCCCCAGGGCCAGAGTGAACACTCTACTAGGAGTCCCAGAACACAGGAGTGTAAACTGTGAGTTCCTGCATCACAGCTCACAGGAATTTAAAAGCACTTCTTTCTTTGTTTTCTTTGGATTATTGGGTCAATAATATTCAAAGGTTAACATTGAGCTTTTAGTAAGTAGTTACCCACAGGAAAGCCATGGCCTTTTTGATGGTTTCTCTGGTACCAAATGCTAATTACAAGACTGTAGATATAATGTACATTGTTCCTTTCATCTTCAGGATATCCCAACATTTGTAAAGTACTGAGTTAGCTACTGCATTCATGGATGAAGGAATCGGCCATTGTGCACTCCCCTGACCTGGGAGCAGTTTGAGTTTTGTGGAGCTGGAATGTTTTGCGGAGCTGGAACGCTGAGCATCCTTCGTGTGGCAGCTGCGTTCCCACTCGCTCTGCCGGCCTTCTAGCTGTGCCCTTTGTGCTGCCTCCCTGCTCCCCACCCCCTCTTCGACGGCTGTGTCCCACCTTTCCCCTGCCTCTGCTAGCAGCACCACAAAATTGATCTGACTCCAGAACTCTGAAATACCATCAAGGGACAGGGGATGTTAGTCACTTTGACTTCTGCTGCTGGAGTGACAGGGAAACAAAACGGAGGGATGTCATGGGAGAGGGAGAGCACAGACGGTGTGGGAGGAGGGTTAACATTGACAGTGAGGGGATGGGGAAAAATCAGACAACAGAAGAAAGGGAAGGAGTTGTGAGAGATGGAGAGAGAGCAGAACAGCAGTAATGGGAAGAAATCAGAGCATGAGTAAAAGCTCCTTTGCTAATTGCACAGGGAGGTGGAGGGTGAAATCGAACAGGAAATGGTACAAGTGGCTTTGTGGCAAGAGTAAGGGGGATAATTAATGGGGATTTCTTTTGAAATAGGAAGAGGAAAACTGACCTGCTTCAAACAAAGAAAGAAATATTGGGAGGCATGGCAATTTCACAGAGTTCAAGTTTTCCTTATAGGTCTGTCAGCAAGGGCTATTTCATACTTGGCAACATTAGCAGTATCAAACCTGAGAGTTCAAAAATCACAACTCTAGCCCTCCCCAGGCAATGACATTTTCTTTAAAGTAATATATTTTGGGTTCTCTTTATGTTTTTGATGCCTTATATACTTGAATCCTGTTTTCATGGAACTAAAAAATAATGCAAAAAATTGTCTGTGTTCTTCAAGAAATCCTCAAAATTTGAGAACTGAAGGTTTATAAATGCACCACAACTGGTAACAAAATCATATGAGTTGGTATTTCACTGGACTGTGACTAACACTGACCATATTAGATTAGATGAGAACTCCCATGGTCCTGGAGCATTTAATCATCCACATATTTGATGGTACACTGAAGTGGGCCTGTTTCCTGTTTAATCTGATGCTGTATCTTGCCACAAGGGGAACTGAGGGTGCCAGAGGACTTGGCAGCTCCTGTCCCTGAGGAGAAATGGCAGGGAGCCAAGACTGAGGAGGAGTACAACAGAAGTAAGATGGTGAGTGAGGTAAGGGGATACAATCACAGAATAATCATGTCGTGGATGGATAGTGATACGGCTTTCCTAATCCATGTTTTAAGTGTGATAAGCAAGTGGTTAATGTGATTACACTGCCAAGACATTCATCTGCAATTATATTTTGTTTTCGCAACATATCTTAATAACAGAGTCACTGTCCAGCCCTCCAAGGTTAAGTACCCTCCTGCTGGACTACTCCCTTATCATCAGTATTATCATCCCCTTAGCTTGAAGATGGTCCTAGAATATCAAGCTGAATGAGTAAAACCGCAAGCAAACCATGAAGTTAAGGATGGTCTTTAATAATAGAAATCATCAACCTTTACTCATTGGTGAAACTTCAGTTGAATGTATTTTTACTCATTGCTATGTATGGAAGGAGTAATGGTTCTAGCTACAAGTGTTATCTATACTTGGGACACCATATAAAAAAATTCTGAAGTTTGGAAAGTGCTTTCTACTATAGATACAAGACTTCAAAAGTATAAAATGCCTTAATAAAGGGGTTCCTTTTTTTAACACTTAGACTAGACCATTTGTCATGATAAATTTAATTTCTGGACTATATAGAAACTGATTGGAGATGTGGACATAAATAATGTCAGGAGTGAAAGACCTTTAGAAACTTCTCTGCAACCTCTGCTATATATGAGGGGAGAATTTTTCTGAGATACGTACCTAGCAGCAGGGACATTTAAAAATAAAACACAGGGCAAACCCCATCCAAACCATACATTCCCCTACATACACACTTCTTCAAGAGAGGAGAGTAAGGCAGAGATGACAGATGTTAGTCTTGCCAGTGAATGTGGTACTCAATGGAGTTAGATGCTATGGGGATGAAGGCAGTTTAAGAGCTTCTATAGACTGTGAAAGAATAATTCTATCACTGCTAAAGCATGTAACACCTGCTTACGCAGGGGTTCTAACATCAGGGAGAAATTTTCAGCAAGGTCATAAAAAAGCTTCACATTAGGGGAGGTCAGATATGATGATTTAAAAAATCATTATAAAAGCAGATTAAATAGGAAATCACTATGAAAATTGGCTATCATGATGAAAGCTAGGTAGAAAATAAGCCAAATTAATCTTCCTGAAATGAAGAAAGAAACAACCTAGCTGACATCAAACACTTTATTAGAATAAGCCATCTTTAATTAGTTAATGGAAGACAACTTAAATGTGTTTGTTGGTCCATCCCTTATTTACTAATATTTATGTACTTGACCATGCAAGCTGATTTTTTGTGAGATAGTGATGCCTGGTACCAGTACAGGCAGTGGAAGAAAAGGTTCCAGCCACTCCCATTCACTGTAGTCGCCAGTGAGGATACCACAGTGTTGTTCAGAGTTGGAATCCTTCTCTGATGCTTCTTGGAGAGACTGTTGGAAATGGAGCAGAGAGATTTTGAATTAGTCAGGTGAGGAAGAGGTAGAGGGAACTGAATCTAAACTTTTCACATAACAGAAAAATCTGACACAGAAACTGTGATACATTTGGGGAGCGTAAAAGCAAAAAGACACAAAATGGAAACACGTATTTGTTTTAAAAGACCACATAAGCCTGCTCTCCTCAGTGTTTTCAAATTATTGGTTGATGCTGGGGCTTCTTTCTAGAGGTCTCTGAATCTTGTTTGCTCTTCCAGACATTGAAGTCCAGCATATGGGTTTGAGGTATCAGGTCAGAGCCCATGAAAACCTCCCACTCCTCACTGTCATACGCTCTTTTGGTTCTAGCCCTAGTCCTCTGGGAGTTCAAACATCCTTGTCAGTGCAAAACTCTTACATCTGTTTCAAATTACACAGGAAGATGATAATTTCATTAAATGCTTCAGTCAGATTTATAGAGAGTCCTAAATGCACTTTGTGATTGATACTGGACACTAATGCCTCTAGATTTTGTTCGCAGAAAAACTCATACAGTTATTACTTCTCTGGTCAAAGGTTACACTTCCGGCTCTCTATCAATGCAATCAGCATGTAAGTGTCTTCAGATATGAGTCAGATCACTTCTTCACAAGAACCACACTAGTGAGGATCTGCCTGTAAGAGTTAGCAAAGTTACAGTTGCATCAAGAAGATGCGTTCAAGTCTTCCTAGTAGTAGTTGGGACTATATACTTTCATAATTTGAGAAACTGTGGGAGCCTTTCAGTGTACTTCTGTCTACTCATACAATCATTATCATCAACCATCATACAGGCAGCCCATGTAAAAAATTTTAGAAAATTGTGTAGCAATAATCAATCAATTAATAATCAATTAATCAATTAATAAAACATACAAAATAAGCAAAAATACATGTTTGTCCTGGAAGAGTCTGTATTGCATGGCACTGAATACCTTCTGGTAAGGGGATAAGACAGTAAGTCTGCAGGAGTAAATATCTCTAGCCATGAGAGTTATCACTCCATGTTAAATCCACAGGAATTATTTTTAGAGTAGCCACACAATCATTTGTCTTTTTTACTTGATCTAGTTCTTTTCTTGTTGTTCAGCTGTAAGAGTTCTTTGGAAACCCAGTGTGTGAAATACCAGAGAGAAGAGGCTCTGGAGCTGAGCTACTTATCTTAGACATCCACATCATCTCAGTTCATGGGTCTGAGTGGTTTGAAATAATGTTCGTTCTAAAGACCACTTGTGTCAGCTGGACAATGCTCTCACTCTGCCTTAACGCGGACCATGTTGAAAAAAACAGCTTCTTTTTGTACTGCCTTCTCTTTTGTTTCCCTGTCCAAGGTGGTGCAGCGTTTTTTGTAATGGGTTGTGAAGAATACTTCTTCCTTTTATCTACACACATTCTTATTGAGACAAATAAGTCCCTTTGAATAAATAATCAGTCATGACAAAATGTAACTATGTGTAGGTGGTGGTAGATTCCCCTTTTTATGGACTTTTTTTAAGGTAACTAAACAAACCTTTCTGGGCCCATTCGCTCCACCTGACATTCTTCATCTCCATTTTCATCTTTATTTCTTCAGATAAACCCTCCAGTCTTACATGAATCCCCTGTGCCAAACTTTGAAGGTCAACTAATTTAGCAAAATGAAGTTTAATTTGCTGAAGGAAGGGGTTATTAATTTGTTCTGGTTCCTTTTGTTGATTTTTCAAGTTTCTTATATTCAAGTCACAGGTCCATGTGCAAAGGACCGGGGAATATTAGTTTCAAATATCTGAAATGTATATATTGAAATGTAAATTTTGAAATATAACACTCACTTGGTCTTTGGCATTTTTTTGCTTTTTTAAGTTCTGTGTGTTTTTGTGAGACTTTTGCTGATCTCAGACATCATTGCTGGCATGACCAGATCACAAACACCAGCTCCGACATTCATTCCTGATAAATCAAACAGCTACTTAAAAAAAAAGAGAAAACTTTATACAAAATTAACCTCAAAAATCATTATATTTTATGGAAAATATATTTGGAGATTTAGTGTTGTGAACTGAAGTCCTGATAAGGCTTCAGTTGACAAGCAGCCAGTAAAGTCTTCCAGTACCTTATGAGGTTGTATCTGATATACTCATTATACTTCCAGATGTGTGATTACTATCAAAGTTATAGACGAGAGATTATCCCAAAGAGTTGCCTCAGCTTTGCCTCACGTATGCCTACAGACTCATTGTGGCAGAGCTCACTGATTGAACAAGGCCTTTAGTGGTGACTATGAATTTGAATTAGAGGCAGAGTTGACATGTGGAGATAAAGAACACGCTAAGTTGTGATACAATTTTTGTGTTTTACTTGATCTCTGGGGCTGTGAGACTGTTTTATCCCAGACAGTTACTTCTTTAAAGCACAGACACAGTCTTTGCAGTTACTCACTTGAGGCTTCATATGGCATAGCCCCCATGCTACTAATCTTTATTTGAAAACAGACAACGTAAGAGACATTAGCTGGTTGATTATCCTTTGCTGTCCCCAAAGGGAGCACTGTGGATCCACAAGGAGGAGTGGTTAGCAGGGCAACCGCACTGGCTGTGACCATGAGTTCACTGTGTGGCTGCTGTGGAGGAAGTCAAATCTCTTTTTAAGTTTTCCTGGTAACGATGCTGCCAGATTAACACACTTGCTGATGCCTTCCCTGTAGCATGTACCTATGATCCTAGGGTATGAACCACAGGAGAGCCAGATGTACGGTATCACTGATGCTACCTCTGTCATTACTATAGAGTTTCGCCAATACCTTTAGAAAAATGTGTGATGATGGTGATGTCAACTTCTGAAAGCACAGTGACCATATTAAGGATTCTGTTTTAATTATCTATAGGCACACCTTACAGACAAATAAAAATTTAATTTAAAAAATCTCATTTCAATTTTTTGCCACTAAATTAATGAAGATACTGTATTGGTTGAAGGGAAGACATGAAAACATTGTTTGTTTCATCAATGTGGGCATGGATGAGAAACCTGCAAATACTAACAGCTGAAAGAAAAGTCAAGAAGTCTGTTTGGAGGGAGAGGTAGGACTTCCAAACATTCAAGTTCATACATAAACTTAAGTATATTTGATACTGAAGAATTCAAAAAAGAAAACCTTGTTTAGGAGAAGAAATAGAATATGATATAGCTGGACCTGATTCCTGCTCAGAAATTCCATAGGAAGTAGGCAACAAATGTTCTGCTACAAGAGGAATATTTGGGGCTTACCACAAATACTAAATGACATCAGTGCTTTCAGTGCTGACAGAAGTGCCAGTTGCTCTGAGTTGTATTTGCACAACTCATGCTCATCATGGTGTATCACTGCACAGATGTTTTGCACAAAAAAAAAATTTAATTTCTTTAAAGTCATCTTTTTGGCCATGTTTTCAGAATCATGAACTTGCCATAAAACAGAAATGGTTTTGAAGTGAAAAGTGAATATGGCTAAGAATTTTTTGCCTCAATACTCTGCCTGACTACTTGAGTCATATTTAATTCTACCTTAATTTGACACAGAAAAAGAGGTCAAGAAATTTTCTGGGCTGAGTCTTACAGTTTGCAAATTTAGAAGTAGCACTTAAACACAGTTAACTGTACCAATTCACTATTCATTGTTTTAAGACCCTTTTCTGTCAATCCTTTTTCCTGTGAAATAGTTTGACATCACCATATTTTATGACAATTTAGGTTACTTTTGTCTCTGACGGTTTCATAAATTTTCCCACATGAGCTTGTAAACAAGCATTAAGATGAAGTTCATTTGTTTGTTGGCATTTTTTTCCTTGATTTCTCCCCTAGTCCATATAAGGTCTTGTACTGTTCTTGTACTGCACTATCTGAGAACCACCCAAAAGTGCGTCAAACAACATGACTAACATTTCACATGTGGTTTGTCCTTTCTTCAGTCCTCTCCTTGGAGAGAAAATCAAATGCATAATGGAATACTTTGCTTTGGCAGAATTTTATTGTTTAATTGTAGGGGGGTTTTTTTGGGGGGTTATATCTATTGCATGTGTTTATTTGAAAACTGAAGAATTATGTCTTGTACTTAGAGCAGTTGGTGATATTTGTGTTGATGCTGCTATTACAACAGCTCATTCTTGGCTGACTCTTGAAGTGTTGAGTTCTTCAAATGCAAATATTGTGCACCTAAGGGCATGGCCTAGTGTCTGAAACTTCACTAGCTATCCTCTAGGAGTCCAGGCAGGAGATAGAGGATTGGGTTATAATAGCACAGCCTTGGGTTATTGCAAATCTCTCCATACCATCCTTTCTGATAAACATGAAAGTTTGTGGGATCTTCCTTTGGTTCATAACACTGTGTGTGTTTGGTGTGTCAGGCTTCCGTTCCCTATTCTGCAACCACCTTGTAAGCTTCTTTTGAAGAAATGTATTGATTTTAAAATTGCTCTCTTGACTTCTTTAGCATTGTCCATTTTTATTTAATTGATTTTCTTTCTACATAAGCTTCTGGAGACTCTGTGAAGGAAAAGGGGGGGAAAATCAAACAACAACCAATAGCCGATTTCTTACTTCTGCTTAAAGATCCCATAGCATTTCACAAGATTCACCTGATAGTGCTAATTTTCCAATCAAATTGTGTTTGATTAGTAATGTTTTTATCCCCCACAGCTAAATTATGACTGGACCTGTGTCATCTGTATTCTCTTGTGTTGTACCTGTATGGCATATTGTATGCTGCTGCTAGGTGTTGTTAAAACATTATATTCCTGTCCTCTTAGGGAGTTTTAAGTTGGGCAGAGTGGCTCATATGCAAGTGTTTGAGTGTACAACACCCACACACATTTTTACTCATACATAGTCAGTAGTCAGTAATAAAAGCACTTTGCTGCTAAATAAATGAAAATAGTATTAATACAATGAATGTTCAAACAGGATTGACTCTGTGTATTTTATAGCATCTGCTATTGCTCTCTGTTTTCAAGCTACTAATGTGTCTGCATAATATTGTTATTTACAGATACAATACTGGAGTTTGTCTGAGAGTACCAATGTTGGCTTGTTTTGTTCAGTATTAAGTTTCGGCAGAGACTAACAAAATGTGAACAATATCTTGTAGTCGACATTTCTAATGTATATGTTAGTTATTTTCAGTCCCTTGAGTCCATTTTCTAACAACTGCAAAAAAGGTCTATCTTCTTTTCCTTGAATTTAGTAAAAATTACTGAAGCTCAATATCAAAGGTCAAATGTAGGTGTTATGAGGACAATGGTGACTTTAAAATTATGAAAACCTACTAAACTAACTCTGTAGTAGGCAAAACACCTTCTTGCCCCTTTCTGATTTCTGTTACATTAGGAAAGCATAACATGCCATTATTCTGTATTTACTCTTTCTATGTAGTTCATTTACAAGCATAAGGTACAAGAAATCGGTGATTAGTGTACATAGGTATGGAAAGACATGTTACCTGTTAATGTAATGAAGCAGCATAATTCATTCTTTGCTGTCTACATTATGTAGAGGGAAGCAAATGTGCATTAATCATGCAGAAAGCAGGAAATTGAGATGTATGGAAGGGAAGAGTGATATGATACATGAACTCATCCCCCAGACTCACAGAGCTGGCAACAGGTCCATTTTTGAATAATGTATATTTTGACAGACATGTCATTTGACAGACAGGGCTGACCAGAAGGGATGTAAGGAAGCAGCTAGTTATTAGCAAGAAAGAGGAGGGAACAAAGCATTATTACATCTAACACAAAATAATCCTGACCCAGTTAGCATCTGCTAACATGGAGGCAGTGGCTGACAGGTTTCAGAGAGCAGCCACCCACAGGGAGTCGTCATCGACTGCTGACGTTTCTGGTGAGTGGCACGTCCTGCACAGGTTGCTACCAATGCTAACGCTGCTCAGCATAACTCGGTCCCAGCTTCCTGACAGCCCTGCTCTGCACAATTCCTGCACAGAGAGACACAGACAGGGAAAGGTGGAGGGCATCATTTGCCCCTTGAGAGAAGTGTAGGTCCCAGGCTTGTAACCTGCTTGCTGTCTCAGGCAAAGCTGTTGGCAGTTTGTCCTGTGGCAGAAGCAAAGTTCAGCCTGCAAGATGCCACCTGGGCAACGGGCAAAGGTGCAGGTTTGACAGCCTGCTGGGGCAAGGGCAGCCCAGAGAGCTCCTGGCTCCTCCACTCGTCGTGTGTGATCTGTGCCCATGCTTCACTTGTTCACGTGGCTCACAGAGGGAGATAAATTCATTCAAAATCCGCTGTGCCAAGCAGAGCAGCACTTGCACATTTCTCACTAAAACTCTGGCTCCTGGCGTGCAGGACCAGCTTGGCACTAGCTGTGCCAAGGCAAGCAAGACAAAACTCTGGAGTCTGCTCAGCTGGTCGCTGTCAGAGCCATATCTTGGCATCCTTCTTCTGTCACCCTTTCCCCAAGGCACAGCATCAAGGCAAGAGAGGGATTATCTGGGTGCCACTTCCCTGATGCACTCCACACTCCTTCAAGAAGGGGTGTCACATCCCAGAGAGCGTTAGTGTTGCTTTGACAGGCCTAAACTCTTAATTCCTGAGGTCTTTTGCAGGGCTGCAGTCCCTTCACCACGCACTGTTTTGCAGAGGGAAAACAGGAGCTGAATGGGAGCTGATCCACACCGTGGTACAACTCCATTTTAACCCCTCTTCTATTCTTAGTGGTGCAGGTTGGTGGAGGTGAGATGTGAGAGTGAAAATCATGACTTCTGCAATACGATATTGATTTGTGGGCTGTATTCTTCTGCACTGGACAAGGCAGATGTTGCTGAAGGGGTCCACCATATGGTTCTGCTTGATTAAATTTTAATTCACAAAAATGCTGCATATGACATTCATATATACTTTTATATACATATATCTATTTATACATACTTTGAATTGAATAAGGTCATAAAAATTATAGAGATTAAACACAAAAGGAAAATCACAGAAAAGGCAACTCCAGATGATGTTCACCAGTCTAGCATGCTCAGTGTTACTTTTTTAGCTGCTACCTATTTTTCTACTAGTTGTCACTTAAGGAAAGTTAAAATATTTTTTTTATTATTATGAATCTCATAAAAAATGATCACCATTTATTTCATTGCTGGGTTATTTCCTTTTCTCCTTTCAGCTCTGTTTTTTTTTTATACCTGTCTTGATTTAGATTTAGTTTGTGGGAATTTATTTTGCTTTTTTATTTCCCCAAATTCCAAAGTGCTTTATACTTAAAAGAAATCAAATAGATCTTTCCAAGGGGAAAGATATTTATCTTGCTTAGGTAGTCTCATACTCAGGCAAGTTACATACAATAAAAATAAATCCATATGGAGGAAAATGATGTTTATGAAATCATGGGCATAAGCACTGGATAATTCTAAGTCCTTGTGCTGGCTATGGGTAACAGGTTTTTACATTTAGTTTGTTATTAATTATTTTGGGACTGTTAACTGAGAACTATGGTTCAGTGAATAGCACACAGGGCTAGATTTTGTTACTTTTCCTTGGTCTTGATCGTTCTGCTCTTCTCTCTCATTTTGCATTTTCCCCACAGGTTCCCTCACATCAGGACAAAATCTGCAGGTCTGTACTGTTTTGCTAGAGAAAAATTATTTTTCAAGAGCCTCTGGATGATATTTCCAGTCACTTTTTTGCCACATCATTTTGTCTCCAGCTGCCAGAAGAAATTTGAAATGCATCATAGTCACTACTCAAACTGATAACACATGAGAAGTCCAGAAGAAATTGTTTATACAATTTCTGACACAGTATGTCTTGTAATGCTGCTCTGTGTCATGTTCCATAGTTTTATGTCCTAATCTGACATTATGAGATTATATAATGCATTCAGTCTTTAAACAAGTATTCCTTTGAAATGTTTGACAGACTTATGGCACTTCGGATATTATTTCTTATTATGGACAGATAGGTCAAATCTGCAAACAATTTAATGGCCATACATTGGTACCCTTGTCAAATCAATCCTCCTGACAAGTGTGCTATCAGCAGTAGGAACATTTAGAAGCATAATCCTTCAAGGTGCTAAATATACCAGTACTCTAAACTCCAAGTGGAGCTGAAGGCTCTCAGCACCTCACTGAAGAAGGGCTCCAATTAACCTACTTTTATGGTAATCCTGAATGCATGGACTTCCTGCGCATATGTTAGGATTCAAACTGCCCTTCAAATTTACTTCATTGAAACCTGAGAAGGAGCTATGCAACCATGGACTAAAATGGCTCCATATGCTTCTTGGCTGCAATATGTACTGAGAATTTCTTTTTTTCTTTCTCTCAGCTGAGAATACTGCTCTCAGTTCTGCTGAGCTTCAGTGAAATGTGGTATTCTCGTTAACACTTTAACCCTGATCCCAAATAAATTACCTCATGTCACCATTTAGCTTAGCAGCAGCAGGCAAATTGAAAGGATTTGATGTGTCAGAAGGGGACCAGACTTGACCCCTGAATCCTAGCAAAGAAGTGTTTCCTTGTTTAAAGAGTTGGTGAAGAGAACAGTGCCTGAAATGCAGGCAGCCTTGTGGAGCAAACAGTGATATGGTTAATCTTCAAACAGGTTGTCCAAGGAAGGCCTGGCAGATCCGATGGCTTCCTTTGTTGGAGCGCTGACCTTGTCCATGTGTACATTAGCTGAAGTGCTATCTGTACTGGGAGATCATTGGTCTCTCATTTTATCTGGCTTGCTGTCTGATTCAAGGGGAATTCCTCTCTGACTTGTCTGGATGAAAGTCCTAATGTAGGAAAGAAAGATCGCAGTAAGAGCGAGATGCTGGACCTGTGAGATTTTCAGGACACTTCTGGTTTTTTTTGAAGGTATCATGGAAAGACCAGCTTTCATTTCAGGAAACCATGCCTGCCATATTCCTGCTTCTCCCCAAAACTGCCAGTTTCATACCTTCTCCCTGAATACCTATCACAATTTCCATCTTCTGATGTGCTGTGAAAGTCACGAGGCACTTCCCTCGGCTGGGACAGCACACCAAGGGGTCACCCAATGTAAATGGCAGCAGATGTCACCAGAGCCAGCACAAGTGTCCTGCCCCCATCTCCCCACTGCTTAACCAACACCCTTGGGACATGTTTCTCTGTGAAACATTTCAGATATGCAATGCAGGGCTGAGGGAGAAGGATCAGGGTCATGACCAAGGGAATGTGTGCGCCTGGGAGGCACAGGGCGGTGCAGCATGTTCTCTCAAGCCTCATGCAGGTGCACTGAATAAATCAGCCCTAGATTGCTTTAAAGTATGCAGGAATTTTTTGGTAGCCAGAGGAGCATGTAGTAAGGGTGTCTGGGAATGAAAAGAGTGTCAGCACCAGCTCCGTATCTTTACAAAAATTAAGTCTAAATCAGGGAATATACAGTGATTGTAGGGACTCTCAGATAGTCTTGGAGAACCAGCTGAAAGAGGGAGATCATCAAAAGGCAGCTCTTGAATTGGACTCTGATCTTAAGCCAGAGTTAATAGGAATAAGACCTCTGAATATGCTGCAAATGGTGATTTGTTTCTGACTCTGCAGAGCCCTGCTGTGAAGAGCCCTGGAGCCATGACATATAAAAAAGGGGAAAAAAGACTTAAATTGGCAAAGAGAAAATAAATTCCATGTCCTAATGCTGACAGTTTAGATCTGTGGGGTTTTTTTCATAGAAGCCAATAAAATAAATGCTGTAAATGAAGAGCTTTAAATATTTCTTCACTGTAACATGATGTCCCCGCTTGCTATGAAGGTATTTGTGTTCATGGAAAAACCAAATCAATATGCACTTATTCCAATAGATGATTTGAATATTCCAATAAAAAAGTTAATTTAATAATAACAGATTAGTGGTGAAGTAGCATTTAGCTATAACACCGCACTCGTGTTGCGTAGTGATGTCAAAGCTAATTTTACCCTTCAATAAGAGTGAATCAGCACAGTGAGAAACACCTTTTGTAGCACATTACATATTTGCAATTCCTCCCAATAGATTTACCTCTTTCTTCTGAAGAGACCTTATTCTGTTTTCTTCTTGTTATTCCAGTTTATTACAGCAGTATGAACTCCTCTGAGTCTGTGTACAAATATTCGTGTACACACGTACAATCTTTAAGCTGATTTGAATAACTCTGACTTATGAATAAGTGCCTCAGGAGTTCTTGGTAAATCTCAGTAAAGGCATGCTATAAAACCAGAGGAGGTTTCTTATTGAGTATTTCCTAATTTGTTGAATAAGTCTGGGTTCTTTTCGGAAGTTTGTAAGAAGGGACATTTCAGAAATCAGTGCAGTGAAATTTGAACATTTTGATACTGTTCCTAATACATAAAGATGTATCATCTTGTTTCTGCTTTTCTCATATAGATGTTGGAATGGTTAAAATCACCTCAGATTTGTAATTATGAGAGTGTGGTTTGAACTGCTCATATTTCTCTAAAATCTTAATCAGAATAGCTGATATTTGCTGTGGCTTAAAATTATTTTCTTAAATAAAAATGTTTAACCATTTCTGATAACAAGTTGAGAGAAAAACACATTGGTTTGTTCCTGTTAAAAAACATTAAAGACATGTTGAAAAACTTTTCCATGCATTGCCACAGGGAAGTTGTGAGGATACTTGTTCTGCTATTCTGCTACTATGTCTGTTCCTATTCTTGTGAAAAAATTCTATCACACTCAGCAAAGCCTCCAACAAAAGCAGGGTAAGAACAAACTCCAAATTAACCAGTAAATTAGATTCAGTACTGTAATAATGCAATCTCTGCAGATGCCCCTCAACTAGTCACTCAGAGCCTGGAAAAAGCATCATTTCCAGGACACAAGTGAGCATCTCCTGCACAGTGGCCATGGGACCCAGACACTGTGGTGCAGCTGAATTTTATACGAGCTATAAATTATTTTTTAAAGTACATGTTTTAATAAATAGCTTCATTTGTTACAGTAATTTGGGGATTTGTATTCTCATAATTGATGAACATGTTATCATACTGTTTATGGTTTAGTCCTGTATAAATAGGACTCAAAATTGTGTATATGTATCATCTTCAACTAGCAGAGCACTGTAGCGTATGCCTAATTTTAAGCATTTAAGTAACTTCCATGGAACTTAGGGGTAACTTTAAAAACCATACTTTGAATGTTTTGTCAAATTTGATTAGATATCCAAGGAGTACCTCAGTTAAGTTCACTTGCATTCCCATACACATAAACAAAACAATTACTTTAACATTATATATACAGGTGCCATTTCTGCAATTATCCATTAGCAGCAAGATGTATCCCATGGGCTAGAGAAACTGTTTGGCAGTTGAGATTCTCTGCAAGTTTCACAGTTGAACAGATTATCTCATGGTTTTGGCCATACAAATCACTGAGTACTAAGCCTGTGGTGCCTATGATGATTATAAGTGAAAAACAATTTACTAAGTAAATGCTTTTGCACTCATATATAACTAGAAATAACACTTCACAGACATATTCAGTAGAATTGAGCCATGTGATTAAACTTTATCTTTCCTTTTTCTGTGTATGATCTACTGGTTTAAATATTTAAATGCCTGCTAACAGTTTAATACAGGGTATCTTGATCACACAGAAATATAATAAGATTTAGTTCCTCAGTGTACTTATCTGTACCAGCTCTCACGTATCCACTTACAAAGGCTATTGTCTGAACTCCTGAAAACAAGATCTCAATGAGGAGTTACTTTTATTGGTTAAGTAGTCGTGTTTCTTCATGGGGAAATGTGGAAGTGTATGTATAGTCTAGGGAGAATTTCTTAAGAGATGAATGACCAAGGAGTTTGCATTCTAAATTTCCAGACAGCTGAAGCAAAGAAGGACCAACAGAGAGTCACAGCTTCAGAACTGCTGGCAGGAGATGACCGCTGGGGTCAAAAATTGGAAACCAGGACCAGGCTGGCTTGTAATTTTTCTTCCTTCAGTTTTGTCTTTTCTGAGACTTTTCTGAGGCTTTTCTTTACTTACTAGTGGAGATCTCTCAAAAGCAGAAAAGTTTGCCACAGAAGCAAACCTAGAGACGATGTGAGGAGCATAGAACAGATTCTAGTCTGGAGTTAATTCCATTTAGCTAGAAGTCTGTTGTGATCCTGAAATGCTTAGAAATGTAAGCATTACATTCAAATGGGATCTTGGAAGCAGGTTGTTGCTTGCACGTTTGTTCCAGCCTGGAAGCCTGCTACAGCTTGTAAATTTAATTTTAGCTCTGGAACTTGCTCTGGTTTTGTAAGGTTACTGAAAATCTGAAAGAAGCCAGATTTCTTACATGCACCAAGAATAGCGTGACAGTGTTTACTCAAAAATTAATACCCCCCAAAATAGTGCCCCCCAACACCAAGGGCTTGAAACAGGTTTTCACATCTGTCAAACACATGCTAGAACATTGCTATTAGATAGTAATCACTCCCCACCACTCTCCTCCCAGCAGCTACAAGGATTTAATTAGTGAGTGTTTCCCAGCCTCAGAAACCAGGAGACACAAAGACCAAGAGCCAAAGTTGCTTGGTGCAACAATTCATACTGTGCCCTGCTTTGTTTTGTCTCTGCTGCCTGCATTACAAATAAAAAAAAAGCTTTTAAAAGTTAGAGTAGTGCTGGTTTGCCTAACAGCCTGCTACTTGCAAGTATTTGTATTTGAGCTTATTGAACATTCCTTATGTATCAGATACTCAGCCTTGTAAAATTGATCCAGGAAAGGCTCGCCACATTCGCTGGCCTCCTGCCTTGCTGGTTGTGTGTTGAGGAGCGCATTGCTTTTGCCTCCAAACTCAAGCGAATGGCACAGAAAAAGCTCCCTGAAGCAGCCTATTAGCAAGGGCACAAGAATAGCTCTTTTCCAGGCTGTTAATTCAGACGTCATGCAATTGGTCAAATGAACCTCTCCTCCTTTGCGGCTCTTGTGGAGATTGCTGTCCTCTCAGCTCCCTTGGAAGTGACCTTGACACGTGTCTTCCTTTACTTAGAGTAGGTGATAACCCACGGGCAGGCTCATTTTGCCAGCAGACATATATGACAGAATGGTTTAGGTTGGAAAGGACCTTAAAGATTGTCTGGTTCCAACTCCCTTGCCACTGGCAGGGACACCTCTCACTAGACCAAGTTGCTCAGAGCCCCATCCAACACGGTCTTGAGCACTTCTAGGGATGGAGCATCACAGCTTCTCTGGGCAATTTGTTCCAATGCCTTACCATCCTCATATCACATGGCCATCACTGCCTGGCACCAACAGATTGCTGTCTACAAACAGAGAACCTTTGATATGAAGGCAGCAGGCATGGGAACACCCCATGAGACCACAAACATAGCTCCTGCAGCCCTCTTCTCTGAGGCTGTCCCATTCAGCCTGGCTGGGTTTTCGTGTGATTTCCCAGCCTTAATTTTGATCACATGTCAGAGCTGAGACTGGCACATTGGCCTTGAAAGAGCCCTTTGAAAATGCCTGTGTAGGCAGTCCCATCTCAGTGCCAAGCCCAGCTGCTCCAGAGCAATGTGTGTTTTAAGGAGAAACAGCTTTGGCAGTCCATCAACTTTCTTGTTTGTTACTGCTGCATATTTTATGTCACCACTATATTGCAAAATGAATACTCTATATTACAAAATTAATACTGGAAATATCTCCTCTGCATTTTATGGGCTTTATTTGTGCTTTGTTTTCCTACGATTGTCTTACTTTCGCCTCTGGAGAATTAATAGTGTTATTATCAAGGGCAAACAAGCCTGGAATTAATCTGATTTAATCTTTAATTATTACTTATGATGGTTTTTAGATTACATATCAGCATTGCTGAATGCTGTTTTACAAGCTAGAACAGAGAGATGAACAGTAAGCTGGGACACTGGGATTACTCTGAGACATCCTCAGTGAGGTTTTCCAGCAGTAGCAACAGCCATTGCATGTTGTGAGGTTTAGTTTAAATTGCTGTTGCTCTAATCAAGGCAGCAGGCACAACACTTGGACAGGAAACTGAAAAGATAATAAAAATTTTAAAGCTGAGCTGAGAGCACCCACCTGGATAATTTCGTGGTGAGCACAGCTCAGGCCTCCCAGCCTTCTTCTTTGGCAGCAGCTGTTGTCTGGAAGGTTACACAGAGCAACTGCTATGAAAAGGAATAAAAGAGGAGCTGAAAGAAGATTACTGCACATATGTTTAGTATCATCTATTTGAAGGTGATAGATTATTTTTGTGGCTTCTTTTGAAAGCTGGTAGGGTTGGGTTTCCCCTCGAGCATACCTGGCTGTCTTCCTTGCAGAAATCCTGAACAATATAGATGAAATTTTGGACTCTCTGAAGTTCACAGATAAACTGCATTGGCATCAGTGAGAGAGAGGGAGTGAGACTCAGATTTTCTCCTAGTTTCTACTTTCTGCCTGCCCTGGGAGGAAGGGCATGGATATGTCTGTGTCAAACATCCTGCTTTGAAAGTCTGCTCGGAACACTGGGGATGACTTAAAGAAGTTTAATGCAGGACTAGGAGGGCAGTGATAGTGTATAAGTGAAATAGGGATGTCTTCATGTAGGGAAGCAGTCACAACTTTTGAGCTCATTTGCAGACATCCTGGTTCAGGTATGCAGTGAAACCCTGATATTCAGCACTATGTAGGCATCAAAATCAATAGCAGGGCAGCACCATTCCATTCAAGATGGGCTGGCGGGCCCTGGGATACTGCTGTCCTCAGCTGTCTGTGTTACTCCAGGTTGGGGAGGGAGCTGGAGCTGCATCAGGTCTTGCAGGGTTGAAAATGCTTGATTTCTACTCGCTTTACTCAGAAGAAAAAATTATTTTAAATTCCTCTTTTTCTCTCTCTTTTTTTTTTAACTTGAAGAGGGATGATAATAATGAAGCTAAAGGGTAACTAAACATTGAATGCAAATTGTTTAAATTAAGATGGGGCTTATAACTCCTGGCAGGTTCCAGACAAATTGTTCCTAAAAACTCCTTATTGCTTATTGTTGCCCATATTTGAAATTTAGTTTACGTAAAGATCTAGAGGTAGTGCTAAATAATTACACAGCAAGATAATCTGTTCTTCTTATATAAGATTATAATAATTTAAAAAATCTATCTATGGAGTAGTTCAGGAAAAACTATTCTTCAGCAGCTATTTTGGGTCAACTCAATGCATAGTCTATTAGAGGTATTACTTCTGCTGCAGAGTAATGAATCATATTTGCAGTCAGGAAGTCACTTGTGTAATTGTCATTAAATATAACGAATACAGGGCTATTTAAGGAATTTCAGGATTGTCTGATGTTCTGGAAGACACTGTCTGGAGAGAAAGGGTAGAAGCCTCTTATTTCAGCTGCTCTCAGTGGTTTAAGATGGAAGAAAGGGCGCTATCAGGATTTGTGCAGCAGGGTATTGTCGTACTTTCACAATTCCTACATAAAATTAAAACAGGGGTTCTTAATTTAGAAAATTGACTTGTAAGCAGGGTATAAAAGTATAGCAGAATTCCTCTGCATGTTAAAGCCTAGATTATTGATTTTAAAACCATTCTCTTTGATTATTTATTCTGAGCCCTGTGTTAAAACAGGACTAAACCCCATATTGCAAATCAAAGCAGAGGCTCTGAAAATACTGATTGTTGCAGACAAATTCCCCGGTGCTTCATTTGACAAAAAGATGGATTAGAACAAACTCCAGAGTGTTATTATTGCCACCCATATGAAAGATTGTTTCTTTTATTTGTATTAATTACTGATTAGTGCTTTCTGTATCTTCAGCTCTTTCAGATGTTTTGAATGAGATGTATTGTTTTCCATAGTTTCTTATCTAAAGGGAACCCTGACAGAAAACTGGTATCTAGCCACTGTGCACAAGGAAGTCATTGATGAGCTCAGACACTGTTCTTCAGGGAAAACCCTGGGTGAGAGTCTTGAAGAGGTAAAAATAAGTTCACAGATAATACTGCAGGCAGATAATTTTCCATCCAACAATAATGTCATGAGTAAATATACTCTTTAAAATTCAAGTGCAGAAGGAAAAGGGAGCTGAGTGTGTGGGACAACTTGGGTGTGTGGTGCTTGGGGAGCAGCCCAGAGCTTATAGCAGTTCCAGCTGTAGGAGAGCGGGGCAGTCCCTTCTGGATGGCAGTCTGGAGGGTTTGGGCTGCCCAAACCTCTCCCGTGGGCAAGCTGGCACTGCTGACACCGTCTGCCTGCGGTAGTGCTTGGGGGCCTTTAGCTACTCGGAAAGAAACACAACGGAGTGGCTCCTATCCCAGTGAACTTGCATGCTAACTGGGACAGAGAGGTGTGGGAGATGTCCTAGCCAAAGGCTTCATAGACTCAACTGTGTGGTTTCTGACTGCCCACTCAAACATTACGGGTCAGACAACAGCCCTTGGGCTTGCAGCTGCTCTCAGTCATTACAGCCTGGTCATTTTAATGTCTCAGCCAGCAAGGAGAGCCTTCTCATACAAATCCCCTGGGTCTCTGCTCAGAATGAGCAAAGGCCTTTTCCTCCGTTTGGGAAAAGTACCGGAAGAAGAAGCAGTTACATAGATAGGTGGAAAAGGTTGAGCTTAAGAACGTTAAAATGTTACTGAGCCCTTATTTCCCCATGAAGATCTGAAAACAGAAAAAACCAAGGCAGGTTGCCGAGAGTTAGGGCTGCGGGTTCAGCATCCTATCCAAGAGTTTAAAAAAAAAAAAAAAAAAAAGAGAGGCTTCCTGAGGTTCAGGGGTCTGGTTTTCATACATTTCGTGCACAAAAATGATCACATCATCTTGGATGAGAGGAAGTGAGGTGCTTATTTAAGATATCAACTAATATGAGACCAATATTTTGTCAGGTGACTGCATGAAATTCAGTGGTGAGTCTTTCATGGCCCAGGTTATGTTAAAAAAGGGTAGTTTTAAAATAGCTTGTTGTACGTCATCAGCTGATCTGTCATTTTCCATAATTCATGAGCACTGGGGCCAGATTAGACAATGGAGTCTTGAGTGAGAATTCATTAATTTCCTCCATGGTTTTAGAAATGTCAGAGGTGTAAAGCTGAGAATAATAAAAGTCAAACTCCTTAGATATATCTACTGTGCTAGGAAGAATATTACTCTGAGCATCTCTGATAGTATACAGTGTCTTAGTGTGCATGTGTCTTTAATTGGTATGCAAGGAGTTTATCTGCTTTACTGCCTGCACTTATCAGAAAAGATATAAAATGGGATGGTGATAATGGCTGCCTTCAAAGAAAAAGATATGTTCTTTCAAGGATGTAAGTGCAATAAATCTTTCTGGTTTAAGGGCTCACTGGAAGCAGAAAGATTCTGTTCTGCTGACAACTGAATGTGGGGAATTTTCCCAGGAGAAAACAAATCACATTTCTCTATTCAAAATATAGTAAAAAGTCAGTGAAATGTGACATCCAAGAATGTATATTACAATATTTCCTACTGACTCCTTTACCAATTAAGCACACTTACAGATTAATACATTTCTCAAATGGTTAATAGAAGGTGTCTGGCCCTGAATACATTTAGAATACACTTGCAAACTCCCACAGTAATCTGCAGTTCAAATTTAAAGAACAAAAGATGAAAAATAAGTAATCAACTTTAGGTGTTTGTTTAAACTATACCACAGAAATTAATTTGTCTGGAATAAAATGCAGAGTTCATTGCTATTCCAGAACCATTCTATGCATCTGTGGAAAGCACAGTTAATACTACAGGTACCTACTTTTGTGAGTTTAAATCATTTTATTTACTTTAGAAAAGCCCACATTATTCATAAGAATCAAATGTTGTGCCTGACTGTTATAGAGAAACAAAATAGACAAGGGTGTTTTAAATTAATCTGTCAGTATGGTGCTTTCCAGTGCTCACTTTGTTCATGCAGCCAGGAACTGATGTTAGCATGAATTTAAATAATTCCTCTTGCCTTGAATAATGACCATGAAAGTTGAGTAATGGTATCTAGGAAATATCCTAACTTTTGAGGAGCTGCCTCTTATCTAGGACTGTTTGTTTCTCCTCATCTCCCCCCGCTCCTAATTGCAGGGAGGCGCTGCGCACAGCATATAACTAAACATAATACAATTTGATTTGTGTTGCAGTGTTCTCTCCAAAGAACAAATCTGTAAAATTACAACATGTGAAAGCTTAACACAATGATATAAAATGGCAGTGGCATGGTTCATATCTTAAACTGACAGACTGATGGTGATTATTGCAAGGACAATGCCCTGCATATGTCAAACGATTTGCAAATAATTTATGTCACCTTATCCTCCATTATTGTTTTTGCAGAGGACATAAACTGTGTCACTAATATTAAACTGTCGACAAAAAAAAGCCTACCTCAGCTCTTTCCTAGCTGAGAATGCAAAGACATCTGCACAGAGACAAACATGCATATGGCCATCATTTGTCCAACATCTTACACATTGTGAAGGTTTTTTACTTGAAATGCCAACCTATGTGGCAGATGATGTATGTGTTTCTTCAGTCCTGTGATTACCAGCACAGAGCTGCTCTGCAGTGCTCTTCACCTCATCAGTTCCACAAGCTGCACTCCAAGGTGTGTGAAACATTTGCAGGGAGATGGCATCTGACATGCAGCAAGGCAAAAGCATTCTGGTGTGAATATTTGACTCCAGATTTTGTTCAAATCAGGGTCAGATTCTGACCTGGAGAAATTAGTGTGGGTAGAGATTTAGGACTACAAAATAGCAATTTGAAAACTGGAATGAATATATTTTAAAGATGGGGAAGCAGAGGAAAGTTGTGCTGTCTCCTGGGTGTCTCCCAAGGGGCTGTAAAGGAGAGGGGAAGGGGGAGGGCTTTATAAATGACCTGAGCTTTATTCTTTGGGAAATAAGCAGAGGACAAGGCAATCCTAGTCACTTCTATTTGTTAAGTTGCATCATCTCAACTGCCGAGTTCTTTGTTTAGGTTTTGATGGTTCATTTATTACTACCAAGAAATGCCTTTGAAGGGTGATTTTCAGAGGCCGTTGTGGTTAAAAAAGCAGCAAAGAATGCAATGTGGTGGTTGGAGCGTGGAGCTGGGAAACCAGCCTCCAGCCTCCCGCTCTAGATTTTGCCCTGCTCACATTTGGGACAAATTACTTGCAACTGCTGTGGCTTGACTTACTCTTCTGTCAGGCAGGTTTTTCTGTCTGACTCATCCACTTGGTTAAGTTTGCCAAGTATTTCATAATCTTTGGCTAGAAATCACTCGTTTGATTGCAGATCAGTGACATTTCAAATGAGATGCATCCAACAACTTCTGTTGGCTTCAGTGCAAGAGATGGCTCCAAATCACTGCGGTTAGGAGGACAATACACTGACAAACTCACTCAGCTGAGAAAGGGAACTCTATTTTCTTACTGCTACTAGTTTTTCCTTTTTTGGAAGCCTCATTTAAGCATTTTGCCCTCTTAAGCCCCTCAGGAGTGAAGAATCTGCTCCTTGCCCTTCCAAGCTTTTCTCATCCTGCTTCTCAGTAAATCACATTGATTTCTTTTTAGTATTATAATACAAAAATGCCAAAAAATTGGACAGAACTGTATTACCTATATGGATTTTAATCTTACTTTCCATTTTTCTAATGTTGACTTTTGTCAAGCTTCAAAAAAACTCCAGTTAACACCAATTACCTTGTTATTGGAATTGTTTGTGATTACTGAGTTAGAAAAGCAAATTTCAGGCATCTTAGCCTAAAGCTTGCAGGATGACTCTCTTTGCCTAAAAAAATCCTAGAAAGCACGCTTGTTTCTCTAGTCACACTCAAGTGAGTTTACTGGCACAAGGAATCTCTTTCGAAGCAGAGAGAGGAATAAAGTCCACAGGTGTGAAAACCTTTCCCAGAGTGGGCCCCTTCCTTTTCTCAGTGCAGAATGATCCTGAAGCATCAGAAAAGGCAGGGAAATCACGAAAGGATATCAGGGAGAAGGGGCAGCAGGACAGACCCCAGGAAGATGCACTGAACCAAATGAAAGCGCCTCCATAGAAACAGGTCTGCAGGAGCTGTCCTGTGTGTGTCAAAAGCATTTCCATCAGATGATAGGCAGCCTTTTCCACAGCAGTGTTTTTAGGCTTTGCCTCAAGTGTGCTTTGGCATAACAGCAAGACTTTGCACTCACATTTGCATGTAATATACAAGGCATGGTCAGGTCTGTGGTCTTTACACACATATGGAGAAATCTACCTGTCTTTTACAACATGCTATAACCTATGACAAAATGTGCTGGAAAGAAGTTTATTTTAAGTAGATAAAAACAAACCCTTCCCATAATGCCCCCAAACTAACTGATCTTCATCGACTGGTTCCTTAAACATGCCACAACACAGACTTAAAGCTGCAAACAAAAGAGATCGTGGTGATAGTCGGTAATCTCAGCTATACACTTCTTAGCTAGGAGGCATCGTATATCAAGGTGCTATGCACTTCTGAGGGAAGGAGCTGGTAAAAACTGCAGAGGAATTTTAGGGAGGAATTTACAGGAATTAAGTTAGAAACAGTAGTGGACTTAAAGAGAAGTTTTCATTATCTTGACAAGAAAAGAAAGTGACCAGCCCTTAATCTAAGAGTCTAAGTGGTAATGTCTGAGAGATGAAGGATAATTTTCACAAGATAATCTCAGGCAATAATCCTGTGCATTGATGACAAAACTGTTGATCTCAGCAGTGAGAGAATGGTGTGACCAGAAATAGATATCTTCAGAGTCAAGTAAACCTAGCCAAAATTGTACTTTGTAGCTAAAAGTAAAGAGAGATGTCACCACCCATGAGATTATGAGATGGACAACCTGAAATGTATGACTAGGGATGTGGACTTGCTGTTAACAAATTTTTGGCAGGAAGAAGTGATAGAAAATGTAAATTCATGCTGAGAGAAGACAAACTTGGAAGAGGTAGATACTCTGGGGGCTGGGTCATGCCACAGTTTGACGACAACAGCTAGGTGATAACTGGTCTATGCAGCTCTACAGAATTTGTCATGGCTAAGCTGCACTGGTTCCTCCCCATGGCACCTGCAACAAGGTTCATTCAGATACCTTCTGGTGGCTTCCTGCTTAGCCTTGGAAGTTGGTCTTTTATTTGAAACAAGCCCTTATAAGCTGCTGCTTATAATTTCTGTGAACTATCATCCTTTTCATTCTTGTTTCAAATCTGTCTCTGAACTGAGAACACAAACCCTGGAAGATCAATGATTTGAGCAGTGCTTGTAGGAAAGGTGACCATCATGCCATACATTCTCAAGATCTCTTATTTTCTTCTTAAATGCCAAATAAAATTTTAGGTATAAAAAAAATCTAGATTAGAAAGCATTTATGTAACATAAAGCTTTCTTACAAAAACATCTTGATTGCCAAACTGGGTTCCTGTCAACATAAATCCAAACAGGAGAGGGGTGAGTTCATCTTGACCTCTCATGTCAGCTCATTGTTTCAAGTCAGCTTCTGGGCACATTGGCTTGTAGACAGGAGTTACTTCAGCTGCCACAGGTGTCGTGTGGCATGGATAGCAGTCCATCTGTGTCAACAGCGGGAAGTTCTTTTTCTCAAGTAGTAGCAAATTTGAGGTCTGTAGCAATAGATGGGAATGGTTGATGCTCCCTATGGAAAAAGCCTGTACTTTCTTTCCAGATAATGAATCAGTTGTAGCCAAAAGGGGTCTCTCAAGCTTTTGTATTTACATGTGAAATACTTCTGCTCAGGCAGCTGTCATTTGTGGGCCCTTTTAATCCCATATGTGACTAATGGCCCCAGTATGGATACAGTTACCTGGGTGTAAACTTCATTCTATTTGATGTCACTGATTTTCTTTCCTGAACCTCTGTTATTGCGTTCACACAATGGTATTTTGCCAGGCTGGTAACTGTTCCTATGGCAAAACCTTCCAGTCTAGACAAGCCCTAGAAGCTTAAAGTCATTTCATTTCTTTTCAGGCAGTTACATAATGGGCCTTGAGCTCACTGCCAAATGCTACTTTTTACGAAGTTGGTACTGGGAATGTGAGCCAAGTATTGCAAACCTGTGGAGTGGATGAGCGTGTGTTAGCAGTCAGCAAATGACAGAAGAGAGATCAGCCAGGAAAGTTTCAAACTGCATCCTGACTTTGCTAATGCTTTTTACTTCCTACTCCTACTTTTCTCCTAAGATCAGATAACAAGTAGCATTTTTTCTTTGTAACAATTCATTAATCAGAGAAATGATCCTTGCTGGTGTTTAGATGTTTTACTTAATTTGGTACTTCTGGCCTGTTGCCCCAGTAGTGCCAAAATTATTATTTCTCACCCAGCAGGTGATAAATAACAACTTCAGTCATGATTAATACCATGAATTTCTCAACCTGACTAATGCAAAAACTTCAAACCTGCAGAACAAGTGGGTGCTAATTGTTGTGAGAGCCATTGGAGCTGCACTCTGCTTATAAAGAAAGAAAGCCACAGGAAATGAAGTGTTTTCTAGCAGCATAGCTGATCCTAAGAGGCATCATTAAGTGCAGCACAGCAGCATTCTCCACGTGTATGGCTATGATAGCCTCTTTCTTTCCACAACACTGAGCTTTAAGTACATTTGAGAGGCAGGAGATTGCCAGGTTATTTTTCTTTCCTTGGGGAGGAGGAGGGGAAATAAAAGTCAGCAAAAACAGCAGATTAATATCTCATTAACACCACTCAATACTAGAATTTTTACAACTGATATGTGAAAAGTGATAGATCCTAGCAAAAGCTGCTCCCACCAAAGCCCCTTCACATGTCTGTCTTGAAATCTCATCACATCATAAAATGTAGCATCAGAGACTCCCAAGTCAAGGAGAACTTTCTTCAGAAAGGAAGAGGAAAACCAGGAGATTTGGAAGGACTGTCAGCTGGAAACAATGATCCAATATTATAAATTAGCCTGTGGTTGGGATTCTGGCCACTTTCAAATCACAAGCTGGTTTGCCACAGTCTGTAGTGGAGCAGAGCAGTCACTCCATTTTCTGTGCTATACTTGCAGTGGTGCAGGGCACAAGGGATCCACAATTTAGCCACATGTACAACGCTGTGCTGGTCAGGAAAACAAGACCTCCACAACATCTGGAATTGGCACCACGCATTTCTGATAGGAGCAAATACCAAATCCAACAAGGACATAACGAGTTACCTGTGCTGAGGAGAGTCTGTGCTGAGCAAAATCAGTCCGTTCCACAATCCCAAAGAAGCATTTTAGGAATGGAGGAGCAGTCCTGTTTTCACTGGGACTTTTCCAATTGTTTTAGCTCCATCAGGCAAAGAAAGTACCTGTTACTTTCCAACATGGGCATTTAGCTCAGCTTCAGCATGTCCCTATGAAGTTATTAAATCATGGAATGAAAAGACTGCAAGAAGCAAACCACAATGGGTAAGTGATTTGTACATTGCTCAGACTCAGTAATGTCTATTCACGTGTAGTTCTGAGTGCTTTTGTGACTTTGTGTACTGTTTTGATTAAGTCCTGCAGTTTCTGCTGGGGCACATTCAGATATATGTTAATCTGTGGTGCAGTTGGTCCTGACATTCTTTCTGTTAGAAACCCAACTTTTGTCTTAATTTGGGGAAATTTTAGATGTTCCAGCTTTCTTCACTGCTTTCTTCACTCAGAATGGCCTCTAGGAGCTTTGTATTTTTGAGCCTGAAAAAGCTAAGAAAGAAAATCACCATCCACATTGTCCTGCTACATGAAACAACCCACAGACCTTCCCGGCCTGCTTCCTGTCTCCAGTGCAGCAGCTGAGCCTCAGTCGTGGGAGATCTAGAAAAACACACAAACCAAGAGAAAAATTTTCACAGACTGCACATGCACAGCCTTGTCTACTAGAGGGCCACTCAGACCAAGAGAAAGCCCTCACTACTTAGCCTTGGAGAAGGCAGGCCAGTTGTCTTGCTCAACTCCCTTGCTATAAACATTATTGGGTTTGGGTTTGGTTTTTTCCACACTTAATGCTTTTATTGCTGGTCTTGTTACAATTTTTCGTTTTTTTTCCTAAACTGTGCACAGTATTTCAGTAGCAACCAGTATGAGTGTCCTTTGTAGGACTGCAGCTTCCCAAAGTTATAGCATGGCTTCCGAGGTTTGGTCCTTTGAGCTCAGCCCAGTCTGCTCTGTAGCACTAATCATGCCACCATGTCATTTAAAAAAGTGTAATGGTTTCTTGTACTTATGCAGTACAAAGTATGTCATTTGGCTAGGATTTTAATAGCTATTTTCAACACTGGTAGCAAAGCCAAGATTTTCCTTGTAAGTTTAGATATTGCCTAGAATGAGGTGCAGCCTGAACTACAAACCAGCCCTGTAGCAAACATGCCATATAGAAAGAATTCTCTTCAGTCAGGGAAGTAAGGAATGCTTCTTTTCATTTAAATTTTAATAATTAAGTTATCCAAGTCACACACAAGGAAGGTGGTTAAACTTTCAGAAACTTCAGTGTAACTTGAAAGCTCAGTCTCTGCTTGTCCTCTCACTTCAATATTGAAAACTCCATGTGATTTGCCTGCCTCTGTATCCTTAAGTGTAGTCTGAGTAGCTCAGTGGATTTAAACACCTTGTTTGCAAGAGATCAGTATCTTTTGCCCAACCACTTCCACAGCATTTATTTTCTAGATGAGACATTCAAAGCAGGTTAATGCATATGGCTATCTCTGTGAGGGTTTTTTTAGTACTCTGAAGGTATAAACCTTGCTATATGCTACCGCACAAACTTTGCAGTAACTCGCTGTTTAGCATTCAAGGTGCTTGCTCTGCCTCACCACAACCTTGCCAGAATATAAAAACACAGTTTCATTCAATGCTGTTTCAAAGCAATTGCAGAAATTTGGTTAAAAGGTGGCTAATGGCCACTGCAACCTTGAAAGAGGAGGAATACATGTCCACTTGCACTTTTTCAGACTGCCTAGAAGTTAATAGGTGGGTTTAGAAATCCATTAAGTAAATTACTGCTGTAGTTCAGTCTACTCATACCAGAACTGCTAAAACCACAGAAGCTAGGTTAAAATCTTCCCTCATGAATGGTGCTCTGCAATTAGCAAGAGGTAAAAGAGTTTAATTCTCTGGATTAAGATACTTCAGCTTTCACGCAGGATTTCTGCATCACCATGGCACTGCTAGCTTTAGATACTACTAGAGTGTTTTTCTCTCAAAGTAGCATGTATCATAATATTCTTTCCAAACAAAACAAAAACAAACAAACAAGCAAACAAAAACCAACACAACAAATTCTTTTCCAGTTTTCCCAGAAGCTGAATTAATGCAGAAAAGCAGGTTTGAAAGAAATATCTCAGTTCTCAGCTACCAACCACTTTGACAGTGGAAATGGTCACTAAGCAGTCAAGAGTTGATGGGTTTTAGTTTGAAAAGATGAATAAGCAGTAGTGGTTCAGGAACCTCAGAGTCAAGGGAGACTCAGCCAGTTCAAGGTACACAGCTGCTTTCTGCTCAGTTCTTAAGAGAGAAGGAAATAGCAGCCAAAATCTCATGACCATTGCATAACCAGTTCAAGCCATTAAGTATTTTGACACTAAGGCATATAGCTGAAAGAATATATTTCATTATAAGAAAACACAACGATTCCAACTAGCTAAACAGTCTGAGCTGGTTCCTAGTTGTGCCCATGACTTCCTGAGTGCACAGGGACTCTTTCTGCCACCAGGACATTCCTGGGGTAGTTGGAGCTTTTGGAAAAGCATCAAGTACAACTGACAAAGCAGAACAGAGCAGTACCATTTAATGTGCTTGAAGGAACACTGGTGAGATTGAGTCCTTGCCTACACACAAGAACTCTCCCTTGAAAAGTTCCATGTTGCCAGGGTTTTTGGAATACAATGATATTTGTTTACTTCTGTATCATTGTGCCTACATGTACCATAGGATAACATGGAGGCAGAAGAACCAAGGCATGCAAGCTCATAGCAAGTCCCTTTCCTACAAGAACCACGTCTAGTACGTCAAAGCTCAGAAGCAATATTAACATACTGGAAGTGGAAAGAGTGAGACAGACACTTACCTAGCAAATTAATTTCTTAAATAAACAGCAAGAGGACTAAAAATGGGGAGATCATAGGAAGAAAAAAAAATTATAATCAAAAAACCAAAGGTGAACAAGAAATAAAAACAGAGGCGACACACACACAAGAGGAAAAAATGACAGCCAGAAGCTACTTTGACACAAAGTAAGAACTGACTGAATAAGATCACATACTTGTGTGCTGCAGAACTCCAACACGTTTTTTTTCACCCAATCTCTGAATAAATTTTGGCTGAGGCAGACAAACTTTAAGATCTCTAATGAGTCCTTTCATTCTAACTAGTAATTCTAACTAGTTTACCATACAGCTGTCTTCCAGGTGTCCTCCCACCAGGATCCCACTCATTAACTACACAGACATTAAATTTCGTAAGAAAGGCATTTATAAAGATAAGAGAGAAACTTTATGTGTTTTATTTTTTTTAAAACAGATACAATATTTTTCCAAGGTCACTTTACAGTCAGTGGCATACAGGCTAGTAAAACACAAGTGCTTATACAGACGTTTCAGGTGAAATATGCACAGTATATCCTACAACACAAAAACTGCATTTTACATTTCTTCTTACTCCAGAATGATTTGGCAGCTTCAAAAAGCTTAACGCACATTTCCATTCTCAAAATCAATTTACTGAACAAAATTCAAAACTGCAACATGATCCACCCCAACCACCACGCTTATCTCAGCAAGGACCTCTTAGCAGAGCGGGCTGCAATTGCGGAGCTGTCTTTATCATGACCCTCAAAGTACTGCTGCTCTATTCGCCGACAAAAGGCTGTGAGATTACTGTAGTTCTTCACTTTTTCAGAGAGTTCATCTGTGATTAGCTGAGTAGTAAGGATTGTGAACAGATGTCCAAATACCAGAGCATCTAATTCAGTTGGTCTGTAAAATCAAACAGAAAAAAAGAACTGGTATTTTGGAAGGCAAGTCCTGATCAAGAAAAACCCTGCTGTTCTGAATAACCTTTAGATAGGTATACAATTTAAGGATTCAGATGAAATTAGGCAATACTAAACTTACCAATTGCATGGAAACTGTGTATACAGTATATCAGAACACTAACTGTTCTCAGTATGGCATTTTCTTTGCTTTTGGGAGCTTGGAAGTATGAAAATAACACTTCTTAGATTGGGCAGAGTTACCAATTCAGTATCAAACAATGCTCCACCTTTTAGTTCAGTAACAAGGACAAATGCTTATCAGGTCTTTTGGGGTTTTTGCTTTTTCTTTGCAGATGTATATTAAAAAAACCCAACTATTATCTCACAGGATAAAAAAAAAGAGGAGGTGTGTGGAAGCATAAGACCCCTAATTCTTTTTTTTTTGTGCTTTTCAACAGTTGGGAACTATTCAACAAACAAGAAAAGGAGTTCCACAGTGGCAGCAACTGGAAACATCTCTTGTGAAAGGGAACTACACAGATGAAAACAAATATTTAGGGAATGTTTTCAGTCCTACTTTATTTTAGGTGCAAGACTTCTCAATTTTTACCTTGGACCTTTGTATAAAAGTAGCCCATCTGCAAATAGGTTTTTTTTCCCAACATATTAATAACTTCAGAGTCCCTTTTTACAAGTGTTAAAGGTAAGCAGCATGAGGCTTTCCTAACTGATAATTTTTTTGCCTTTTTATTTGTGCATCACTAAGCACTCTCCAGTGGAGATGTGGATCCTTGTATGACAAACTTAAATCTGTCAGCAACAGGTTGCTTTTCTTATTTACCTCCCACAGACTCCCAGAAGCCACAGACTGAAAAATATTGGACTAAAACCACATACTTTTTTGGTAATATTTCAGACAGCTAAAAAGCTTAAAGGTTGAAACTGTACCAAGAAACCCTGGTTAACAACAAACACAAAATCCCCAAGTTACAATTCTTTAGAAATACAGAAGGAAAGTTTAGGAGATACTATTTTTAATAATCATATGAGAAAATGCACTTTAAGCTTGTCTTCTATAATGCATATTTCTGTATCCTCTGAATTAACACTACCTACCTAGTCTCAGCTTGGAAAAGATCAAGGGGCAAAGACAAACACAGAAAAGTATCCAAGACCATATCCTGCCATTTGGAGACATCTCCCTGTCCAAATGTAGTCAAGTGAAATCCAGATCTGTGCATTTCTAGACTGATCCATGGACATGAGAAAAGAGGGAGCTAATGTGATGTTATTTAAGTCCATAACATTTCAAAAATACTGAATTATTGCAGAGAAAAAAATGTAAAAAATTGAAAGAAACTGATGAGAGCAGAGGACATCCCATGGAGGTCAGGTCACTTCCTTTTTCTCTCCTGGCAATGTGAATTCTTGGTTTTGACTTTGCATCTGGTCCTTGTGGACCAGCTAGCTTCTCCCCCAGTTCTTAGAACTCACAGGCAAGCTCATGCTAATTCAGTTAGTTAACTCATGCTCATTCAGAACTGCCTCTGGTGTTAAGAGCAAGACAAGCTGTCCAGATCAGGACAGCACAACATACATTCACTCCTCTAGTAGAGAATGTTACCCAAGAAATAAAAGTAAAGCTTTAAATGTATCATTTTTAATAAGAAATTGACTGTATAAAGGTGTACATTTGTAGCCTACATAAGTTGTGGTAGAATCATGTAGAGAAGACAAGCAGGAGTAAAAACTAAATCATAAATGGGGAAAAATAAACCAACAAACTTACAGAAAATTTCCTTTTAAAACCTTTAAATACTTATTTATGAAATTTCATGTTTAGATTCCAGTCACATATTTTTATTTTTGCAATTTATCACACAGCATTAAAATAAAACAGGAGTTTTATATATATATATACACATATGTATGTATGTATGTACATGGGTATATACCTGTATCTCACATTCCTGGATGCAGTATTTCAATAAAGAATAACTTACTGCTTATTGAAGAAATATGGTTGTGTTCCTAATCTCTGGGAGAGAGCCTGACAGCACTGATCTACATCTTCAAGCACCTATCAAAACACACAAGAAAGAAAGATCCATATTGTCAGGAAATCTCACCACTGCAAAAAATAACCTCCTTCCTCTATTTGCACTGACAGTGGGAACAATGAATGTACCATGTTGAAATATCAAAAGCTGTTAAAGTCAGTCAAAAGGACACAGTAGGCAAGTGTTACTTAATCTAACATTTGATATAAGGCAATTCTGATTAAGTGCTTCCCATAACATTTATAACTAAACTTAATGAAAGGTACTAACTCATACCTCAAAACTTGCTGCAATCCTGCAAAGCGTGCCTCTTAACATCATACAGGAAGTGGCGGACAGGATTTACAATCTATTTTCAGGACTACAGCCTAAACTAACACCAACAAAGATGTACACTCATGGTAAAATATCCTTCCTCCCACCCCACTGGATTGCACATAATTTAAGATGTATTGCTACTGAAGGCAAATACCTGACTCCAGATAATATTTTAAGTACAGAATATACATTTTAATATATCTGTTCAGCTACTTTCCAAAGCCTTTAAAAAAAAAAAAAAAAGCAAAAAGAAGGCAGGGTAAAGAAATAAGCTTCCCCTTTCATACTGACCTGTTCAAGTGTCTTTCCAGCCCATCCGATGGCTTTCATCTTTCGCTTCACCTCCCACTGCTTCTGATAGGACAGAATGCGGTTAAGAGGCCACGGGTAAGGGGAGCCATACCTTGGGTGAGTAATCTTTGTTTAAAGACAGAAAGGTACTGTGTTACAATATAAGAAAATACAGACACCTCTTGACAAAACAGCTAATATTTACACAGTTCTAGCAGAAAGGGAGCTGTAAATATGCCATAATTATTTGCACAGAATCTGTACTATGCAGCATAACTATTTAAAGCTATTATTTCAGAAACATATACAAAACCCATATCTATTCTGCAGTCAGCTACTTTCAGTAATGACACAGCTTCCCTAAAATGTATATGCAAGCAAAATTAAAGTGAAAAGACTGTACCATTAATGGTATAAACCTCCATGTTTCATTTATGAGCAGGGACTTGCAGTTGTGAGCAAAAGTGTTTTCTCATTAAATTTTAATTAAGATAAATGCTGCGGAACCACTCACCTCCTCTACTGTAACATCATCACACCACTGGAGATAGAGCTAGGAAGAGAAAGAACACTTACTAAAACTTCCTAATAAAGGAGAATACAGAGACAATCATTCTTCAGTAGTAGAATTTTCTTTTCTATATTAGATTAAATTTCCATTTCATTTCTTCTGTTAGACCTCTGAATGTATAAAAGAAATTAAAACTGGAAGGCAAAGGCCCAGTTGCTAGTCCTTACTTCACCAGCACCAGCACTAAGCTGAGATCAAAGGTCCGCTCCCACTGCCCACAGCTCAGCACGGAGGTCACCGGCCCTCAGCTCCTCAGCCACCTGTATCCTGCCAGTGTTTCCAACACTGCTCCCACACTGGGACTGCGTCACCTGAACTCGCCAGGGACGCGAACTGCAGAGAATCCACACCTCCCACTACACATGTGAGCATGCACGCCATGGGAGGTGATAGCGGGGTGCCTGCCCAGCTGTGGGTTGGAGTAGGATACCAGGAACCACTGGCATTTTCCAGTCAGTTACTTCTACAGCTGTGGTGATACACCCCAGTTAGGTGAGGGGAATTGTTCGTGACTTGTGTCTACAGGAACACTTCAGCAGGCAGTGTTCAGAGTGTACAGAGAATTTATTCCTGTGAGTGTACTTCACAGTGTACAGAGAATTTATTCCTGTCTCCTTTCACCTCAAAAGTTGATGACTTAATCTAAGAACAGCAGTATTTCCACTACAGGGAAAAATCCTAAAGCTTTCTTGCCTGTAGTTGCTTATGTAAGTGTGTGGAGTTACTAGGGTTTGTTTTACCTCTGCTGTCAAGAGCATATTATTGACCAATTCCATGTAGGCTTTCATCTCAGCTTTTTGGACTTCATCCAACCCATCACTGAGAGAATGGCCCTAATGAGGAAAAGAGAAAAGACACACATGTAAGAAAGGATATTGGAATATTCAACAACATATGACCCAAGGATCTTTAAAGTCAATGAGCTTTGGCTCAGATCCTGATCTCTTACATAGACACAGACATAGATACATAGATTATATAGACATAGATAACTCTGACACAGTTCGTTAACAAATTACATATGAAATTTTTACATACGGTATCCTGTAGAATTAAAAACAAATCATCATAATGTAACTAATCTGATCTATAAAAGATCTAAACCAATCTACAAGAAATTCAGACTATTATCAGTACAGATGAACACACTGAGCACACAGCTTCCTGGTTAGTGTATCTCTGTGACAAGAAGTAAACACAAATTTACATCTGTAATACAACTTCATCAACCACTCAGTGAAAACACGGTAATTTTTAAAATAGAGGGGACAGTTGGGGGAGTGGGGAAACAAAGGCAAATTTGAATACTACTTCACACTTCAGGATCTAGACCAGTCAGTTCTGGGTTTAAGAGCTCTGAGACCCAGAGATGAGGCATGTAGAAAAACAGTCTCAGAAACTGGTACTGGTATGCAGCTATTCTGCATAGAATTTACTTCCAGGATTTGCATAAATGACAAAGAAAAACATTTTCACCTCACAAACTCCTATTCGATGATATCTTTTAAAACCTATACTGTCTTAACAAATTCAGTAACATTCCAGAAGAGCACACTAAATCAGCACAATGCTAAGCAAGATTAACGTGGTATTCACCAATTTGTGAAAAAAACGTACTATTACCTTTGCTTTTACAAACTGGACTATGGGCCCAAGTTCAGACACTACTTGATTTCCCACGTGAATAAAGGGTACTTTGCCTGTAAGAGGAGAAATGTACTGTAGTAAGAGCTATTTTAACCTGTAAAACACCATTAACAATTTTCAAAGCAATTAAATACTGCAGGTATACCTGAACATCAGTGGCTGGATTGTTTGGGGTTTTTTTCCAAATGAGCACAGGTAAAGCTAACATACATAACATACATAGAATGTTTGTAATGACAAACACCTTCCTCTGGATCTTCCTCCTCCTGAATCTCTTCTACATGTGATACTTGCAATTGTGTATTTCAAAGTTATTGAGTGAGATCTATTGACTCGTATTTTAATAATGGAAAGACTTAATTCAATGTTACCCTGAAGTACAGCTGGGAAATCCCAGGAAAGCAGACAGAGCCCTTGAGTAAAAGTTTTACCACACAATGTATTCCCACTGTCCCTTCTAAGCCACTGGTGGGGAAAGGTCTGCTGAAAGGATGATGGAGACATGGAACTGTGCCCAGGAAAGTAAGCAGAGGGAAGTGTAAATTCACACTCAGCAAGGCAAGGTCTTGACTCTTCCCCCTCCTCCAGTCCTTCAGATTTCCAAGAACTGGGCCATCCAGTTCCTGTTGGCTGCCCCTGCTTTCACTCTCTATTGTGAGCTGGCATTTGCAAGCCCTCATGGTCCTGGGATCAGGAAGAGGTTCTTGCTATGAGACTCTCAGCTTCATGGTCTTGCGGGGAAGAGAGATAGAAGGAGCTTCTCCAAAATCATGGAAGCAAAATGGGGTTAAAGCTTAATACTATCTTAAGGCTAGTATTCAGTCCATGAAGCTGAGCCCTGAGGGTCCAGCTTATCATCTTCTCTGCTTGGTAACTTTTCTTACACAGAGAACTAAGCCAAAGCTCTAAGGCAGGCAAGATACAAGAGGAAGCCCTGCACTCACAGCAAGCCATGAAGCATTACAGATGTTGCCCTATGCCCCTTTTTCCCAGCCCTCAAGGCGTGAAGCTGAGAGCTCCTGCTCCAATCCGTCCTAACCAGGCTGCTTTTCCTGCAAATCTTCAAATGCAATTGACAGATACTAATCTTATATTTAAGACTAAATCTTTTAGGATTATTTACATGATTGAAATAATCCATAAAATGGAGATAAATGCTGGCTGTTTTGTAAATGTCCTCCCACCCAAAGGCAGTAAATGAGCCTGCCCAGTGCAGAGGGCACAGCACCCTTTTTACCTTCCTGCCTCTCATCATGGGCAGACTCCACTCTCAACAGACAGCTCAAAGAGCAGGATCAGTATCTGTTTGGCTGCAAATATGTTATTGGCAATACTTTCACTCTTTTCACTGAAACACAACCTACTGTCCAGCCCAGCTGAACTAACATCAGATTCAGTCATGGTTTTTATCACAAGCTTCACTCCTGACTGGCTCAATAAGCCTAAGGGCAATAAATGAAGTGCATCATACCAACAAAGGCTTCATCTGCATCCACTGCATGTGCAGAAGGAAACACAGAGCTCTGTGCTGCAGACTTCAGTGGTTTCAGTCAGACTGTACTTCACATATCAAGACAATCGTTCGGTATCATACTTTTGAGTCCCTCAGAATGGGTTTTGTCATTACAATGACTATGAGATAAATAACCTTCCCCCCAAAATGATGAGATGCAGATTTTTGCTGCTGCGAGACAGAGGGTAGGGGGGAGGGAGAAGGGAACAAATAAAAACCTTCTCTGAATTATCATTAAACCAATATAAAGAAAGGAAACAAGGCAAGGAAATAAAAATAGTAAGAATTCCAGGAGTAAGGGCAAAAAGTACATCTAATTCTACCTACATTTAAAATAGCCACATTCCACTGCTTTAACCAAAAATATCAGTAGCAGCATCAGAACCCATAGAGGTGGCAGACATATACTGACAGGCGCTTCCACATGGCCAGTCATCAGCCAGAGTCAGAGAATCAGTAAATATGTACCTCCTCACATAACAAAAATCTGGGACAGTGTGAGGACTGACAAACTTCTGCACCCTGTATTCTGTAATTCCCTCTGATTTTTAGGCAATCTTCTGAAGCTGGCCTCTGGACATTTTTAGGCAACTAGCCACCTCCAGCAAAAGGTAGGCTCTGTACCCTTCTAATACTTAATTTTTTGGTGGTCGGTTTGGATTTTTTCCAGACAGTATCATGGATCTGAGGAAGATTTAAAATCAACTGTCACCCATAGCAGTGACAATGCACCCTTTGGTCTCCTGTATCAACATCCTGGCAGTCATCTCCCAGACAGGGTAACAAAAGAGAACCTTTCTCCAGTGTTGTCTCAATCCAGCAATAGGCAAATATAACAGCATTCCCTGAAATATTCCCTGCATGCAGAACAAAGCCCCTTTTAGACACATATGTCTTTCTACTTCAGGACATTTGAGAGAAGATTTCCACCAGGCACTGAACACTCTGAAAGCTTTATACAGGTACTGCAGTCACAGGCACGGTTACACATTGTGCCTACACCACTTTGCATTTCACTGCTTTGATTGTTTGCAGAGGAGAAACGGCACTGGAGGAGAGGGGAAGGCAACCCACACACAGTAGCACTGACCGACTGTTATCAGCAAGACAAGGCATAGTTGCCATGGTATCAAAATGGAGGTATAACATAGTAATCTAAATGAAGGCCACACTTACCAGATGGGGACATGTATTCGGCATTTGCCCTGCAAACCACCCGGATTGGCAGATTGCACATTTGCAAAAAGGCCTGCAAACAAAGAGTCACATTTAAAAAGCATTAATATACCAGTGACAAACAAATGTGGTGTTTTCAATACCTTTGACTGTTTTAGCTAGTTCCTAGCACACTCTTATAAGTATAGCTCCTTACATATTGCTTTTAGGAAGAAAGAAGGGCAAGTAAAGAAAAACAAGATTTTTTTAACTTCCCTAGACAACAGTTTATGATTCAGTCATTGACTGGAATGCTTCTAATGCAGTTTCATCTATTTTTACTGTTTTTTCAAGATGAGCAAAGAAGCAGTCAGTATCTGACAGACACAATTAGTGTCGTGGCTGTACAAAATGAAGCGACATTTTGCCCCTCCTGAAAATCGTAGTACTCACTTCTGGCTAAAGCTGGCTAATCAAGTTCATGTCGTGTAACATGGCAAACACATATGGCACCTTCCCATATTATAATCACAATAGCTGCCAGAAATTTTGCTCTATGATACTGTCAGCACACGAGTCCGCTTTCGGATTAAGAATTTTTAAAATATAATTTATGGGATTCATGGAGAGCATAAGTAATCAATTTACCATTTCTTTCTATCTGTACTCTTAGATTCAAAGCACTCTCAGTAGGATAACAATTTCTGTCAGCACCTGCCATCACCACAGAATCCATAGTGTATTTCTATTGAAATACCAAAATATCAAGAAAAGTATTTGCCATTTGGACAGAACATGGCAAATAAGGAATCTTAATCTCTAGAGACTCTCACAACTCAGTAACTCCTATCATTCATTTTGTCTCCACAATTAGGCAGGTCACAATTCCGGATTCCAAAATTATACCTATTTATCCACCATGGCTTGAGGTAAAAAAGGCCTACAGCAAGAAGGCTCCCACTATGAAGAAAAATGCTGCTGTAACACAGCACTTCGTACATGAGCCTCCTCCCTCCTCTTCAGATTGTAGGATCTGGCAGTAAACTGCATTCTCACAGCTTTAGCTGCTCAGACTCTAAACACAAGACATGAAAGTAACCTAAACCTGAATCTTGAGATTGCTCATTTCTGCACTGAGACCAAAAGGGATGAACTAACGCTGGCATCAGCCCTGTGTTTGTGGCTTCTGTCATATCCATTAAGCAAAGAAAAATAACCCAAACAGCGTCTCTTCTCTCTCCTATGTTCTTCAAGGCCATTATTCCCAAAACCCTAACCCAGTCCAGGGAAAAACAGCCAAAAGCTTTGGTCCTTTTCCAATCAAATCAGAGAGCTGCATAGTCCATTATGATATTTGGCTCTCGCAGGTTTACATGACCTAACTCAAATCCAAATCTCAATTCAAAGACAAAAACTATGGTCACGAACTGCTACACAAGACATTGATCACAGCTGGTAAGAGCCTGCCTCAGAACTGCAAGGATTTCTATATCTTTTCATTTCCTCAGCCTAACTTAAAGCCCTGCTTGGGAGCCAAATACTGTATATACACATACAGACAGAGAGATAGACAGATATATAAAGAGAGGGTAGTAGTCACGGTCAGCGTAAGCCAAATACTGCAGGTCCTTCACTATTTAGCAATAAATTGGCCACATTTGACAACACTTCACTGACCAAGTCTATGCACCCATTGGAGGCCACCAAAAATTGAGGATTTTGCTACCTTGGCACCCCAAACTCCGTGCAAACAGTAAGGATACCCAAAGGACTAATTCTTCAGTAATTTAAGTAATTTAAGGCACTGGTCCATCAGAGTCCTAGATCTCTGCCTTTGCCTGTGGCTCTGCAGGACCTAGCAATGTCCAGGCTGCTTCAGCTGTTGTTATTTGCATCATGTCTTCTGCCCAAACTGGGGCTTCATATGCAACTTCTTCAGAGGTAAGAATGTAGACTTTGGTTTAGATTACGTACATGCTCCTATGCCACTGATGGACACGAAAAACATACACTAACTCCACTAGTACACAGACTTCATTCTTCTGAAAGCTCCACCAGTAGCTAACAACAGTACTGTGCTGCAGTGGAACAGATGGCACCAAACAACAGCTCCAAAGAATTTCATCTTCGGGTGGGAGGAGTGGACTTCTGCCATACTACTTAATCCTTAGCTGTTGAATTTAATCTCAAAAAATGTGAGGTTTCATTTGGTCTAGGCTTACCAAATTAATTTCCTTCACAGTAAGGCACTAAATTAACTGCAATTCTGCAGAGAGGAATTTTGTAACTGCCATGTAGTATTCAGACTGCAAGTTCAGAAGAAAAAGAAGTCTGGGCTGCACTGGAACTGGAGTAATATGTGAAGCTGAAAAGCTCATAAGTGCAGAGACATATTTAAGCAAAAGGAGATGAATCAGAAAACTATTTTTACTTTTTTGTATCAGCATATCAAAAATTAGACATGCTGGCACAGAACACTTCGGTTACATGAGCTGCTTTAGCAAAATACTGCCAACTGTACCTTGCATTATACATAGGCTCCTACATAGTACAAGGTTCCTACCGAAAATAGTTTGCAACTGAAAAATAGTCCTCAGCACAGAAGCTAAACTATAAAATCTCTTCAGTGTAAAGAGGTCTAACAAGTTTCCATCAAATCTGACCTTTCTTTCTCTCCTTCTCCTCAATAAACATCCACAGAGCAAGGAATATCAACCCTTATTTACACCTGGCAGGGAAATTCCACCTCAGTCTCTGGCCTAGTGCAAAGGGGATTCAGAAGGCACTGACATTTTGGCATCTCAAAAATGCAAACACACTGGATCCATGTGCCTTTTTGTATTTTGTAAAGAAAAGAGGAAAGAGGAGATTGAACTAAATTTGAGCTCTAATGTGGAAATAAGTGTTAACTATATAAAAATGTTTGCTACTCTGCATAATAAAGCATAGATTCTAGTAACGTTAGAAATGAGTCAGTCTACCTTCAGTAAGGTTAAAAAAAAATTTAAAAAATTAAAGACCCTAAAGTAAACACCAAACCAAAAACCTGAGAAAACTTCCTCAGAATAGTCATCTTCAGTTCTGACGAATGCTTCATAAATGGGAGACCAGGACTGAGACAGAGAAACTGAAGAATGATTTAATATTAAAATGGTGCAAGCCCATCTGGTTCTGCATTCACCCCAGCAGTCCCCCTGAAAGGTTCTGAACACTGACCACTGGCTACTGGAGCTGCCCCTTCAGCAGCCTTACAAGGCCGTTCCACCAACCCCCCTTCAGCATCCCTGTGCCAAGACCTATTCCACTTCACTCTTTGTCTACATGTAGGATCAACTTTTAAGATGAGTGATGAAATAAATCTAAGTATATAATGTATAATATTAATAATATAACCTAAATGTAAAATACAATAAACCTCAAAAAAAAACAATTAAAAAAACCCCAACCTACCATAACAGCCTTAAAAATATAAAAGCCCAGGGAATTAAAAGACCAGTATGTTGCCCTGTAACTTGTATCCAAAGCATAACCTGTTCAATTTTAAGTGCTCCTTACATACTGTTCTGCAGGAAAATGAAAGATCCACAATATAAGACAAGTTTAATCCTTATTGGATCTATGCTGCTTAACTGATCATTACCGAGAGAAGTAGGCCAGTATCTACTTCTTGATTCATCTTAAACTAAGGGTTCACTGATACCCTTCAATTTGACTAAAATGCTCATAAAACACTCATGAACCGATAAAAGGAGACAGTACAAACCCAAACTGTGAGGACTTAGCCTAAGAAAAAAGCCTTGCAATTTGCATTGCTATGAGAATACTCACATTCTTTCACTGATGTAACTGACAGGCTTTGGAAATTATTAGCATTAAAAACACAGGTGTTTTTGGCTTTTCAAGCACAGTGAATGCATTCCATATTTATGGAAATGAGTTTCTTTTAGAAAAAAACATGGACAAGGATCATGACCAATGCATTCTTATAAATATCCACTTGCAGAAAACCTCTAACTTTTCTTCTGATGCGTTCAACTAGATAAACTAGATTTTAGACAATAACTGATGTTAGTTAGTGGCATGAACTCTTACCAAAATATCTGAAATTAGCACAGATCAAAGAAATACTACAGAGACAACATAGGACAAAGCAGCAATTTTTTTGAATCTTTATCTCATTTAATGCTTCAGCCCAGTGATCAAGAGAGGATTTGTTCCCTTTTTGTCCACTCATGTAGCATGTCAAGAACCAGCACATTTGGTGTGCAGATGGTATCAGACTGCCATGGCTTCCTACTCTGATAAAAGATGCTGTGGAACACTGATTATTTCAACTCGGGGATGAAATAATCTCATTTCCCTTTGGGTACTTCACATACATAATTTGAGAAGCCAAGTAAACCCCTGCTTTTCTTGTGAGAGAAACCATTAGGAAATGGGAGTGTGCTCAGCTCCTCTGAGTCCTTTTGGAGTCAAGGACAAGAGATTGAAGGCTAAAACCACCCCAGTGCAGTTCTGCTGAGATTTACGGAGATATCAACACCCCTTCAAAGACACGGCATCAAAAGCTGAGCAATCTGAAAGATCAAGGGCCCAGGCTTATTCTAGTACATCAGAGATTATTGTTAACATCATAAATTTGGGTGAAGAATTAAAAAAAAGGACTGAAAGGGGCCAACTGAATTTCAAGTTATACACAAGCTAGTTAATCACATCCTTATAAAAATTCACCTAAAAATGGTAAGCAAGACAGTAATAGCAAAACTAGAAACAAGATACATAACTGAGCACAGCCTGTCATACCTTGTAAAGATGCTTGAAATTCCAAAAAACAGCATTAAATTTCCTGCTCTTTTCTCCTCTAGAAAAAAAAATGTACTACCAAAGAATGAAGAGGGTGATTATTACAGGCCACAACCTGGATCTCCTCCAGCACCTAGGATTCTCATACGATAATACTACAGCAGCTGCAAAAAGTACATATTACTTCATCTAAAGTTTTCTAGTCCAGAGTAATTCTGAAGACGTTCACTGAAAAAGTTCATAAATACTTTAAGCTATTCCAAACAAACTCTAAGCAGGAAAAGAGAACTGAATTCCTCCTGGAATGGATAAACTTGGTGTTTTTTATGCTTAACACCTATCCAAAGAGTTAACTAATTCGATCAATTCACAAACAGAAGGGATTAACACTCTTATTTACCCTGGCCCGTGTTAGAGAAGATCAAGAGATGCTTGCCCAACGGACTTCACACAAATAAAGGAAACTTCCTTCAAGTATAAATATACAAAATTCACTACAACTGAAGGACATCAAACTAAAATGCTCAGGCTTTTAAAAGGAATGAATAATTTCATGGTCCATACTACTTAATGCAGCATAAAACAAGAACGATGAAATCTCAGATTGGGAAGAACTGAGTTTATTTCCCTGGCATCAGCAAGAGTGCCTTCTTTATCCATATATTCCACTGATTATCTGTGTTTTGATAATTTTAAAAACTGGGGCTAGATTTCTTGTGCAGTATTGACACTGGCCAATGGCTGAAGCAGATGCCTGGAAAACTGTCCAGTTTAGTAACTCACAGTTAATATCTCTGCCACAAACACTTTAAGTTATTTCCGGAACAAAGTGTGTCCTTTCTTTGGATGAGGTTAATGTAAAAAACAGATAAAGGCATTAAAAAATAAAGATTTGGCTTAATACAGTCTGTCGGCTTCTCTCCCACACATGCCTCTGCCTCTCTTTCCTGCAGGCTAGCAGTCTCCTCCCTCACACTCTTCCAGCCTCTCTGCCTGTAGCATCATCTACTCTCCTGGTACCTGGAATGGGAAGGGAGAAATGTATTTTTGGCAATGACACCTCTCTTCTTCCAGACTGAAGCCATCGAGTCTACAGAGTTGCTACTGCCCCTGTGCACCTTGTTTTTAATGGGAGACCTTGCTGTAGACAGAAAGGTGGAGGGTTGGTTGCTGCACATCCATGAGAGAGGGAGAAGAGGGAGGAAAAAAGATGCCACCAGATGAATTATGCCTGCCCTTCCCTGCCCTCCCAATATATACTGTTATAGACTAGAGAAGAAAGAGTTGTGGGACAACAAACTGAGGAAAAGTACGTATAAGCCTCTCAAGTGCCTTTCCTGCCCTAGTGCACACTGATCCACAGAGTCTGGTGGTTTGTATTGCACTGTCTTCTACTCACAGAGAGCAGAATGGGCCACTCTGTTTTCAAAGGCAGGTGAAACAAGCAAGTTCCTATTTTAGCTGCGAGAGCAAAGGATCAGTAACCATGTGTAAAAGGGCTGATAGGAAGCTATGAGGTGACATTTGTTACAAAATTAATCAACAATCTTATGCCTATCATTCATTTCAATCATGGCAGGTGACACCTCCTGCCAGAATTAAGGAGTACATTTACAATAGCATTGCTTAAAGGACACAATCAATGTAAGGCTTGTTTTTTCTTATAGCCCACCCAATTTAAAATTCAAAACGTAGGTAGTATGTTGGATTTCAGTTATCTAAAACAAATAATCAGAGCAATCACCTTTGTGCTGATTTGGCACAGTTCAAAAGCCCAGAGCCCAGAAACCACAGCCAGACACGGGACAACTCACCCCACCCTTCCCTTCCTCCTCTTCTCACACAATTGACATTCTCATCTCCGCTGCTGCTGCTGCCGCCCTTGAAACAATGCAAGAAGGCACAATGGCATTGTGCCTTCCTATGATGACAAGGATGGAAAGTGACTGTGCACGAAAAACAGGGGCAAGGAGTAAGAGAAGGGAGGGAGGAGTTTTGTATTTATTCCTACAGTTAATTGTTTTAGCTGTGATTTTCACTCTTGCTCTCCCTTCCTCTTTGCCCTGCCCAGCAAAGGAAGGGCTGTTTGGACACCGTCAGCTGGACACAAAACACACATCAGGCAGTGAATCACCCTGGCAGAGCTCCATCACAACGCTCTCCTCTTCCCCTCCAGTTCCCTCTCAGAAAACACATACAAGCAAACACATATACTCATTAAAAATGAGTTACAACTTGACGTAAATCATATCCAGATTGCAGTTTCTGAGATCAGAGGCAAGAATGAAATTACTTATGCCAAGACTCAAATAGTTCACAACTTATGCCCCCACATGAGGAACACTATTTTCAGATGGCACAGTCCAGGCTTCATTTGAAGAAGATATATTCATGATTACTTTTTAATAAAGAACAAGCCATTCGAATGGCTAAACATTTAATAAAGAACAAGATGAATACGAGAGCATCTTATTCAGCAGCACTTCTAAAGGCACTCACACAATAACGTTATGATGAAAGAGTGAAAGGCATTTTATGTTTTCATTTTTACGTTATTTCATGAGCATACAAAGGACAGTATGTGATGACAACTAAAGAGTTATTCTCTACTTTATTGCAGGAACACATTTTAAAATTAAAAACCATGAACAAATCTACAGAATAATTCAGTTTTCATATCAAACAGCTGCAGACCCTGTAACTGAAATAGTGTGTCTAAGGTTATAAATGAAAACTGTTCAGTATCATTCCTTGAGTGACAGATTAAATTCCTAATACAGTTATGGTAATGGCCACATGTGTAGTTTAACATAAATTAAGAGCTTAATTATATTTGTGACTATTTTAAACAAAATAACAAATTCCTCTGTACCTGTGAACGTAATTTATAGCAAAGCCACGTTCATTCTCCAAAACAATCTATTTTACACTGCAGCATGGCACTGCTCTAATGGCATAATGTAATTCTTGTTGTAGAATGTGGAAAGAGTGGATTCACTGGTAGCACAGAGCTTTTGAAGATAAATGAAGATTCTATTCATTCAAAGGTAATTTCATCTTAGAACTATATGAAAGATGTTTCACTCACAAACACTACCTGCATATCTTGGGTTTTCAGCATGTTTTCAGCAACAACACAATGCTGCTAGATTGATTATGTTGATACTGCATTTCTCACCATGAAGAATTCCAGGTTTTATGCTCTTTATAAAAAAGGGATTGGCAGATTTTCATTTCAGTACCAAGCCTTTGTTTAAGCCTCAGCAACAAGTTCAAATTTCTGCTAATGTTTTGTCTAGAGAAAAACCAAACCACAATTCATACACACACACGGAAAAAAAAAAAAATCACAAATCTGTCAAGGGCAATTAATCATGTGTGATTTACACATTTATTTGATTACTTGTTGAAGTAAATAAGCAATTGGTCTGTGTAACACAATTTTAAATTGCCCAAACATCCTTCTGTCATTCAGGACTAAGAACAGACAATTCTAGAAGCACATCCCTGGCATATATTAAGACCACTTACAAGGACATCAATTGCACAAGCCATTAATACATATCTTAACATAATGAGCTGCAGGCTCTATAACCTCAGGACATCTATGAGAATTTCCAGAATCCTGAACATTTTAGACAGCCTTTTGAACAAGGCAATGAGACTACCTGCATAAAGATTTCAGAAAAACCTGTAATAAAAGAGGCAGTCTCAACATCCACATTCCTCCTCCAAACAAGTTGGAACAGTTCAAAGAGATGCTCTGAGCTGCCATTTGAGGCAAGGCCTGGCACAGTGTAGCTGTATTAACCCCCTCCCTCCTACTCAGCCACACTACTTCCACCCAGGCACTAAACAACATGGCTTTACCTGCACCAGGCATCAATAAGGAGACGGAGCCCAGACAGGCCCTCTGCTTCAGACTGAAATATGGTAATTCAGTTTTAATACATCTAAAACTCCATTTTTCCCTCCTTGAAGTTGTGGAGTTGTTTTGTTATCGAAATTTAATTGTGTACTCATGCACTAGTTTTGGTGGCTTTTTTCACTATGAGAAGCCTGGTAAGTAGGGGTGCTGTATAATAGAAGCTGTACAATAAATACACAGAGAATGGTTTTAACCATGGGTCATGTTACCCAGGAGGTGTGTGTGTTTTCATTAACTTTGATGGGAAGAGCGCTGAATGTCTCACAAGAACAGAGCCTTCATTCTGTGTACAAATATTCTCTTTCCAATAGCTGAATAATCATTACTGATTAGTATTTCCCCTTGATTTTAATTCATTTGCAGTGAAAATAAAATTTCATTCAATATCAAGATTTTGTAGCCTAAGAACTACTGGACTTCACTTTCAACAGGACTGTATAATACACTACTTCAAGTTAACAAACAAGGAGTGCAAACACCAAGATGTACCAGAGATAATGCACTAGTTCACTTGAAATTATGTTGCACTTTCAGCAAATATAAAGAATCTGAACCCAGACAAAGAAATTGCTAAATTAGTCTGTTTCCAAAATCAACAATGTGAAGCACAGGAATTAAAAAGCAAACAAACAAAAAATAAAACAAACAACCCTACCAGAATCAACATAGAAGTTCCATAACATGACAGGGATTTTTGTGTTTAGGGTTTTTTTAACTGTTGAAGGCACCACCACCATTACTTAGCAATTCCCAGAAGACTGTTCTCCCCTCTCCTATCTGACATTAGGAGTCCAGATTTTACTGTACAATGAGAAGTCATAAGTCCAATCATTATTAAAACAGTAAGACTCAATCAACTTCCTGTGTTCAACCCGCAACCCTCACTCCTCACTAATTACACATACACTGAGAGCAGCTTGCTCTGCTGTCTACTTGATCTGCTCTGTTGACAAGAGATATATGAAGTGCCATCTGTATTGCAGGGTTGGCAACTTCCAAACAGTCAAGTTTTACTCTGACTAGTTACTTACTATGGCATTGGGTTGTATTAGTTATTTTTTATATAGATATCTGCATGTATGTCCCTCTGAGACCTATCCCAGAGCAGTGCTGTGAAGAGGTGCTACAAGGAGATTTTAAGAAATATCTGAAAGACTGGCTGCAGCACATTCGGAGTCTGGTTGTGAACCATGTTTCTCAAAGATTTGATGGTGGCTGACTCCACACACTCTTTCAACCAGAAAGACTCAAACTTCTGATATGTTTTCACCACGTGGAAGTTCAAAGCCACAAACAAAGTTCAAAGTTCAAAGTTCAAAGCTTTTTATCTTTCATATCTGCTCTGGTGATATTCATGTGCCCCAAATCAGTAACGGGGGGAAAAGGAATGGCAATAGTGGGAAAAAAGTCTCAGGTACCAGCTCCTATTTCTCCTCCTATCCCTCATTCCAAATTTTTCTTCAGAAAAAGACACACATCCCAACTCCCACCCCTCTACCCCCCCCAAAAAAAACCCAAAACTCCAGCAAAAAGATATCCAGTAAAAAGATAACAGGCTCTCATCAAAATAAAATTCTGAAAGACAGGAAGTCATCAATTTCCTTATGCAAAAGACACAGATATATTTAAACCTTTCTGATCATTAAGCTACAATACATAACTGCATATCCCAGTATCATTTAAAAAAAGATGCGAGACACCAGGGACAGTTATTCTTTCATAGTCACAACCATATTACACAAATTCTTAAAAATTTATATGATTCCCCAATACAAAATTATTCTATAAAGTTTAAGATCAGATATCTACCAGAGTCATATTTATAGTCATGGCTACTATCAGCTGTCCAGCTAGAGAATATTGAAGAAAAACAAGCTTTTTTAATATATTATAGTTAATTTATCATCTAAGTGACATGTGTAGGATAACAATGGACTGGAAACAGTATAGCAAAATGATGCATTAGAAAAGGAAATTTTTTGCTGGTGGGTTGGGGGTTTGTGTTTTAAATACAAGCCACACAAACACGCATTGTTAGACAGTAAGAAAATTCATAAGAATGACAGAAAATACAGTTGCTGGAGTAAAAAGGAACACTGAGATCAAGTGAGCAACAAAAAAAACATACTGGCATTACTGTTAGGCACAATATAAAACATACTGCCCAAACAAATAAACACTGTCCCATTTATTAGGTGTATCAAGGATAACTCCTCTTTCCAGCAAAGGATAAAGCTATCTTCTTGCTGTGATAGAATTTACTCTTAGAGGTATTTCCTTGATTGTCAGACTGGAAGGAAAAAAGTTAAGAGATCCTGGAAGTAGTTACCATGACAAAATGATCCTAACCTTTTATGTTAGTTACAGCCTCCAAGTGTCCCACTTTGGCTAAATGAAACGTGATTTTTTCAGGTAGCAGTCAAAGACTGCTTGCTGGAGCTTCTCTGTGCTAGATCACACACAAAAAGCAAGAAGCATTAGAACAATGCAACTCCCTGCTAAGCAAAGCCGCAGCAAAGTTGCTTTGAAGAACAAGAACCTTATGGACATCCTGCTCTCCACTACTTCTGACAGCCAGGCCTTCTCTACTAATGGCCAAAACGTCCCCTTGACATTTGGGGTTACTGAACCTAACAGGTTAATGGAGATTACACAGATTTCACAGCCACAGAGGTGCTATTCAGTCAATTAGAGGTGCAAGTTTGTCAATTATATGGACTATTTCTAAAAACCACATTGGATCTGAAGTCTGTATACATGATGAATTCAAAAAACCTATCAGAGACATACAGAGATGCGATGGCCACAGCATGAAGCAAATATGCCTTGAGTTTGGGGCAGTATTAGCTTTTAGAATTAAATAAGCAGCAAACATCATGCAAAATGTTACAAGACAAACATGCATAACAAGTGACAAAAGGTATGAATCATGCACAGTTCCCACAGTAAGCAGACAAACAGATACTGTACAAACATAGACCAATATAAATAGGAGTACAAGTAGCAGCACTCTACGCAGGACTTTCAAAGTCCTCAAGTCCTTTAGGCTCTGGCACTCCAATGACAACGTAAAGCAAATCAGATGCAGGAAATAAGTCATTGATTTTAGCAGAAATAATTCTTAAATTAACCATTTAGCTAAATACAGCTACTTTAGCGACATAATATTTAAAAAAATAAAATGGAATTAACATCTTTAGTTTAGAAAATATGACATTTTACCTGAACAGCAAGGGAAGATGCATTATCAGAAAGCAAAATTTGTTCATCTGTTGAAAGAAAAAAACCAACACACAATTACAAAAAAACAGTGCACATTTAGCTACTGACCTGTAACTGTAAACCACTCTGGGTTGCATTTCTGACACATAAAACAAGGAGCACATATATAATTATTATGCAGCTGGACTAAAAAATCTGTGATATGAATATTAAAAAGAGAAAAAAAAACAGGATTTTTTTCTCCTGCAAATGCAATTGCACTTATCATATATTACCACCAATATACAATAAAAAACGCTCACAACTAAAAATCCAAATGCTTGACTTTTATGCCAATTACTCTTCTTCTAATCAAAGTTAAATAAAACTGCATCTTCATACCTCCTCTGGCTAAAAAGTAAAAGTATTCAGAAACCTATAAAAGCAGCTTGCAGTTAATATTGCACACTGTGTCTAGGTCTGTCACACAAAAGAAAGATGACAAGTTCACTGCAATAAAAATTCCATGCTTAGAAGACTAGGGCTGCTACCTATTAGTCTTCATTACTTTGCAGTCTTCTGACAACTGTAGCAGGCTGCTGAGCCCCAAATGGGGGCCATAATGTGATCTGATGATATATGAAGAGCTGCTAAAGGGAGCCTGAACCATCCTAGCCTATACATTTTAACAGTTCCTTTTTACTGAGAGCCCACTTTACCACAAGACTTCAAAAATCTGCTGCCTCAGCTATTGGTGCAGTAAATCTGCCAACTGTGCCTGCAACCACATCATTTTACACTGCCTACAGCAGCCAATATAATGAGTCAATAATAAACCAAGGACCTTATAGGCCATGAATAGCTGGTTTATATTGGCAGATGCAAACATAGCTAAAACCTCTGACCAGACAAACAACACAAAGGACTCTTTTAACAGTTTCTGTGCTTCCTTGCAGTTAATTATCTTAGTGCATATTTAATGTGTTCTCTAAAAATAAAGTAATTATTAATTGCCAAAACCAGCATACCCACCCTTCAGTTGCTGATACAACGCAGCATTTTCAGGCCAAGGCTCTGCGGCTGTGGAAAGAGGAGACATTAATTACTCAAGACAAACAACAATGTGCTTGCAAATGCTAACTGAACACGAATGTTACCTAGAGCAGGAACTTAAACTGCAAAGATGCTGATGTAAGATTTAAACATGCCCTAAAAATGTCCCACTGTCACTCTCCTCTCCCATACTTCTCTCTCCTGCTCACAGAAGGACATCACAGAGCAGAAAGTCCCAAAATGTAATGTTACAAGAAGAGCTGAAGTTCAAGCTACATTACAGAACGGCCTTGTAATTCTCAAGCAGCTAAAGCAGCTATTTTCCCTCCACTGTAAGGACATCCTTGTGCACATTCCCATCCTAATTCTGGCCACTCCCAAGAGTAACTATTTATTAAGATAATAAACAAAGAATTCTGGAGAGAACAGAACAAGACACAGAGGAGAGAGGCACAAACCTCCAAACCAAGTGTCAAGAACACTTTGGGGAAATGGAAAAGCTTTCTGCCTTTTGAAGTTATGTCCTCACACAACATAATACCCACTAATCCAACTGCTTGGGCATCTCAGAAGTGTACTCACCAGGGCAACTGGGGCTACCTATCGCTTTGAGTTATCTACAGATCAACCCTAACATGGGAATGTCAATATGCATTCAAAAAACTGCATCATCAGTTGTTCAAAACAGTTGAGTAGTTGTTAAAAAAAAAATTAGGCAAGGAAATAAAAGACAATCACATCTTCCAGTTGAGAACTGTTGTGTGTAATCAATCATACACCACTTGAGTTATATGAGAAGGCAAAAATAATAATCAGTACCAATTTACTGTTAATGGTAGCATTAAGGTAAGAGTTCATCATTGTTTTGTCTCCATTACATTCCTTGTTAATGTCTGATTAAAAATCTATTTTTAAATATCAGTTCAAACCTTGCATTCCACCCAAAATAGTTATTTGGAAGCAAAATTAATGCTCTAATCATGTAAATTATTTTTTTAACACCATAATGTCTGTAAATAGCTATGTGTGGTTTAAGCAAGTCACTGGCTTCAGTAAGGTCATTCTTTGCACTTCTGCCTTTAGAACTCAAAGAAAAAAATTTTTAACTATCATTCCTTTTGGATATTCATGAAGTATTAACTTTTATGGAAGTCACATAGAATATAAAGCTTAAAACACTGTACACAGTTTTGTGAAGGTCACTGCCTCTAACATTAAGGCACAGAGCCTATCAGAGCTATACTTGTATGGGCATGAGAAAGCAACTAATCACATTTAAGTGTCATGAAAAAATGTTTTATGTTTTATTGTAGCAGCTATTGGTTTTACGCCCCTCCATTACAGTTTTGCCCTGGAGTAAAAATTCTTGAGGTGGAAGTACATTTACATCTTTAAATAAAAAGAGACTAAGATAGTGTCTGCCGTACTACGACCTTAACCGTTTAAAATAATTTATCTTACATACATTTCTTCAAGTCCACTGAAGTCTTGCAGGAGCAAATGGAATGAGGAAATTAAGAATGTTATTACTATATTTTAGCAAACTTATCAGTGCTGGACTCTGAGATACTTACAGAAGTAACTAAGTCACGAAGGTACGTTAATCTTGTAAATGCTCCAGCCAAACAGTGAAAACTTCCTTTTTACATGCCCAAAATGGCACAGAGAGCTTCAACTGCACGGGCCCATTCCTACTGAAATTTATTGCCTGATTCTCTTCTGACTGAAATATCAGATTTTTAACTAACTCTTGGATTCCAGCCCAAATTGGAACTGGCCTATTTTTTACACAAGCACATGGCTGAAATATTTCAGGACCGTGAAAATTAAGCAGACTCTTCATTTTCCAACAAAAGAGCTAGGTATATTTCAAGAAATTCTGATACTAATTCCAGTCTGATTTTGGCACTAAGCTATATGCAGCCATGGAAATATAGAGAGAGATATACACACAGACACAACAGCTTTTTGGCACACAGAATCCAAAACTAAACTGCTGATAACCATGCTATAAATTGAAACACAAGAAGAATGTTATTTGTAACTTGTTTGCCCTTATCACCTTGAATCTTACTTCCCCAAGCTACTATCACTGACACATTTCCATGAACTGTATCTGCTGACCCTAATTTCATTAGTCATTATATGAAATATTTATCTAACGGCCTTAGTACACAGAAGCACACACCCAACTTGGGGGAAGGAAAGGACAAGACTAGTTTAAACTCATTCACAGTTTAGTTGTGTACTAACATGGCTTTTGACAAGTTAATGAAATAATGACAAACAGCCACACAAAAATCTCAGCCTTCATTATCAGTACAAACTCCAAACTTCAGCAGTTCTAAGAACATGAATGAATAATACCCCCTGCACTTGGCACTTGACAGTCTTCACAGGGAGGTCATCACAATTCTGACCAGGTTTGGATGAGGTAGACACATGCTCACAAGCCTTGAACCAAAGCCTTCAGTTCTTTGTATGCAGAACAGATCAAAGATAGCTGATTATACTATCACTACACAGACTGGATTTTAAAACAATCAGTTTCACATTAAGATGCACTCGTATCCTAGAAAAAAAAATTCTGCAGTATACATTCAGAATTGCATCATCTTCAGTGATACTAGGGATACAAACACAAAGTCTGTGCAATCCTCTGGAAATCAAATAATTAAATACCCATTCACTTCAATACCTTCCAATTTCTACTCGTTCTCCTTCTTCCAAGATGTTTAAGAGTACGAAATAATTTTTTTCTGATGGAGCAAGAAGTTTAAATCCACACTGCATCATGAGAGGTCCAGGCTCATAAGGTACAAGCTAAATTTCAACTATCAGCTCCCATGACACCTTCAATTAGTTGTAAGGTGAAAACATGCAGCTAAGGGAGACCAGAGCCCTGCTGGGGAAGAGAGAAGGAATTGTTGAAGGGTTGTCACATGCCTCCAAAAGAGGAGAAAGTGTGTAACATCTTTAATGTACGGCAATGACTCTTGCCTTATGAATGTAGGTGAAGACATAATTTGTAGAATAATAGGCACTAATATTACACGCTGCTTCAGTTCTGTCATATTTCCAATCCATCAAGTTGATTAATGCTATAATAACTCCTCACAAACTTATCATTTGTGCACTAATGAAGTCAAATCCAGTTTATCCTTCGGCAACTATAATCTTCTGGTCTGTAGTGTTCATTTTCCTGCTACAGTGGCACTTGGTATATAAAGAGAAAATTAACAAATGTGATGTCAATTCAGCTTCAGAAGCTTTCAACACAGAACCACATTTATGTGTTAGATCCTACGCAACAGACATTTTTATCATTAGTTGCTCACAGGATGAAATAACTGCCTGGAAGCATGCCTTACAGGAATAGCTTCTCTACATTTCTTAAGAATAAGGAACTATTTGGTTCTTCCTCTGCCTCCATAATCAGAGGAATTACTATTGTGTGGTTTTCAATGGGTCTGTCTCCCAAGCTTGTAGTCTTCAGTAAAAATTGTTTTCCCATTTTCCCACCCTACTGAAACTTTTCCCATGGTTAACAAATTCAAATATTTAGTCTTTCATGTGGATTGTCTGCTGTTCAGGACAAGCAAACCTCATATTACTGTCTTTCCCTACTTTTCCTCTATCATACTGCTTGTTGATAAAAACAATAAGACCAGTTATAGCAAACAACCACCTCTGGGATCAGTGCCCCTGTTAACTTTGGCTGAAAAGAGCTTGAGTTCAAAAGTTACAGGGAAGTGAAAATTAAAAGGAGATAGGCACTGCATAAGCCTTGTTATCCTAGGTGCTGAGAATTCAGCAGATACAGCACCCCAACAACTGGAAAAGTCAAACAGTAAGCAGACCACCTACACCAAATCTTCTTTGGTTTTGTGGATGACTAAAAATGCATGAAAATTTCACTAAGCTCAATGTGTTTGTTAGTCAAAGTGTTTTAATTATTAACACTTTAGCATAGGAAATCAGATTTCAAGGTGATAACAGGGTTCTTAGGTGTCAAATTAGACTTTTAGAAAAAAATTCTGTGAACTGGTGTGTTGCATGTTCCCAGTGGAGTTTTAATTACTCGGGTTTGTAACTATTAAAACAGATTCCTAACTCCTCACCTGTCACGTCAGAGAATGACAGAAAATACATAATTTCTGCTCTTACAAAAAAACTTACAAAACACAGAATGAGTCATGACAGTCACATCAAATTCTTTGACACTAAAAGTGTATTGCATTAGGTGCATTTTTTCAGATTCTGTGGTGAAATGTTTTACTTGAACAACATTAAGGCCAGAGACAGATATTCAAATAGCAATTTGATTTCAATGTTTCCAGATGTTTCAGACTGACATTTCAACAGTAAGACTTTATCCACCCAAATACTTTTGGGACAGTAAGAGAAAAGAATGTACGTATGCTGTACGAAGAGATACTTCAGAGCACTGGACCCCACTATGAAAAGGGGACCAGCAGCTCACCTGAGGCCTACACACATCTCAGCTCCAACTAAAGCTCTCAAAATAGGACATACTATACTTGCACAGTGGTGAATTTTAATTCAAAGAATGAGAAGCTGCAACAACATTCCCCCAAGCAAGAGGAAGCACCGCATTCCCAAGACACTCTACAGTGCCTCAGTCCCACCAATTCCTTGCCTGAGCTGTTCAGGGTCTATTTATGAGTGTATAAAACTTGGTTTCAACTCCTACACTCTGAATTACTGGGAAACCATTCTTCCTGTGTCAGCGCTGCCTGGATGGATGGGGGAAACAGACATTTTCATCCACCTTCCCCAAGCAGCTTCACAATGATGAAAGAGACATAATGAAATAAATGGTTTACAGTTATGCCTTTAATCCTGTTACTTAAAAAAAATAAGACTCTGACTGTGAAAATGGGAAGCCACAAAACACTTTGCATTTTAAATTGTGGAATATGCTAAACACCAATTTAGCCATTTCAGTGGTCTAGTATGAATAGCCATTTTCAGCAGTAGGGTATGAGCTGCCATCTGCCCTGCCAGTCTGCCATTCATTTAGCTTGTTGTCAGACCGGGGCATTCTTGAAATCAGCCACAGACAAAATTCAGAGACCTCTGGATCCAGGCATCATGCATGCTGCCTCTGCATGGGAAATGAAGTTATCAACAAGTTAAGAAGTTTTTGTAGCAAAACACTCAACTTGAAATTAGGCTGTTTTCAGCTCTTAGCAATACCGTAGAATTCTGGTGGGAGGAAGGCAATGCAGAAAGAAATAATTTTCTGTTATGAAAGTAGCCTACGCCTAATAAGAATCAAGGCTAAAGAATTAATACCAAATGTTACTATTATGCTGATTATTTAACAAGTACTGAAATTATACAGTGAGAAGTAAATCAAGACAATTTTTTTCCCAAATATCGTATAAACTAAAATTTACCAAATTCTCAGTATGCCACCAATTTATCCTTTGATATCTTCTTTCTCCTCTGTAACTCAGCAGACTAACAATCTCTTCCATGCAGTTCACTGTGTGCTGTTGTGTAGGTGAGGCTAGGACCTGGCCTGGGAACATTTGACCTTCTCAGACAGAGCAACTGCATGAAATGTTATGAAGTTTTATGGATCCTATAAAATAACAACTACTTCTCTAAAATCACCACATTTGCATGGATCAATTTCCTTTTTGTTACACTCTTCTTAAACACTTTGATATTAAACTTATAAAAAAAGGAGGAAAGCTAAAGTATCTGTATTTACCAGTTTGGTTCACATAGCATTAAAAGCCTGCTAAAATAGCCAAGAGGCAAGATAACCTCCATTTTAAAAAGCAAGCAAAAATAGTTGGCATTAATTTGAATCTCTGTATTGCAGTATTACAGCTGGAGAGATTACCTTATGCATTATTTTCACATAAATTCCTTCAGCCTCTCCCTAGGTACAAATTTGATTAAAATATAATGAGGATTCTCAACACTGTTTTCTCACAAAAGTAAACACTAAAAAGAAATTTCATCTTACATCTGGGCAACATCCACATCCAACAACATTACTTACAAGTCTTCAAACATTATGAAGCAAACATCTGAACTATCAGCAGGAAAATAGTTACCCTTTTTGCTTTACTAGGACCGCTGATATGGGGGGGACCTGCTGCTCAATATGTTCTAGGTATAGTAACCCAAAGAACAGCACATGGAAAGCTGTCCCCAGACTGCAGAAGGAAGGAGCCACTTGATGTTAAAATGCATCAAAAAAGAAGCAGTTGATCACTTCATTCTCTTCTAATACAAATCACTCATAATTTAAAGTAGCTAAACTTTGTTTACAAAGAAAATGCCAGGAACTGCTGTGTTTCTATATCTTTATTTCAGGAAGTAAATGGAGGGGTACATTTTGACTAATACAGTGAAGCTGCAGCCACTTTGGAACCAAAGCAGTTAAAAGTATACATCTCATACATCAACAGTGATCAATAAAGGAATTACAAGAAAGTTGTGAATTAGCTTCCTTAAGACCCACCAGTTCAACCCACCCACACTGACAATGTCATATATTGGCCTGATCCTGCAAACTAACAAGGGCCAAGAAAAAATTAAGCATCAGCAATCCCCTGGCTCTGCTGACAGAGGACCAAAATGTGTTTCACAGTGCCTTGCCAAATGAAAAGCAACTTTCACACTAGTTAAATACTATACATTAAATTATGTATCAAATAATTACATCATTTGCTTAAATCTGTCCTTGGTCTCCTTCGCAGAGATGTTACAATTCAGATAAACCATGACTGTTCAGTAACTATTGACTGAACAGACAGTCAATGTAAAGACTCAATCTCAGTTGCAATTCTCAAATTTGAGTTTCCTGTAGCTGCACCACTGTGAGAGTCAGCATGTGACATTACCACAGCAGCCATTTAGCATGACACAATCTGCTTCTTCACCCTCCAAGAAGGCTATTAATTGCATGTATTTAAGCAGTAGTCCAATTCTGTTACTGTCTTTGAGTTGACTTTCAAAAGTGTTCAATCCCTGGTTCAATCCTCTAGGGTGCTCAGCACTCTCACCGCTAGGGCAGGCCACAGGAGGGAAATCCTGTCAGGAGAGGAGGCCAAAAAATCTTTACAAAATCAAATCCAAAGGTTGTTCCTAAATCAACATCTGGAACATCTTCAGGAAAATCAGAGAGCATGCCAGCTAAATGATCTCAAAAGATTTATTTATAAAGTCCTGACAAGCTGGAGCTATTTTACTTATTTCTGATATTTGGCATAAATGCTCCACCTCAAAGAAGCTCTGTAATTCTTAATATTAGCTTTTTATAGATCTCTAAATCAATCCCTTTGCTTTGTGCTACTCCAGTCCTTTGCCCCTGACCGAAGAAGTCAAACTTCACACACAGGAGCTGTGAAGAACAGGACAGTGGAGGTAACTCATTAATGTCTTAAGTGCCTTTCTGGATTGGGACATTTCTTAGCCATGATATCTATATTCGTATATTTTAAATCAGTCCTTTGAAAGCTCTCATAGATTGAGATCCCCTCTTCTCTGTGGTAGTCTGAACTCCTCCTTCCCCAAGGACGTTTGCTGGCAGTCTGACCACCACTTCTGCAAAGTGCCGTAAGGAGCTCCTTGCTTTCTCATCCACAATAAAGATCCAACACATCTATCCCACCAGACAGGACCCCAATATCCCATACCTGCTCCAAAAGCTGCTTCCCACACACACAGTTCCTGCTCATCCAGCCCAGGCCCCTCTGGCCTTTGATTAAGGCTTCCCTTCACTCTCTCTTTTCTATCTTGCCCACAGCCCTAAACAAACCAGCACCAGTCTTGCAAAGGTGTAAGAAGAGCTGAGATCTCTAGGCAGGAGAGCTCTGCAGGGCAGAAATGCAAACAATTAGCACTGGTGCAGTCAGCCAGCCAAGCATCTCCACAAGGAAGGGGGAAGAGGCTGCTTTAGGGCTCACAGTCTCTAAGTTGGCCCAAACCAGCACCCCTCACCTCTGGGAAACACTGCAGACTCTCTACTTCAGAACCTGAAAACATTTATTCTGTTCTCTTAATCATATCCTCACAGTCTTCCTCATTCCTTTTCCAAGGCTTTCAGTGAGAACACTCCAGTGCATCCAAAGTTTATCCAACATGGCATTCAAATGCAAAAAGAAATACACATGCAGTTGGACTTCGAAAGTTCTTGCTAGGAATGCAAGCACTGCATAGGTTTCAATGTCATTACACCACAGCTAGAAGGCAGAACTGTTAAAAATTCCCATCTCTCAGCATTTTTACATTCCAATTCAGTATGTACATTTCAATTTTTTTGGCTGGGCTTCCCCCGTCCCCAATGAGACTTTTCCTCCATTCTTTGCAGCATCATTTCACAGGCTTTATTACTACATATAACTTCTTCCAGTTTGTATGAAAACATCCATGTTCACGCGACATCTGCGTGATCTTCCTAATAACTAAAGACCAGGATTTAAAGGTAATAATAATAATAATAATATAAATTAATTAATAATAATAAAATTAAGAACCTGGTGTGTACTTTCTCTCTGTCCTCCCCATGGGTTGCATGCAGCTGCAGTTTCTCACTTTTAAAAGAGACAGCTGCAAATGCCCAGCAACGCAGCAACATGTGACTCCTGTTCGACTAGAGCAAAGGACAGCAACCAAGCTCTTTCATTCATTCTTGTTTTGAAAAAAAAAAGTGACTCACACGGTCCAAACCTACAGGAACAGACCATGTTAGTGCTTGAGGACTGTCAGAGAACAGAACATCCAAGGACCAAAGACAAAAAAGGAGTGAGAAAGAGCAGAAAAATCTAATTCCTCTACAAAGTCATTCCTCTATGACCTCTTTGAGCTGAGCTCCTGAACAGCACCCTCATCCAAACCTCCTGTCCTGGTTTCATCAGCCAATGAAAGCTCACGTGCAATTCAAACTGGACAATATCATACAGGTGTTACTTTTATTTTACTAACTTTGTTACTGTTATTTTGAGACCAATCTCATTTCTGGCATGAGAAAAGAAGACATTATTTTAGCAGAAAACATGTAACAATAAAATGCTGATTAGAAAAAGACTGCTTAGTCTTAATGAAGCCAGAAACATCTATAGAAGCACACTCTATTATAAACTGTAATTATACTGCTGCTTAAAAACAGGAAATAGCAATATCTCAAAATGAAATATGTACTGTACTATAATAATTGTGAAAGTAATGTTTTCCCTGACCTAAAAAAAAGACTGGATAGGCAATCCACTCAAAGGATTAGTTCAAATCAAGTCATGAAACATGTCTGAGCACAAGTTGGCAGGAGCAGCATAAGAGACTTCCTTATTGAAACTGAACAAGAGTTGAAGGATTCCCTGTAGTTTGACTACCAAAAGAGAAGTGCATACATAAAAAATGCTGTAAGATAAAATCACATAGCCTGACAAATTTGGTATTTTCAAACTTAAATTTTTCACTACAAGCACCTCTGCAGCAGGCTTCAACAATCTGTGCTGCCAACAACCTATTATTGAGCAAGATTAACTATTTTTTTCACCTTAGACATGCAGGAAATGCTATCATTTATCTATGCACATTTTGATGCACAAAATGTATATTCAGTTTAAATTTTATGTCTTTATGTGTGGCAACAATTTAGGTGGTCAGGATTCATTCCCTATATATTTGTTCTCAGCCAAACTGCAGCTTGTCTCAATACATAAAACATGCACATCAAAGATTTATTTGTGCTCTGGCATGTCACATTGGAGGTAGACTCACTATGAATGTAAAATATCTAAAGGCAGAAGGGCATCTGTTTTTCAAACTGGATTCATTTCCCTTAGTATTAAAACTAGCCTAGGACCCTTGGACATAATGGCAATAAACAGAAGTAATTTTCCAGAGATCAAAGGACAAACAAGGATATTATTTTCTCTCTTTTGATCACTGATCTGAAACCAGTGGTTTTGGGGGAAAAAAAAAAGGTAAAGCATATGGAGTAATTTAGTGATCAATTAAACATATTTTCACCAATCTTTTAGAGATGATTTGAGCAGTCAGCTTCTCAAAACTACTAGAGTTAGAAAGATTAATATTGTGGACCACTTGAAAGCTGGCACTCTAATTCTTCAACGCTCATTTCCTATCCTGTTAATATGTGGCTGACGCTGAGCTGCTCTAAATAAATTCTCCATCATATTATTCAGTTAATATTTTCTACAGTTGAGACACAGTACCAACCTCTATATTTCTGAACAAGCAAATGGCTGAATGCCACACTAATGCAAGCATTACACTCCAAGTGATTCAGTCATCGCTTTGTATTTAATCACCAATGCCTTAGAGCAGCAGGCTATGCTCAGCATGTTCAGGTGAAAGCGTGTTGCACAGAGAGGGGGCTGCTTTATTACAGCAGTGCAAGTTGGCTGAGCAACTGATGGTCACAGAACTGCTGAGGCTGGAAGGCACTTCTGGGAGGTCCAGGGTAAGATGCAGCAGGTCGCCCATCTCCACTTCAGTATCGAGCAATCTCCAAAGATGGAGACTCCACAACTGCTCTGAGCAACCTGTTACAATGTTAAATCACCCTCACACCGAAAACAGTTTTTCAGATGGTGTTTTCTATGTTTCAGTTTGTGCCGAGGCTGTGAATAGGCACATCAAAAGTGAATGCACAAGGCACAGGTGAAGATGGGTAGTACTTTCAAAAAAAATATTCAAATACAGACACAAAAAGTCAGTGTGTAAAAGAAAGTTATGATCCCCTTCCCTACTAAAACCCGCCCCTCAGCTTTTAAAACATTTCTGGAAAACAAACTGTGCTGGGCTGATTGTCTCAAACACTTGCACCCATGCACTACAGCTGCTACATGTTAAGAGCAGCAGCAGCTCATTGCAACTGCTACGACAAAGAGACATGTCCATGAACAGGACCCTCGATGACAAGCCAGTGAAATTTCATTTTTATGAACATGGAAAAAATTCTCAGTCATTCTTATTTTTCCATCCATAACAGAAAGGCAGTATTCACAACCACTGATATGGGGTAGGACACTATTAAAATAAGTGTCATTGTTAAGTGGTATTTTTTCCTTGCAGATACAACATTTTTCTTCCCCACAAATACTCCTAGATTTGGGGGATATTTATATCTTCTTAGTAACAGAATGAAATATTCCCTGTGTCTGTGTAATGTTTCAAGAAATCTAGAAGTGTGGTGGGTATTGGCCAAGATCCTGGATAACTTTTTTTTAACTGAAAAATCTTCCATATGAATAAATTGAGTGATTTTACCATTATTTAGTTTCAGACCTGGTACATAATATAGACAAGTTGGAAGGGTCACAACCCACTGGCAAAGGTATTTTTTATTTTTAAGGCAGGTAACTGCTTTTGAAACTGATTCACTTCTGGGAAAGCGAAGACAATGCCATAACTTTGTTTTAAAGAATGTTTCAGTGGACAGGTATGCAACAACAATTTGTAGTGTACCTTGAGTTACACTGCATATCCTGCAGAAGTACAAGATTAATAAAATAAGCACCAACCATTTCTATTCTGCAAAAAATAGAGAGGTACTGCCGGTATTTTTATGTTAGAAGCTTAAATATTACTTTACCTACAAAAGGAAATTAGTATTATTCAACCTGTGACTGACAGGTAACAGATGAAGTGCTATGGCTTTAAGCTTACTAAATTGTAGGAGGGTCCAGAAGTACCTGAGCAGCTCTGATGCCCTCAAAGCACCACCTTAATAGTAAAATTGCTAATGCATGAGTCTGAGACTCGTATAAGCAGCATGTCACTACCCCAAAGGGGAGGTAAGAATCTCTCCAGGAATGGAAGAACCCTTCAGCACAGAAGTAAAGAGCCAATTGTTGCAAAACTTTGTCTTCTTGTTTCCCATTCTTGTAATTCCAGAAAAAAAAATAAGTATTAGCAAGCTGTCACTTTAGAATATTCATAAAGGTCACAGAGCAGAGGAAGGCAGGAGAATCAAGATCTATTCACATGTATCATTAGCCTTAATGACAAATTAAATAAAATATAATAAAGAGATCATTAAAGGTAAGTAAATGGCACGAAGCAATGCTGATCATGACCATATCCTCCATATCCTGATGATCCAGGGCTCTGCCCCTCAGAACATAAGTATGTCTTGTGCTAACATTTATGAATTAACAGCTGACAAGAGGCCAGCACAACCTTCAAGCTTGTCTATGGGTACCTCTGCAGACCTAGATTAAAGATCCACCACCTTCACATGACCTACATGTCAGGGTACATTCACAGAAGAGAATCCAATTCAAACTCTTATGTTTGGGCCTCTACCAAGTGGCAGAAGACCCAGCTCCTGGGATAAAATCCCACCTTACTCCTCAACTGGTCAGTATCAATCAAAATGCTGTTCCCTTGCAGTATTTATTGCTTGTGAGCTGTGTTGCAGCTAAAAATCAAAACCAGAGAATAACAAGTGAGGCGAAACATGACCAAAGACCTATTTCCAGCATGCAACATATTAACTGTATTTTTAATTTCCTAGCCAGGAATTATCCAAGGTTCATGTTTTGTTTTTTTTTTTCTTTCAGAGCATATTAATACCGTTTTTTGCTAAATAACTCCCCAGTGAGGCACACTTGTGTTTTATCTCACAGGTTACGTCTAGTTTGCGCAGCCCAGCTTTAGCGGGTCACAGCAGCACCAACAGGTACCAAAGGTCCCGTCACATTTCTCAGCCTTACGGGGGGGGGGGCACAGGACACACGTGGGGCTCGGGGAGGGGGTGACGCCGCACAGAGCTCTCCTGCACAGCGGGACTCCACTCCAGCTGAGAGAATTATAACCACGACGTGCTTTTCTTGCACCACTTAAGCAAATTAAGTAGTTTTACAGACAGGGAAGTTATTAAATCACAGTGACGATGCTCCCCGGCACAGCCTGGGTTGGGGAGCCCTGTCCAGTGAGGAGCTGCGCGGGGTGACCTGTGCCCGTCCCCTGGCGCCGGTCTCTGCACGGCACCGCCGGCCCGCCCTCCGCCACCCCCAGCCGCTCCCCGCGGTGCCCCGGCCCCGTCCCGCGGGGTCACCCTGGGCGCGGAGGCCGCGGGAATTGGGCGCCGCCGCCCCCCCACGAGCGCGGCCCGGAGCGCGGCGCCCGGCACGGAGCGGGTCCCGGCGCGGCCCCGGCGTCCCGCCCGCCCCCGCCCCTCACCGGCCAGCTGAGTCACGAAGGCCTCGGCCACCAGCGACATGTCGCGGAGGGAGGGCGGGCAGCCGAGGACACGCACAGGAACTGGGCGCCGCGCTGCCGGGGGGGCCGCGACTGCATCCGGGGCCGGGGCGGGGCCCGCGGCGCCACCGCCCGCCGGGCTGTGCCGGGTCAGAGCCCGTCCCGCGGCAGTGCCCGGCGCCCGGGAGCGACGGTCGCGCTCCTCGGTGATCCCAGCCTGAGAGCAGACCCTCTGGAACTCACAGCCGGGGCCCGTCCCCGCGGGGCACTGCCCGCTCAGACGGCGCCCTCAACTTGGGCACGGAGTCACGAGGGGAGCGGGAACGGAACTCCGAAATGCGTCCTGAGGTGTCCTGGGGACGATAGGTTATCACTGAAGGGTACGGCTGCCTTTTCGTCATCCCAAGTTGGGAATCTTAATTCCAGAAAACAAACTCTGCATTTTGAAATGTACACCTTGCCTTTAAACAACCATTAATTTCTTAGTCTTAATTCTATAATATTAAGACTACCTAAAGTTTTGGAAAATGCTATAACATTACATACCCAATAAGTTGACTGCAGAGACGATAAAGGATATGTGAAATACTTGTTCCGTTCTACAGTGCCTCTTGATCCTCATTTCTTTAGCCACATTTTAGTAAGAATTATCTCATTTTATCAAATAAGACTTTCTCACTGTGAAGGACAGATGGTACATGTCGCTCTTGTAAGGTAAAATCTTAAATATTTGAAGTATGAGAAAATATGGGCTATATAAATGTATTCGTGTTTTCAAAGTATGTGAAAATATTCTGGTGACACTTACTGTTATTACTAAGTATATTTTTCACGTAATAGTGGAAGCAGGCTATTAGAGCACTAGCAATAGCAGAAGAGCCAGTAAATACACTGTAACAATGGACTGAGGACTGGAAACAGATGTGGAAGAGAACTGATGCTTTTAAAACGCTGATGAAAGCTCCATTTCTAATTACAGTTGCAAGTTGAATAGCATTGAAATTACAGAAACTCTGAGAAGTTGAGTGGCTTTGTATTAAGAGATTACAAGAGTCTGAACTAAACTGGTGTGTGCTGTTTGAGTCCTTTCATCACCAGCAGTATTTAGAAGGCTAAAAACACGAGACATGGTGCAAAAGGCTGAGCTTGAACTAGGTATGAGCTAGGCCAAATTAATATATTAGCACCCAACTAAAAAATAAGGTTTCTCTGTAGAGCTCAGTTTGATACAAAGAACTCATCTCCAGAAATGGAGGTGGGTTATGCTAAGTCAGGGTGCAAAAATCAGGAAGTAATCTAGCAAGTATCAACAGATACATATCAAAAGAAATCTGTTGACAAATCCAAACAATTAGCCAAAACAGGACAAAAACTGAGTGGTGCTCAGGCCATTCCTCCAACAAGTGGCAAGACACAGATGCTCAGACATCTGTCTCTGGGACAGGAGATTGGAGCAGTGGTTTTTGGTTTTGCGTTCCCAGTCCTCCTTGCTCCCATTGAAAGGACTGTTCTAGCAGAGTGCCCTGTAGGAAATCCTCCAGGGAGATCTCCAGTGATGATAGCTGGCAGCAATGAAACCAACTCCATCACCACCTTCACCTTTATTCCATATGCCTCTCTCCTCCCCCAGCTTTTTGAGGAAATGCATCACTGCTGTGAGCCTGGCTTCCTGCAGGACCTGCATGGGAATCGTTTCTTCAGCTGGCTTCATCATTAGCAAACTTCTTTCTGGTAATTCTTGTTCCATGCCATGGAAAGATCCCCAGCTTTCATAGATCTTAAGGGCTTACCAGGAGACCCCAAGGTGCTATTCCCTCTGATTTCAGTGTGGAGAGAAGGATGCACTTTCAGATAGGATTTCAAGGGAAACTAAAAGGCAGAATTACACTGTCCCTTGGGCTTTGCATTTCAGAAAGTCAGCCCTTAATAAGGGGTACTTTCACAGACATGCTCAAAAGATGGAGTAGAGTTTTCTCATAGCCCATCTCTCCACGTGGGCTGCCTTTACTATGTAAGGTATTAAATGCTAGGGTTAAACTGTCCATTGGTTAAACAGGACTAGGAAACATGCCATTTTAAATAGAATGGAATTTGAATTGGATTAATATTCTGCCTAGGAAAAAAAAAAGACTATTCCTATTAGTTCCCTTAATATTATTTAGACAGCTTTTAATATCTTTTATTCCATGTTAATATTTTTAAAAATATATGGCTATCCATAGCACATATCTATACCTGCAGTATGATTCTTTTGCTGGTATAATTTTTAGGAATATTTTACAAGAAGAATTATGGAATGGCAATACATCTCATGGTCTCATGCATTTTTTCAAGCTGTTTGCTTTTTAACACTATTGTTAGCCACTCAAATTACAGTCTAGCTAGCCAAATGTATGACAATGCATAAGATTAAACATAATCATCAGAAAATGGGAGCATTTAAATAAGTTTCTCCAAATTTGAGAGCACTGCTAGGTATCACACACAGTTCTCAAGTTCATGAAGCAAATTATGGGCTAAATCCAGTTTAAGGTGGATACAATGGTATTATGTGCCAAACACTGACAGCAAACACTCCTCTTCAGAGCACTGGTGAGGTGGTAGAGGACACTGCAGAGTTGATCTGTGTTGCAGTGTAACCTTTCTTCAGCCCAAGACAACCAACTGGGGCCACATGCTGCTCAACAGACCTCATCAGAGCATTTTCTTAGCACACCAGTGGGGACCTTTGCCCAAACCACTGCTCTCCATTTCCATGGAGCAGGTGTCTAACAAGCCAGGCCTTTCCAAGACACAGGAGGAGTACTGACAGTCCTAGATTTGATTAGCAATGGTTGTCTCAAAGAGAACTGTGCAGAAATTTTGCTGATGGGTGAAATCTCAGAAGACTGCTTGTGTGGTACGGCTGGAATTTGAGAATAGGCCAAGCAGTAGTGAGAGATGGGGAAAAAAAACCTCACTGAAACGCCTTCTCTTCGGCTGGCCCGCAGCCAGGCTGTGCCTCGTGTAACTTAGGGCATCCTGTGAGCTGCTTTACATTATGCTGCCTGTCAGTGTCTTTAAAGAGCAGTTATGGCTGCTGGGAATGTCTACAATGAAGGAAGACTTGAGTAAGTCCTTTCCTGCCAACACATCCAGTGCCAGGCAGCAGCAGGAGGGTGTTTTTAGCATGACTTTGTGCCAGAGGTTCTCTGTACACTAAACAGTCTGGCAAAGTACACAGACAACAGAAGCATATGAATCTGGACTAGTATGATCAAATGGATCTCACAGGGCACTTGGTGTACCTTTAAGGCAGGTGTTTGCCCATCAGCCCATGCAATCCACTGTTCTTCAGTATGAGAAATGATGCCAAAATTACTCAAACGTGAGACAAGTTGCAAGTTTTTCGGTTACACACACAGTTCTGTGAGTTTACTAAGGAAAAACCATTTTATATGAGAATCTGAACTCAAAATTGAGGCCAAACTCATCTCTGCAGCTCCGGTGCACTTCCCTGGGAAGTTGGCATGTATGTTTTGTTGTAGTGTCCATGATGGAGTAAGAAACTAAGTTATTTTTGTGACAGTTCAGGTGTCTTACAATAGATTTTCACACTGATAAAGTTAATTACATTCTGCAGTATTCTCTTATTTTCAAGGTAGGTTCAAAGATGCCTAATTGTTGTGTAAACAAGATAAGGTATGATTTCTAGGAACAGCTACGAAGATGCAATAATCAGAGTATTAACATTCACCACTTTGCACTTACAGAAGATACTGCATACTTAATTGACAAATAAAACAATGCTGATGCATTTCCAGCAATCCACATGAGGATAGAAAGAGTTTTCATAGAGTTTTAAGAGGCACAAGAATAGCATTGCTGAAAGCAAACAAACAGTCACAAACTGTATGAAAGCCATTAGATGAATCATTTTCTCCTCCCTTTCTCACCTCCTTTACTGCCTTCTTTCATTCAGCAGGGTCAGATTTTCAGGGGTGCCAGGCCTATTTTAGCACATCTGTCATCCTTGCAGCTGCACTGAGCAGACATCAAAGCAGGTGTGCAGAAAGCCAAACTTTACTATTTTACTCACTGAAGGTGTTAAAGCCCCCAGGCTCTTGCATATCCCTGTCATTCACAGCAGCTGCTGAGGAAGCTTTCCCATGCTCTAAAATAGCTGAGATCTTGAAGTCAGACCTTAATATTCCCACCTTTACCTGAGCTTTCACAGGGGAACTCTGCAGTTTGGCAGGGCAGGGCAGAGCCTTTACAGCCCATCCCACTGCTTTCAGCCCAGGGCATCGGGTACCTCCATGGGGATAGGGACATCAGCTCATAGGTCAAAGCCCAAATAAGGAGGAATTATGGGTAGGCAAAAAGGACAATTACCCTGGGCTGACCTTTAAATAGATCTGCTGGGCTGGTGGACAGGGTGGGGTGGGGGGTCCTAGGTGGGGCTGGTCAGGCCCATCAATGCCCCGGGACCCTGACAGTGTCAGCTGCACATGGAGCATGTTTCTCCATGCAAGTGATGGGTTTAGAGCAATATGTTTCACATAGTTTATGCTTTATGGGATCACAATTTGGCTTTTAAACACAATCTGAGATCAGAGGGCCCTGTAAACAGGAGCTTCCAGAAGGAAGACAACAGTCAATGGGACTTTGCCCTGGCTTCCCTGCCTGTGGTACTGCACAGTCCACAGCGCCTTCCTCTACCCTTCCTGCCAAACTCTGCCTTTGGTTCCCTTGGATCCAACCTGTGTTAATAGGCTGTTTCCATACTTGTCTATATCTTTTTAATCCCTAGTTTACCAGACACCAACAAATCTTTTTTTTAAGCATGGATTAGGACTTCATTGTCAAAACAGCATGAATGTCAAAGCAGCAATCATGACTCCAACTTGCAGTAGTGGTGGCTGTAAAGGTTCATCCTGATATTTGTGTAGCTCATACTGCAGCAAAATCCAGATCCATCTTGTTAATGAAAATAAGAATAATTGTTCACAGTTTGACTGTAGGCACTGGTTAGGCAAGTCTTCTCAAACTAAAGATGTTATCTGGAAAATTAAGGAGCTCCAATTGAACTCAGTTTCTGGACAAGTGTGGTAAATACTGAGGAGGTATTTACCTCAAAGCTTCTTGTAAGAGGGTCTAAATCCTTTTCTGGAGGCCGGCATAGAAAGAATTAACTTTCCTCTTCTTCCTGTAGAAATGATAATCACAACTGCCTACCCTGCATGGAGGGAAGAAGCAGCTGTAATGAATTATTTATCTGTAACACACTGTAAGAAGGATGTGCTGTGATTAATTGTAAAGCTGCACAGGAAATGGTTGCCTTGTCCCAAAAGATTTTTGAGATTAAAAATGTGTTGCTATTCCACACTGGGATAAAACCAAAACCCCTTTACAAGATCTTAGAAAGGGAGAGAAAGCAAGACCCACCTACAAAACTCCCTCATCAGTCATATGTGTAGAACTCTTAGAACACCTGAGAAGAATGTTTGATAGTGAATTCATCAGATACAAACCATCCCATTCAACCCACATACCCCTGGGAAGTGCTTTAAGGAGGAGACCAACGTGCAGGAGCAGAGACATGAACCTGGTTATCTTGTGTGAATGCTGTCTGCTGAGCCAGGATGGAGCTTAGATCTTAGCTTTTCCTGCTGTCCATCTCACTTCAGCAAAAGTCATGACTGCTACCTTGGAGAAATTTACTGACTGTTTCATTTTTACAGCTAAATGCTGCAGAGCTGAATGACCTTTTACAAAATTTTTACCTCTAGGTATAAAATTCTTGCCTCTAGATGGGAAACCTTTTCTTAAAAAGCTTACATGGAAGTGACTTTTTATTTTCTGAATCATTTCCCCCATGTGTCTCACAAATAAGAAGAATTTCTCTAGTTTGTTTTTTTTTTTTTTTTTTGTCAGCTCTTTCAGTTTAGACATAAACTGTAGCCTGGCCATACTGGAGCGCCATTCTGTATTTTTAGGGGAGGCTGAGAACCGATGCATGAGATACAACATAGCAGAAACTTCAGAAGTTGAATACATTCCATCTAAAATAATTTTCTGGTTCCATAAAAGGAACATAAAAAAAGCTTTGCCATATCTTCATTACAGCTGTAGAAGTTCATACTTGACATAGTTTCTCCCCAGGGTATAACTGTGGTAAGGAAAAAAAATATGCTGACTGAGATAACTTGAATATATATACATTAAAAACATATGGTGTTTTTGGTTGTAGGTATGAGCTGGTACCTCCTGAGACTTGTGAGGAGATGTGGCCCATCAGATTGATCCTTTTCCTGGCATCAGTAGAAGGATGTGAGAAAAGCACTGACTGTTCCCTTTGGTCTGTTTAAAGACCAAAGAGACAGAAATAAAAAGCAGTGCAGCAATGATTCTACAACATTTTGCAAATAAGATGCACTTTGAAGTTTTTTGAACACTGGGACATGTAAAAGGAATGCCTGGTTGAGAAATACTTTGAGCCATATGAACCATATTGTTTCTATGAGTATACAGAGAGCACAGGCCAGCTAAATTTCAGCCTAGTCCAGCCTCTGAGGGGGGGTGAGCTCTGTTGTAGGCCTTAGATCACAGATGAGAGACACAACAGCATCACAGATGACAATGACAACCTGCAGACATGTTGTAATGCTTTTTTTCTTTGTTTTTTTTCCTTTCACATTTATTATTACGCCACAGTTGTGATAGTCATTTTCTTATATGGCTCTTGCTGCAAATCAGATTACGAAATCTCTGTGTTTTGATACTACATTTGAAAAGCAACCAGAACCACCAGGTGGTCCGTTTCTTAAGTGAGATGTGACATTAAGAGTGTTCAGCAGCCATGTCTCATTTTTTTTAACTTTTTGCCCGGTCACATTAAAATGAAAGTCACAGTGCTGGTTACAATTACAAAATTTTACAAAATCTTGGACCTATTATAAGAGATCACCCCTTTGCATGAACTGTGTTTTGAGGTCCAGTCTCTTCCAGCATGAGAAAATGGGTTTGATAACACAATGGGGTCACATACCTACTGCACTTTTACTCAACAGAATTTCCAAAGAGAAAGATAAACTATTTTATTGATAGGCTATTAACACTGATAATTATCATTGGATTTGATACACTTGGAAGTTGAAGGAAATGTCGCCCCACATAAATTATATAATTTATAAATCCATAAATGTGTGCATATTGAAATAATTATACCAATATCTATGCTTAAGATATGGACCTAATACTAGAGATTGCCAGGATTAGAAACTGTTTCCATTATCTGAACAGTAACTGGGCAAAATCTGATCTGAGCAGTCATTAAAAAATTTAGTGATATTTTTATCTGTTTTCAAATACCACTCTAAATTTTATTGTGTTTAATCTAGCTTACTTGTTAAAGGAACATAAAAAGAGGCATTGGGAATGTAGATTTAGTGTAGCACAGCTGTTAAGATGAAGAGTAATAGTTGGGAAGCCTTAGCTCTCAGATTCTTCTGCTGTACTAATGTCACCAAAATCGTATCACTGGGATACGGCTGTTTTTCATAGGTTGTATGGGTAGAAGGAACAGATACTTTTGCCCCACAGAAGCAGATCTCCTGATCCACTGACTTCACACATGGGTGTAATCCTGGGTACACTCACAGCAGCATGGATTCACGCATTGCAAAAGTCTTTGTTCTCTACGAAAGGGCAAAAGCTCCCAGGTTAGGTATGACCCATGCTGGTCAGTGAAAGGGTTTCTCTCTGAGGTTAGGGCCATGGGCCAGACTGCTTGAGTTAAACATTTTCATAAGGCATGATATGCCATCCTGCTTAAAAATGCCATATTTTTCAGAATAAACTAAACTTTCTTGTGAGTTATTACTTGCAACACTATGCTTATTGATGACACGTAGTAAATAAGATCTGTTTTCCAGGTGGTGGGAAGTCTGATAGGCTAGTAGAAAAGAAACTGACTGTATTTGTTCCTGTATTTATTTGTTTACTAAAAATGCTGGCTTTCAATCTGCTAATCACCAGAGGCTGTTGCCTTTTGACGAAACAAAAACACAAGAATACCAAAATTGTTAATGAAAAGCTCTTTTGTGGGCTGATCTAATTTTTTTCAATATAAAGGAAGCCTTTCTCAGTTTACAAATAGGTCTCAGGACTGTATCTCTGAGATTTTAACACTCTATGCAGGCATAAATTTAAGCCAAGGAAGAGTCACATGTTGCACAGCTGAAGTTTATTTTGTTCACTTGGCTGATGCTCAAGAGCAACAAAAAAATTTCCGGATAAAGCTAAAATACAGTAAGACACTGGCTCTGGGGAGCATCTTTTTCCTATATATTGCCCAGAATTATTTGGAGGGCATTTTAGAGATGTGGTTGAGTAGAGGTGTGAATAACAGATGTTGTTTTGATAGGGAGCAGAATGATTTGTTGTTTGGTTCACCTTTCTTTTAACAGTGTCCCTTTCTCGGGCCAAAGACTCCTTACTTCACTGACAATAGGAAAAGTAATAAAAACCGATGGTTCAGATTGAGTGAATCACACAAATATATACCTGTATATAGCCATTATCACAAATAGAATGGAATGTGCTTCCTATAAACTTCAGACAACTCTTAATGATACACTGGTAACAGCCATGTCTCATTTGGGGTTTCTCTCCATACCTGTTTTCTCTCGGTCATCAGGGATTTGCAAGTGTTCTCGGGATTTCCTTGGAATTTAGGCTAATAGAGAAGTGCAGGACAAATCATAAGTATGATTTATTAGCTATTAGAGACAAGTTCTTGAAACTGCAAGGAGGTATTTGCATGTTGTGATTTTGACTGCAAAGACTTTCCTTAAGAGAAGTACTTGTCTGTTCTCCTCTACTAGTAATTTGTACCATTTTTTGTGTAAACCACAGTTCCAGGTTTTACCAATAAATAAAGGAAATGGCACACTTTTAAAAGGAGATTAAAATGTGGGGATTGGGTTGCATATTTTTGTTTTCTGGCTTACTGCTGTGTTTTTTCATGGTCAAAATAAACCTGTATATGCAGCTCATACCATAAACCAGAGTCATTGCTTTGACCCTCAGCAAAGCATTCCCTGTGCTGTGTTTGGAGCGGTAACATACTAATTCAGTTCTGCTTGGGAAGCCAGATCCCCAAGTGAGCCTGGGTTCCTGCCTAAGCTTGGTTTTCAAAAAGGTGTGGTTTTCTGTTATCGTGTACTTATCCAAAAGATGTGAAATTTATATATTCACATATACCACTTAGGAACAGCAATTTTACAACTTCCTCTTGGAAGCCTTCTAAATCTATTTTTGTTCTGTTCCAGGCAAAAATGGGAACACGTAAGAAATTATTTCGTTCATATCCCTTTGTAGCCTGTGGCCCTTTGAGCAATAGTCAGTAGGCAAAAATTAATATATGACTGAAAGAGAACCGTCTTTCTGTGGCTTCTGATCATGTTTGAGGGAAAACAAGGCCAGGAAATAGTATTTACATAATTTTTGATAAATTATATGGTGGTGGGTATCTATTGAGGCAAGTCTGGAATATTTTGTTCTGATTGCAGTAAAAACTGCAGCTTGTGCTCTTACCTCTATCTGCTTAATCTAAAACCTGTTCCCAACTGCTAGGCATCAAATTGAGCATATGTGAGACACAACTCTTGGGATTAATGTTAAACTAGTGAATCTTAGACCTTATCTATCATTTATTTGTCTCATTTGTGCATCCATATATATCCCAGGCATTTTTATTTAATTATTCAAGAATTGGCACGTGACTTGCATTAGCTCCTTCCTCTGACTTTCTTGCTGACAGAATGGTGCAAAGCAGCAATATCTAATCCTCATACAGCTAAAACTGTTTGTGAAGAAGAAAGATCCTATTACACTGGCCCTTCACGTGAGCGGAAATTACACTTAATACTAAGTACCAGTTCTTAGGATAGAATATTGTTGTGTTCATACCAGCAAATTGATTCAGACTGCCATAAAAGAGTTGCAAGGTTTCATCTTAATTTGCAAGTAAATCTCTATATATTCAGTCTATGTCACTTTGATGGATACAGAACTGTGCACTGCTACAAGGCCGGCACATGTATTTATTTATTCAGGAAAATATATGTCATGAAAACATTCATTATGAAAGACTTAATGTGCTCTAATGGTCTGATCTAACACCACTGAAATCAATGAGAACCTTTCTTTCAATGCTGGTAGTGCAGGAGCATGTCAGCAGTGTAGGAACCATTCCTCTGGCCTAAAGTGCCTAGCACAAATGTCAAAATCATTAGGAAAATCAAAGGAAGACAAACCAAAAACCCCACAGACGTGACAAATTTGGAGGCAACTGAAAATACAGCTGTTTTCTGAAGTTTGCATATGAAACATATGCTCTGAGAAAGATGAGTCATTTTGGGTACGTGTCTATGCTTATTTGTAATATAAAAACCCAGAGCAGTAACAGAAGAGTTGGTAAAAACGTACCTTAAAAACAGCTGAAAAGGGTTGGTTAGTAGTTTATTTGCTTTTAATATTCAGCTTGCAAAACAAATTTGATTTACTTGAATTTTCATGAATTTTAACAGACTTTATTCTGCTTTAAACACCATCATCTCAAAAAAAAAAAAAAAAAAAGGCAGCAGAAATTTTATTTCCTGGTTTTTAATGAATAATCAGCCTGCAGTATAAATGCTTGTTTGGTGTCATTACTTCAACGAAGAACTGCAAACCACATATTTTGGTTGCAACTAGTTTAACGCAAGTACTTCAGTCCTGAGAATTTTTCAGGGCTATCCCATGAAGTGAATCAGCCCAAGGGACATGAACTGAAACACTATGGACAGAAAGAAAATGTCCCTGTGTGCATGCAAAACCGTAAGCCTCTAGCGTTACTGCGTACAGTCAGGATATGATGTGTACCCAAACACTTTTGTCTTGGGAAGTCCCTTCTCTCGGATGTTCACTGGGGGGGCACCCATCTCCTTGCCTAGGAGGCCTCCTGACCCCACTCAGCTGTGGACCTGCTGGCACAACATCATCACAACTTGTCTGCCCAGCTTTTGGGAGCAGTTTCCCAGGGCTCCCACCAACCTCTGCTGAAGCTGCCATCGGCAGTGGCTCTCCAGTCCCTTGGCAAAGAAGTCTTCGTAAGGAAGCCTGTAAGCGAAAGGGTGCATGAGGGAAAAGAAAGCATTACACAGAGTAAGTATCCCCCACATTGCAGACTTTCTGACTTGAGACATCCATCTTCATCTTCTCTCTGTGTTCCTTTTACCCATCAAGCATCCAACAAAGATAAACAGCTGTTGGTGTCTGGTGCTGGCTTCCAGACAGGGACCCAGTGCATCTCACAGGTGCCCTTGAGGTCCATCTCCCCTGCTGCTATAATTTGTTCTTCACCCCAAATTCCAACACCCAGCAGAAGTCCTGAGGAAAGAGAGACTTGTCCAAAATAAAAGACTTGTCCACAAATAAATAAAATCACCCTCACATAAATCCAGATGTCATTACTCTCCACATTGTTGTAACGCATTCTCAGTCACAGATGGGAAAAAAGTCTAAATGTGGCTCCTTTGTCTACTTTGATACTATTATTTTAGCTCTGTGAAATATGAACTCAGGAGAAGTGAGGATCACTGGTGAATTTTGCACTTGCATGAGGCAATCAGTCATTGCCAATCTTTTTTGAACAAGTATCCAAGTAAAAGACCTAGGAATCCTCTTGGTCTTTTGCTGGCAGAAGTCTGTGGTCAAACCCACGCATCTTCCTGCACTTTAACAGGCCTTGAGGTTTTGTATGTGGTAAGATTTGTTGCAAACTGATTTAACAGAGTGCATTTTGTTAACCATAAAACACAATGAAGCCTGAGAAAGCTGGATGAACTGAGAGTCTGGCTCTAGACATTGTAAGAGGCTTTATATTGTCTTGTTCTGGCCTGAGCACATGTGAGAGGTGCTGGGAGTCAGCAGAGCAGCTGCTGGCCAGTCTCAGGCCTCCCAGACCCTCTGCAAGGAAAATCCCAGCACCTCTGTAGTTCAAATGGCATGAGGTGCTCCTCCTAAGACTTTTTTCTTTTAAAATTTTCCCCAACAGTTATTAAACGGATTTTTTTACTAAATCAGGCACATCAGGGAAAAGGATGAGAATGAATGAGGAATAAATACAATCATAAACTCTTTTTTTGCAGCAATTTTGCAAAGGGTAGGGCAGAAGACAAGGACACTTTTTTCAAAAGGTGATCTTGGACTCATACTGGTAGCTGTGGTCATCCCTGCCCCCTCCCGTGAGAGGAAGATTCCTGCTCCCCTCTGCTTCTAGGGGTTTTTTCCCTTCTGCACCAACTCTGTCTGAGCCTAGGGATCTATCTTTTTAAATGCAAAACGAAGAAGGGGTCAGGAGCCTGGGACAGTTCCCTGTGCACCTAATGGAGTTGGCGGAGCCGCTCGCTGCCTTGCCCGGGGGAGCGAACCTTCCCCTCTATCTCCCCGAGGCGCGCGCCCGCCCGCTGCTCCGGCCCGGACCGAGACACCTTTCCCTGACTCCTCGTAAATAAAACTATACATAAAGTTGCAACAGAAAAAAAGCAGCAGAGCTGCACCGCCGCGGTCCCGCACGAAAGGACCGTGTGCCGCGCCGGCCGCAGGTTCCAGCCCAGCCCCGACGTCCCCGGGGGCCCCTCCGTGGGGAGCGGCGGTGCCTCAGGCAGGGCCACCCGGGGCAGCGGCGGGGGCGGCCCGCGCCTCCCGCTCCCGCTTCTTCTGCTTCATGCGGCGGTTCTGGAACCAGACCTTCACCTGGGCGTCGCGGAGGCGCAGCGAGCGGGCCACCTCGAGGCGGCGGGCCCGCGACAGGTACCGGCTGAAGTGAAACTCCTTCTCCAGCTCCGTGAGCTGCCGGGTGCTGAAGCTGGTGCGTGCGGGGCAGGCGGGAGGTTCCCCCCCGCACGGCGCCGCGCCGCCTGCAACGCCGAAAAACACCGCGCTTCAGCGGGGGCACAGGCAGGGGGAGGGAGCGGGGCGGGTGTCGGGGCCGAGGCGGGAGAGGGGTAGAGGGGAGCCGGGATGGGAGCAGTCCCCGCCCGCTCGCCGCAGCCCCACTCACTTCTCCTGGGCGGGCTCCGCTTCGTTCGCATCCACTCGAAGGTGCGGGGCACCCCCGGGGCCGCCGCGGGGGCCGGGGAGCCGGGGGCGGGGGCGGTCCAGGGGCAGGGCGAGATGCCCCGCAGCCCCCCGCCGAGGCAGGGGCGGGCGGAGTCCTGCGGCGGCGAGCGGCCGCTCTCGGGAAGGATGGTCGTGGGGTATCCCGGCGGTCCGGCTCCGCGGGACGGCCGGCAGCCGGGGCCCGGCGCCGCCGCGGGGGCGGCCGCGTACCCCGCCGCCTGCAGGGGGGGCGCGGCGCTGGCCGTGGTGCCCAGCCCCAGGGAGGCGTCGTCCCCTCGCTGCGGGCACGGGGCCCCGCGGCACAGCCCCGGCGGAAAGGCGAGGGCAAAGTACCCCAGGTCCATGGCCCGCGGGGCAACGCCGCTCCCCACACCTGCCCGCCGGGGCAATATTGCCCTAATATAGGGCCGGGAGCGGGGCGGCACGTCCCGCCCCGCGGCCAATGGGAGCCCGGCGGGGGGAGCCCGCACCGGGGGTCCCGGGCTCCGCCGGCTCCCCTGCCCACGCCTGGCTGCCCAGGGCCGGCGCGGGGCTCAGGTGGGCAGTCCCCCGAGCACTCCCGGGATCCCCCTGGGACAAGCCGCTTCCTCTGGAGTCGATGGACTCGCCGCGCACTTGCCGGGAGTTTGGAGGTGGCGCTTTTCCGCAACCTGGGCTTCCCTCCACGGCTAGGTCTGCCTCTTGCCCTGCTGCCGGCCAGGCTCCTGGAGGCTCCCACGGGAGCCCACGCGGCCCCGGGGAGCGGCAGCGTGCGGAGGCACACAGAGGCTGTCCAGACCCTGAGGCTGAGGTGCTTGGGGGGGTTGTTGTTGCACCTCATGGCACTTAATGGTCTCACTCCATCAGATAAGTGCTCTGCAGCCTCCCAAAAGTGAATCCCCGGGCTCACCCCATTAATGGACTTTCATTTTTCCCTTGACAATTCGGCATTGTTTACTGAGTGTTTGCAGCTGGCAGAGAGTGAATCAAGTTACACTGCCCAACCAAACGCTCTGACTCTCTCTCTTGGTTTTCATCCCTACAGAATGGCAAGAAACAGGAACAAGGTGGAGGAGGTGAAACCTGGACTCTAAAAGTGATTGTCTTTCCCTAGATGTCTCCAAGTGACACTTGATCATCCAGTCTGAGCCACATTTATGTTTGATTTGGATAATGATGGGTTTCATCCAACACCTCAACTGATAACCACATGTCAGTGCAGTTCAGAACAGAAAAGGATGTGCTGGCCAGAGCACGCTTGGCCTTCGGTGACTTGGAACTGGACAGACAACATGAAGAAGGGCTATCATTTTGCTTGAAATTAGACAGGCAACCTTCTAATTCTTAAGAAGTGGATGTGGTCTCAGCTGGGAAATGCAAGGGTTGTATTTTATTTTAAAAAATATTTTATTTCTAAATAAACACAAGAAATTTAAATGCCTTCATCCATCATCCAGTGCCTTCCACTCAACAGCTACAAGTTCTCAGCCAAAATGCTATTTGCTGTGGTCAGGAAGAGGCCACAAATTTTGTGAGGACTAAACATGGTGCCATGGTGCCAACCACTCAAAGGCAGCCGGAATCCCCAGAGAAGGAAAAATTCTATTGGGTTTTCCGCAGATTTCAGAGGGCTGGGCTGATGACAGGGAAGACATAAGCAGACCATTTCACTGACTCAGCCTCAACTCTTTCCTATAGAGACTTGTGCTCTGCAGCTCAGCCCCAGATGCCCCACCATTACACCTAGTTGATGATTCAGAGCAGGTCTGATTGTTTTTTTTTCCTGCAGGGGCCCTGAGAGGACACATCTCTGGGACAGGCATACACAAGCCTGCAAGGATACAGTAGCATTTCCCTGCATATGGGCTCTGACCAGCAACATGGTCTTCTATCTCCCCAGCTTATTGCCCATCTACTATAAAACAACTGTTACAGTGCAAAGGCTGGCTATACAGATTACTGCTTTAAGGTTAGACTTCAAGTTTACAGACACAGCAGTCACTGAAAGCCCAAAACCCTGAAGCTAGGTGTTCTCCTGGCACAGACTTGTTCACTCTTACGGGCTGTGCTGCCCTGCTGCACTAGTAATGGAGTATCACCTAAATTCCCATTTTCAGAGCTATGAAATAGAAAAACCGTTTAAATCAAATACACCTTGTTGGAAAACATACATTCTGAGAGGTTGAATTCTGGATGATGCAAACTTGCTCAGCACACCCATGGCAATCAGAGCAGTTTGGAAAATGTCATCTTCTGAAAAATCAGAAGCCAGGGAACACCAGGCTTTGTCTTCAGCAGAGAAGGAATGTCCATGCAGGAGAGTATCTCTGCTCTTCAGTCTCCCCTGCTGTAAAAACTCCTGCCCACAGGGAAGGAAAGAGAATTGCCTCCAGAGTAGGGCTGCTGCTTTACTCAGAGTCTTCTGTTTGCAGAATGCAACTGGTTTTGTTACACCTAAGACTGTTTTAAATGCTAGAAGAGCTGTCTCTGTTCACACCAACATATGATCTTTCCATTTACCCAGCTGGATTCTGTTACCAAGTTTCTTGTTCATTACCTGTTTGTTTTTGCAGGATTCTTCAAGGGTGACAAAAGCAGAAATCAGCGGCTAAATACAGGCAAAACATCTCTTGTTGATGTCCTGGCTTTTGAGGGAGGGCTTTTTCTACACCCCCGAATTTCACAGTGTTCAGACTTAAATAGCTAAGTTCCAGTGATACAGAGTAGAACAACTGCAGTTGTTTTTTTACAAAGAGTCTAATGGGGGAGAGGAAGGACTCTGTGGAAGTCAGAAAGAGGAAGAAGAAAAGTGGGTTAAAAAGAGTGTGAAGAACATGATGCTGTCAAAGGCAATTTGAGAATGGCTGAGAGGTTTAGGGATGTCTGCATGAGCAGTGGAGTGATGGCACTAGACAGGGAAGCTGCTGGGGCAAAAACCTCTGTGAGGAAAATGGTCCAAATGATTCCTTGTGTCACCATGTTTCTGGAAGTGTGGGCCACTGCAAAGCCTGAGATAGCCACTGTGAAACCAAGATATGATATAGGAAAAAGCCTGTCCAAAAAGCCCTAGGTGGTTTCAGACGCTTACCAGCAATGCCTTAGGGAAGCTGCTTGAGCAGTGTGTGTGTTGAAGGCAATGGCAGCCCTGAGCCACAGACACTGCTTTGAGATTGGAACATGTTGCCTTTCCTCTCTGGAGCAAGACTCCACCCTCTGCACTTGTCACAATAACTAACAAACGGGAGATGGAACATATCCCTCCCCAGCCCCCAGGCCCGGAAGGTCGGGTTCAAGCATAGCCTTGCCTCTCTGCTGCCACAACACTACCAGTGGGGGAAAAGCCGGTTCTCAGTGGTACGTGGGGATGTACATCCATGGTGTGGAGATAGCTAGGGCGTGGGTGGGCATCCTGAAGAGAGGTAAGTAAACACTGGAGGTTTAAGCAGTGGGCCTGTTAACACAGACAAACCACCAAAGGCCCCTGATGAAGGGGCTTAGTCCTACCCTGCCATGTTACTCCATGGCTCTCAGGCCTTGGGGCTGGGTTGTGCTTCTGCTGGATGGGGTTTCGGCTCAGGTCCCAGCTGGCTCAGGCCCAAGCAGAAGTAGGAGGAACCACTGTCAAGTAGAAAGTGCTCTTTGTGTGATTGATGACCTTTAATAGAGCCAGCCCCCTCACTCCCCTGCCAGCCCCACTCCCAGCAAGGACCACAGCTACCCGCTGCTGCTTCTCACAGGGGAACAGAGAGATGTTGCCCATTCAGGGATTAACTTGCCACTCAATCCCTGGAACGTGACTGCAGCCAATGGAGCTCTGATCCAGCCCATCATGCACTTCTTAAAAGCAGAGGTCATCATGTGGTGCCCAGCCAACCACCACAGCCCTAATTGCCCCAGCAGCACCAGCCCCTTTGTGCTGCCTGTCTGGCTCCAGCTTTTGTTCCCAGGCAGGTCTGCGGTGGCAGTGCTGGGTGTCTGGGCCTGTCCAGCGTGCAGCACACTGTGCCTTCCCCAGGCTGCCGTTTGTGTGTGGCTACTGGGCACACATGGTAGGCTGGCACATGGAAGGAGGGCATTACAACCTGCAGCTCCTTCCCTCCCTCCTCAGCCAACAGTTGTGAGCAAGGCACCTTCCCAGTGGTAGACCAGCAGCCCCATACCCTTTGCCCTGGTTTTTTCCCTAGTCAAGTAGACTCTTTCATGCCTGGACCAACCAGCAGGCTGTTTCACTGGTCTTCTAATGGGGCTGAAGGGATGCAGAGAACCCAGTGGTGGATCCTGCCTTCAGAATTCTTACCATGCAGCTCCAATGCTCCAGCTGGTCCCCAAGTAATTCAGAGAACTTCTAGTGGGTGCCGGTAGGCTCCCTCTTTCTTAGCCAGCCTCCCCCCTGCCTGTCCTTGCCTCCTCAGTGTGCAACCAGCTGCCTCCTCTTCACCTTTGAACGAGGTTGCTTGCAGCCCCAGGTGACCCAGGTGTGGTCTCATATTGGCAGCCATGTAGGATGTCCTGGAGTCCCTCCCTGGCCTTCCCAGAGACCAGGGCTGGGAGCCTGCATTGGTTGACCATGAAGCACTTGCTAATGGAGCAGGAGACATTTGGCTTTGTTTTCCCAGCCCCACACAAATGACACAAGACTGTGGCATCCCTGGGAGCCCTTGGCTGTGCCTAAGTTCCCTTGCCCTGGTGCTGCTCACCAGACCAGAGGCAGTGGGACATGGATGAGGCCCCCTCAAAAGAAACAGGGTGCAAAAGGGCAGCTCAGCCCCACACTGGCTTCAGGGAGCTAACACAAAGCCTCTCTCCTTTTTGCAGCAGGGAAACTGCTGCAAACCCATTAAACCCATTACAGTGGGTTACCGTAAAGGCCAAACCAACCCACTAATCTGAACAGGAGAACCTGCATGGCCTCACTGAAGCTTGGTGTACTCCTGACATCTCTCAACCAGTGCTGTCAGCAGCTCCTTATCCCAAACACTGCAGCAGCACTGCCAGCATTTAGAGGCCCTGACTCAGTGACCCTTTTATGGGTCTGGAGCAGATGGAGGGAGCAGGGAAGGAGAGGAAGGGGTGCTATGGCTCCTATTTGTAAAGAAAGGCGAGGGTAAGATCAGCCCCAGGCCTGGCCTTGCCTGAGTAGTTGTGTTTTAAATAGGTGACTGGAGTTCATCACATCAGATGCTGTTGCAAAGGAGCTAAGTTCCTATTGAGTGTGAAAGGGGGTTGTTTATAATTTATGGGTTTTAAATGATGGGCCAAGAAAAAGTCTGGCTTGTGCCAAAGTGTATTTCTCTTCTGGATTGCTGATGCTTGTACAAACATTGTAAAAATGCCAGTGATCTCGCTAAAGTAACATTACTTCTAATAATTAGGTTATCATCACAGACTTCTATCGCATTACAAACAAGACGCCTCTGCCAGAGTCATGGAGAAGAAAGTGAATTTATTTACAAGAAGATTCCCCCTCACGCATGCTCCTCCTCCTCCCCCACTGGAAACCAAGTCTGCAGACCCCGTCTTTCTGTTCAATATTAAAATAATTCAGGGCAATGTGCCTCAGTAACACTGTCTTTGTGGTTAGGGTTCCTCTGAAACCCCCTTCTTCCTCAGATCTGGGGAAGGGCTATCTATAAACAACCTTTTCTTTCTTAGCAGATTTAATGAAGGACTAACAGTGTAAGTCAGAGCAGACACTGAAGAACAGCCTACAGAGCATGAAGCAAAAGGGAAAAGAACACTGGGTTACCCTGCAGAAATAGTGGTGCCTTGATGTTTCGCAGACAGAAGCAGGTGATGCAAAATATATTGTGTTTTCAAGAACACACAAAAAACCTACGTGGACAATTTCAGTTGTGGGTACATTGATTACAGAAAATTTTGGAGAGACAAACATATATATATTTATGGAATATTATAGAAGTATAAATCACGAGTGGTTTTTAGCATTACTTTTTGTGTTGTTTCTATGTTTTGTTTACTCCTGGATGGAGCTTCTAAGAAACAATTTGTGTGAAAACTTCCATAGAAAGCAATTTTAGGGCTTAAAATTGTCAAAATATGTCTCCAAAAAAAGTAGTTTATTCTGTTCTGTTTTGTTTAAAGTGAAATTTAACAAAAGATACACTTTTTAATTTAGTGCAGCATTGTTAAAATCGCCCAGAGGGGAAAATAAACCCCTAAGTAATATTTTGAATTGTTACTGCTCAGCCGAACATAAATACCAGATGGTGAGAAAGAAAGAAGGGATGGGAAAGAAAAGAAGAATAAATAATGAAAACTTGTCTGTGTTGACCAGGATTGGAGGTGGTAAAATATTTCGAACAATAGGAATGCCAGGTC